>NC_064423.1:32668500-32979500 GCF_023375975.1 Astyanax mexicanus | reverse complement strand
ACTACAGCACTTGCCCTCAAATACACAAAAATGCTAAACACATCAAAATAAATACACTACAAGACACACCCCTCAAATAAACAAAAACACCACAAGACCCTCCTTAAATAAACAGTACAAGACACGCCCCTTAAATAAACAAAACTACTACAAGACACGCCCCTCAAATAAAGAGAAACACTACAAGACATGCACCAAACTTATAAAATCATATGGTAAAGCTAAACACACCCGAATAAAAATAAACACTACAAGACGCCCTCACTGAAGAAAACACTATAAAACATCCCTCAAATTAACAAAAAAAAAATCTGCCCCTCAAACAAACAACAAAAGCAACACAAAAGCAATCGCATTACATCTTAATATCTCCACAACAACCACCTGGGATGTCATAGCAACCACTGAGCAACACCACAATCACCTAGGATACCTTAGAAACCAAAACCTAACAATACTATTGCATCAATCAGGGAAACAATCACAACCACTTAGCACCACAATAGCAACAACCTGGCAGTGCCATAGCAAACATCTAGTAATGCTGTAGAAACACCAAGGTACCAGGACCACTTAAACCACCTGGAATTTCACAGCAACAGTCTAGCAATTGCGTTTCCATTTTAGTTGCTCAAGAATTCTTCAGAAAGTTATGAGTATTCTTACTCATATTTATATTTGTCCATTCAAACTGTGAGACTATCAGCCAGTATTGGAATAATAATTCAATATTACAGGTGCCCATAATCTAAAAGGTGCAAACTTTTTTACACAATCAATGTTGAGCTATAGAAATCCTTATAAAGAAACAGAAGTGTTATATATTGTCCATCCTTGATGTTTTGGATTTTTGTGTGTCAGAAATGAATAATATATTCAGTGTTTATGGACATTCCCTGCTCGTGAGTCCTGTAATTACATTAGCTTACACTGACTCATCATCACACCTTGCCGTAATCAACTGCCAACCGTTTACCCATTAACACACATTCTCTCCTACAGCTGCCAGTATACCAATGCTTTAGTGCATGTAGTGCATCTGTAACCATTTTACACATCAACTTTCTTTGCCAGTAAATAATTCATACATCTTGTTCCGTATCACCAGTACTGTGAACAGTTCTGATTTACACTAAACCCTCTCTGAAAGATCTTGAAACATCTCTGAATTTCACTGGCTGATCCAGACATACATTCCTCACTTGTTAGAGCTAAAGGATTACACTCAAACTTAGTTAATAATGCTGTCAGGCTAAAATTTGTAGCTTACTTTTTCACCATTTTCCACTTTTTTACAATGACAATCTGGAATATCCCAATAACACAATAACATAAATGCTCCAAAAGTACTAAATTATAAAATCAGTATATATTGACTTCTATTGATTTTCTTCTACTGTAGAACTGCCAATGTGAAAACAGGATTTGTATGTGCTACTAATGATATAACGACTGAGTATAATAATAAGCATCAGTATGCATTAAGCCTGGGAACAGCGGGAGTTAAGATCACACAGGTAACAGTGTCAGGTCTATAAGGTTATATATACACACACTGAGGAACACACACACAGAGAGTCATGGTGTAAATGTGCTGGTCTCACCGGCTGTGCGTGCGTGAGCTCCGGGAGCTGGGGGCATGGGGCCGTCTCCGGGTGTCGGGCCCCTCTGGTGGAGCCTCAGGGCTGGCTGCGTATATAGTGCATCCCATTAAAACCTGGAATCTCTACGGCAAAGCCGGAGTGCAGCGGGGCAGACCGGGTCCTTTCACGCCATTGAAGTGGCCCCGCCGGATCCAGAGTGGAAAAGCCATTGCCTCAGCACATCTCCCTCAACCCTGCCTCTCTCTCTCTCTCTCTCTCTCTCTCTCTACCACTCACACATAATCAGATTTCAACATTTACTTCTCCACAAAATCATCCCCTACATAATCTGCACACACACAGAGAGAGAGAGAGAGAGAGAGAGAGAAACAGAAACAGAGAGACAGAGAGGAACAGGTATAGAGACAAAAAGACAGAATGGCAGGTATAGAGAATAAAATGCTGGGAGAAACAATAGTTAAAGAGAGGGAGGGAGAGAGAAAGAGGCAGGGCAGACAATTATAAAAAAAAGAGAGGCAGGGGAGAAAACAAGAGGCAGAAAGATGCAGGAAGAGAATAAGAAGAAGGGAAAGGCAATGAGAAAGAATGAGAGGCAGAAAAAAGATTAAGAGACAATGAGAGATAAGAGGCAGGGATTGAGAGAAATGGCTAGATAAACAGAGAGGTATAGAGAATATAATAAAGAAAGAAACAAAAAAGATAGAAAAAGACAGAAGCAGAAAAAGCAAGCTAGGAGAAGGAGAGTGAGAAAAAACAGATAAGAGGCAGGGAGACACAATGTGATAAAGGCAGAGAGGAAGAGAAATAGGCAGACAAACAAAGGTATAGAGCATGAGATAAAGAAAGAAACAGAAAAAGAGGTAGAAAGAGACAGAGGCAGAGAAACAAGCTATGAGAAGGAGAGTGGAACAGAGACAGAAAAACAGAAGAGAGGCAGGGAGAGAGAGACAAAGAGAGAGACAGAGATATATGTCAGAAACAGAGACAGAGAGAGACAGAGAGAGAAACAGGTAGAGTCAAAGAGACAAAATAGCAGGGGAAGAATAAGAGGTAGAGAGGCAAAGTAAGAGGAAAGAGAAAGAGGCAGGGAGAGAGAAAGAGACAACAAGGCAGGGAGAAACAAGAGTCAAAGACAGAAAAATAATAGGAAGGCAAAAAAAGAGCCAGGGAGAGACAATGAGAGATAAGAGGCAGGCAAGAATGGAGTGAATGGGCAGATAAACAGAGAAAGCAAGAGATAAAGAAAGAAACAAAAAGAGGTAGGACGATACAGAGTGAATGAGATATAGTGAGATAGGGACAGAAAAACAGACAGAGAAAGGCAGGGAGAAAGGGAGAGACTAGGAAAGACAGAAAGAGGGAAACAGGCAGAGGATAGAGGCTAAAAGAGTAAGATAAAGACAAACAGCGAAAGAAATGGAGCAATAGAGAGAAAGAGGGATGCAGAGTTTGTGTGTGAAGGAGAGAGAGAAAGAGAGAGAGAATTACACAACCAGAAAGAGCTCAGAGACCACAGCTGTGCACATGGCTTAGGCACTGGCCCAACAATACATAACAATTACCCTATCAGCAGATAAGGCTGGAGTCATGTGACCGTCCCCCAGCACAACAGCGACAGCAGCCTGGTATGAATACGCAGGAAAGCCCGGGGCTCACTTATGAGTGAAATATGAAAGGATCTGCCTTATTTCCAATAATTCAATTATTCATGCCCTGCTGCAGCACGGAGGCCGGCTCAGTCGCGTTTGTGTGGCTGGTAATGTGTGATGGGTGAGAGAGATTAAAGGATAAGTGTGTGTGTGAGGAGAAGACGCAGGAGACGGGGGATAATGGCTTCAGACGGATGCAGAGCGAGTGGGTGGCCTGCAGCAGCCAAACGATCCTATTGTCATCCTGCAGACACACTAACGTGCTCTTTAACAGACAGCTACAAAAGAGCCAAGGACAATACACTTACAGCACAATCTACAGAATAACTCTCTATTCACTGCCTTCTATTGAGAGGTTTGACTCCAACAGAGCTCTCTGCGTTTCTAAGGGTGCACTCAGATACATCCACGTGCCAAAAGTCATGAGACAGCATTATGTCTCAAGAGGATGCTTGGCAACATCCCTCCACACCTGCTATATTGTGAGTGATCACTGATGTTGAACACTGCAACTTAAATTATATAGTATTAACATTCCTCAATTCAAAGTGTTATAAAATACTCAAATTACCACACAGTGAACCGCACAGTGATCTAGATGGTAATTACTAAAATTGTCTACACTCAATGCAGGAAACGCCACAATTACAACAATATTTTGTAATATTTATGGTACACAAGTTCATCATTAGAGATCTACAATCTGGAGTAAAAATCTTATCAATTAAAACAAGTTTTATTATTACTATTTTTGTTCTTATTTTTATTTTGTATCTATTTTTATTTTACTTTTATTTACTGTTATTTTTAAATAATTAAATGTAGTTATTTTCTTTGTCATGTCAATCTTGTAAATGCTCGGCTAGATTAAAAAATAGGGGTTGCTCTCAATGTACTTTCGAGTAAAAAAAAAAAAAAAGTTAATTGATTGATTGATTGCAATAAACAATTATTTTTTTCATTTTAAGGCTATTTTAGGCCACTGAAAATATGATAATATAATAGCATGATAACACTTAAGAACTCTGTCCATTCATCCATCCATCCATTCATCCATCCATCTTTTAATTAATAAATTATTAAGACAAACAAAGTTGACATAGTGGCCCATTGTTAATGGCAATATCTTGTTGGGAGGATTCAGATATTCTAAATTCTTCCATGAATGACAAAAAGTAAATCAAAAACACATTATTATTCTTTTGTTTAATAAATTAAAAAATAACTGATTTCTCCTAAAAGATTTGTCAGGTCGTGTCTATATACTGGACAATAACTTGATGACATTATTATTATTATTATTATTGTCACAGGCTTACTTTATAAAGGAACTAAATATAAAAAAAAACAAAAAACACCCTAAGTACTAATACGTACGATACAGCAGACAAAAATGCACAGGAATAGTTAACATTTTTACTACTAACTACAATTAAAATGACCAGCTAATCCAGGTGATCATTTTTTCAAATAGACAATAATTAAGGAGCCACACTAGGACAGATGTGATTGTCTCATAAAAAGATTTATTTTTTTTGCCTAAATGTACAAAGGCAAGTTACAGTATTGTATAAAAAAAGAAATATGGTAATGTACACTTTACATATAAGAGGACAGTCCAGGAGGGAGCAGGTGGATCTGAGCGATTAGGGGTCGAGGAATTATTTCAAACCAAAACCATAAAAAATGTAAACATCCTTTAGTACCAGCGGCTGATACTTCACAGGGTGGTGGGAAAAGGACCCTCTGATTCAGACAGAGACGGGTGGGGCGGAGTTCCGTTAGGAGAAAAGCCGGGGGTCCAGTGTGAAGAACGATGCCAACCATGCAAAAGTGCACAGCTTCTACTGTGGAGATATCAATGGATGTCTGTCGAGCACCATTCGAGAGGGGTTTTCACAGAGTACAGTGAAGACAAACACCACGCTGAACATCTTTCTCAGGAAATCTGACTCAACCCAAGCAGAGTTCAGTGTTCTGGTCAGGTTCTCGCCGCGCTACAGTCAGCCAGCGCAGAGGATGAAGAGCCAAAAAACTCGGCCCCAAAACGCTTAACCCAAAGAACTGTTATGATAGATTTAAGAATGGAGCTTTTAGGGAGCAACATGAAACCCAATATGTCCCACTGCATTCCACTTCAGTGCTTCAGTCACCTACTGCTGAGAGCGCGCTGCTGCTGAAGATCAAGGAAAACTCGGATAAAAAAAAAAAGAACTGATTTTTTTAACGAGAAAAGATTAAGCATCAGAGATCAGGAGATAACTCTTGGAAAGTTCTGAGAATGCTTCAGATATGCTACCATTAAACTTTCAATCGCTTTATTCATCAATTCTTCTTTGTCTTCTTTTTTCTTTTGCTTTATTATAACTTTGTCATTAAAACTGGGTCAAGTCCTGATGCCAATGCTGGCAGAATATAGAGATTTGGAGTAGGGATGCACCGAATGACTGTACTGAACAGGAAATGCAGAATTTAGCCGAAAAGATGGAACAAATAAGTAAAGAGTAAGTGAAAAGGCAGAATTTATGAATTTATACCAAACTATGAAGTTTTCTTAAGATACGATATAATCAAAATTAGTTGACATGTTGAAAACATTCAGTATTTATAAATATTTTGAAATTGTACTTTGTGTAATTGTATTTTTTTGTAATGCAAGACAAAAGCACTGTATATTATTAGGCTTGTATCATTTAAGCAATAGATAAAAAAAAGGCTAAATAAATGAAAACCTGGTAAATTATGTGTTCAGAAATCTTTCATTTTGTTCTGTTTGGGGATTGGCCAAATTTTTCACTTCAGTGCATCCCTATTTTTCCCATAAAACAAACTGAGAAAAACAAAATCAGTACAGAGGTACACAGAGGAGGTGATTAGAAAACCATTTGGAGAACTAAAATAAAAGAAGACAAATGGGGAAAAAAAAACAAAGAAAAATCTCAGGAACTTTTATAGCTTTTATAACATTTCCAAAAACAGCACTGAAACACCATGAATCGAATGCTTCCAGTCGCTCGATTCTTAAAAATAATTCCTCTGTACATCATATACAGACACCATATCATGTGTGCAGAGCAAGACAGCAATGCGACATCAAAAACGGTGTGAGGAACGAAGCTTGCGTCGCCTGAGAAGACACACTGTCACATTTCTAGTGCTATAGTTCACCATGCTGACCCACATGACGCATACCTGCTAAGAAAAAAACAGGATGGGCTCTGAGAAAAAAGGACAAGAAAAAAGGGACATTTAAATTACATTAGACTTTTCGTCTCAGGACCGCTTCAACGATCAATCATTAACTAGGAAGAGACGGCCCCATGCAAGTGAACTCCATAAAAACACGTCACCAGCCAACAGATCACATGACGTGGCTCTAATAAAACCACCACCTGACCTTAGAGCAGTCGATTAGCCCGCTGTCAGTGATACGCTACTTGTGAGGCCTCAGATGTCTGAATGCTGTCGTTTTGTAACAAAAAGAGACGTTTCCTAGGGTCCAGTTATTCTGTATGACATGATATGACGCAGCACGACATCCGCTGGCAGTCAAGTCAGTCTCCTTTAACGTCTGCAGGTCTGCAGGCCAAGTGTTAAAACGGGGCAAGCACCTGTCCAATGTAGGAGGTTTAAACTGAGCCAAAATTGCCTAAAAAAGAAGCAGGATGTGCATCAATCTCACCAACCAACATTAGCTTGATACGTCTTTAATAAATACTGGATCAAAACACTGAAATCTCTTTCTAATTTACCATCAAAAACAATTTAATTGCAATATATTAAAAACATGGACAAGGACACTCAAATTTCCTGTCCCTTGCACCTTAAACAATCTGAGGGGGTGGGAGAGTATTGTTGGGGAGGAGCTGGGTTGTGTCAGTGGGTGTGGTTAAAAAACGTGGACGCTGACCCTCCTGAATAAGTTGTCGTCATCATCAAATAAAAAAAGAGCAGTCTTGAGGCGCGTGGCGACGAAAACCATGTAGAGACCATCATCGGGAGAGATATATTTATGAGACAATGCCAAAAAGAACCGAGAACCTGCACCCCTGCACTCACAAATCTGCAACACAACCGCTGCCAAAGCCAGGAGTGGAATTGAGGATGTGCTCGCAAAAAAAATTATAAAATAAGAAAAAGAAAAAACGAAACGAAAAAAAAAAAACAAGAAAAGAAAAAAGGGGAACAACTTCAACCATTTCAACGTGATAAACTATGTTCAGTCTTTATCTTCGTTTTTTTCAGCCCACAAGTCCGTGCCTCCGCAGCCGTACGCAGTCAGCACTTTTCACGAGCGCGGATTTCTCTCCTTATTCCACTTTCTTCCTCCGTTTTTCTGTTCACTGACTCCTCTCTCTTGACTTGCTCAAAGTTCAGGGAGGACAGAGAGTCCGGTGGGCAGCCGGGAGGGGGGCGGGGCAGGATGGCTTTGAACCTGGTCTCACAGTCCTCAGTGGGGTACGAGGTACGGATGCTAAGAAAACATCGGTCTGCCACACATTCCGGCAGAAAAAAACATCAACAAAAAAAAAAAACTAAAAATATAGAAACACCATTCAACTGATGTCTAAATGAACTCCATATACTTCCCCATGTGATCCAGTCACATGTGTATTCTGTAGAGATGAGGTGAGGCAATCAGGGTTCCCTAGAAGGAAAAACAAACAAACAAACAAACAATTAACACATGCAGACTAGAGCAAAAATAAATATCACCATAACGTCTTAATTTTATAGTTAGATATAGATAGGGGTCCTGATGCCAATGCTAGTAAAATATGGAGTGACCCCCATTATTCCTATAGAGCAAGCAAATAAATAAATGAAAAAATTAAGCAACAAAAATAAAAATAAATAAAAATAAAAATAAAAAAACACTAAGTTTCTCAAAATTGGCTATTATACTGATAATATACAATATTGCAACAATTTTGGCTGATAATATATAATACTGCTGCACCATCTTTTCACATTTTTTTGTTGCTTTGACAAATTTAAAACATTTGTTCTTTACAGTCTTTATAGTCTCAAAAAATAGACTAATAAAAATGCTTTAAAATGATTTTTTTTTTTATTCCTGTACATTGCCTTCTATTAGGGGGCTTAAATGAGGGATATGTTTTGTTTTGTATTCAGTAATATTTAATTATACTCTTATACATTATTATTATTATTACATACATATATATTACTTTGCCTATTCCAGGTACAGGGTATGGACTGTTTATGGTGAATGCCCACATTATCCACAGAGTCACAGAAAACTAATCATTCCCTTAACCCTGTGGTCACCACCATCCCTCCTGCTGGAGATCGACCTTCCTACTGACTTCAGCTCCAACCCTGAACCCTGATCACCCCTGTCTGATCCATCAAACTGCTTCAGCAGTCTTTAAAGGCTTTGATTATTTAAATAAGGGCTGTTAGGTCTGGGTTGGAGGTGAAACCTTTAGAAAGACTCCAGAGATCTCTAAGAGGAGTGCTGCTAGGTTCGGATTTAACTGGACAGGTCTACGTAGCCTGCAGTGCTTCCATTAACCACCAGGAGTCAGCAGAAGCCCTTATTAGAGGCTATCGGAGGTGAGGGTTTAACACAGAGAGGCCAGGGCTGAGTTTCTGCTGCTGTCCTGAAAAGACCAGCCTCAGTCGGGGACCTTTAAATAATCATGATGCTTCAGAACAGATGGAGGATTGTGAAACACTGAGCGTGTGTCAAAGCTTTTTAGCGAGAGGCCTCTGAGCTGCTACAGCGAGTACAGGGACCTCTCATTAGGCTCAGATATCAGAAATACCAGGCTGTGCGTTCGGCGGTCTCGGAATAAAAGGCGGCTTCTGTCGTGCGAGGGGGCCGTCTGTGCCGAATCTGCGCTGCGGTTACTGAGGCTAAAATCAAAAGGGGAAATTCTCCAGAGCTCCCCCGCTTTCACACAATCACGCAGCTTCCTGCTTTCCAAGCTGTTGGTTATCTAGCTGTTTGTCTTACCATTCTCACCTCCGAGCTGGTGGGTACAGGGAGGGGGCTGCTGCTTGCTGACTGGCAACAATAGCTGACGATGACAGGCCTGGAAGTGAGAATAGAGGGGGAGGAGAGGGAGAAACAGGAGAAATCAGGAACAGCTCTTGAGCGACGGGGAGCAATTCTGTCATCATGGATGTGAAACACTTCAAAACAAAGCAAATCCATGCTGATCTACACTAAACACTTTATACATGATACAGTATTATTATGAGCTATTATGAAATGCTAGGAAATGAGGGCTAATCCTGTTATTTAATTTAGTTTATTTTGGATTTGCAAAATGTATATACACCATAACAAAGAAAAAAAAAAGAAAGAAAGAAAAAAACATCAATAAGTGTTGCATTACAACAAATCAAATACAGACTGTAAAGGTATAGGCTAAAGCTTGAGATTAATTTGCCTACTCAAATTATCTATCTGATATACATTTATATGTTACACAGTGTAGCAACACAAAAAAAGCAAAACAAATACAAAAATGACTAACAATCTATAAATCAGATAAAATAATACTTCAGTGTTATTTAACATTATGAATTTTCTAAATACTAGTAAAAATAAAGTGACCAGGAGTAAACACATATTTGCAGACAAAACAAGCAATTAAAGAAATCTAAAGCTAAGGAGGCAAACAGGATCTACACTAGACTAAAAGCTAATGCTAGACCAACAACTTTTAACATCTCTTTTCTCTGCCTCTCTGTCTGGTTATTTTCATTGTTAATACTTGAAAAATACAAACCCATGGAGTAAGGGAAAAAGATAAAATATACATAAAAGCTAAACAAAATAAAAAAGCTAAAAGCTAATCAGCAACAATATATTTAGCTTGCTAACAGCGCACAACAAAAAGACAGCAGAACCATCCAGGTAAGAATAATGTTTTTGTTACAATGTTAAAACTACTCTATAATCTGTAACCTTTGTAAGATACTGCTTTGCCATGAACCAGCCACAAGATTAGAATTTATCATGTTTATTACCATGGACTCTCCTTGTATTTGTATTAGAAAAATATATATTCATCTGGAATATTTTACAATAGAAGACAAAAGAAATGGGTGCTTCAGAATCTGCCTTTTGCCTTATGCTACAAACTTGCCTTTTATTGTAAAATGTGTTCTGAGTCAGCAAACTGTACCTATTTTTCCAAAGAACAGGGAAATTACCATCTGTGGTAATAAAACACTATATGCTGCAAATGTAGATCTAATCTCATTTCTGTGTGTGCGAGAGAATGGGCGTATTGGTCAGAGACCTTATCAATATGGAGACAGGCCACTAACTACTATATGAACGGGATTTCTCGAAATGCTAACCATTGCATCAGTTTAGCAATAAAATAACCCCTTCAACAAAAAGAGCCAATCGGCTTGCTGGTGGGGAAGCCCCCCTCTCTATGGAGATCTGTGCAGGCGCAGTAGCCATGACAAATCTAAAAATCTGCTCCCACTCCTCCTTTCTTCTTCAATTGAAATATTACCATTTTGGCCTCCTTTAGGCCATGATAAATGCTTTAGCCTTTGATTTTTATGTCCTCTATTGTTTATACTCTATTGAGTATGTAAAAACGAGTGTATTGTGCCCACCTGTGGCGTAAGACAGATCATACTGGCCAGATACGAGGGGGTAGCCGAGGTGGTGGTGGGATGGCATTATTCGCTGAGAAGGGGACGACCGAGGCCGATCCATTTCCCGTTCCCTCTCCCTCTCTCTCTCTCGGTCTCTCTCGCGCTCCCGTTCCCCCACTCCTCGTTCCCTCTCGTGGGGCGGCTTCTCGCTCACCGTGGGGGACTTGCTCTTGTACTGGTTGGCGTGTTGGTGCAGGATGTCCAGGGCTTTGGCCTCTGAAGCTGACTTGCTGCTGACCGTGGGGCTGGAGCGAGATTTCTCTCCTTCCTCGCCGCCCATCTTACCGCCGTAGGGCGAGAACGGGTAACCAGCAGGCAGATAGGAACCTGGAAAAGAGTGCAGTGTGAATTTAATGAGTTGTTTAGAAGGGCAAAATTTACAATGGGATAAACTGAGTCTGTAATAGGCGTGTTAATAATAAGACTAGGTATCAGCACATTTACAATTTAATTCCTGATTCAAAATCTATTAATACTTCGGTAATAACAGGGTTATTTTCAGAAATTTCAGATATTAACTAATACTCAACCAAACAATATTTAAAAAAACATTAATGTTTACATAAAGATTTAAGCCCAAAGCATGAATTTATGTGATTATTACAGCTTTATTTGTATCTAAAACAGGCTATTTTTAAAAGGCTGACTCATAATTATATAATTCAATAACTAAACCTGCAAATAAAGATTCAATTAAACTAAAAAACAATTTATTTTAAAACCCAGCATTAGTCAATGGAGAAAAACACAGTGTATAATTGTATTAATAGATTAAAATCTAAATGACGAGAAATAAATCTGGACTTTCTCAAAAGGTGCCATTTTTTTTATCTTGTACATACCCATAAGAAGTAAATTTCTCAGTTTTGCTTAAAACTATGTGCTCAATTCTAATAAAAAGTGTCATTGAAATCACAACAATCATAATATTCATCTCATTATCATGGCAGAAAGAAAAAAGGACTAACTGTCTACAAGCAGCCCAGCGGATAGAAACAAAAAATCCTCAGAGCACGGCTTTAAACTAACAGCTTATAAATGTGTTGCTAGAGAGTCATTTCTGCTAGCTTGATTTCACACTTCGCTTTCGCTGCCAACATCTCTGCAGTACAGTGATGCAGGAAAAACAACAACTCAGGGTTATGCTACAGCGTGATAAATACTTGCCAACCGCAATTATGAATTATCCTTTTTGGCACAGGTGTTGAGCAAAACACTTGCCATCTTGTGTGGAGGCATGTGGCATTTTTTAACAACTGAATTTAATTTAAACAAATCTGCATCACACACGTCAATGGAGATTACCACCATGTAAAATCTGGATTTCCCAACATGGGCTGGCGTTTTTCATCCAAACGTAAACATTTTTTGGACAAGCAGTGACAAGCAGGACTCAGAAATTGGACCTTCACCAAATTATTCAGTTTGTACTGTTAATTGCAAGTGGTTAGATTTTTGTGTCTGAACATTACAACTGTGTCTGCATTGCTTGCTGTGATAATGATACCGGGACCCCCACACTTCCACCACTCTGGATTTGATATGACTGAAATCCAAACTTATAAATGGGGTTTGGATCCGATTAGCAAAAATCAGACTTCATGTGGTTTCCAAATTCATAAAAAAAATGAAAAAGCTATCTAAATATACAACACAAATCTGGTTTGGGCTGGCAACATGAACAGACAAAAGGTTACTGCTCATAACACTACATATAATCAGCAATAATTATACTGCTCATACCTGGATAGTTCTGCATCATGACCGAAGGCATCCCCCTGTATCCAGGATGGTTGGGGTCGTAGCCTTGCCCGTAGGGGTATCCATGCATGTAGTGCATGTACGGTTGCTGCTGTGCCAGGGCAGAGGAGAAAGGCATGTGAGCGTTTGCCCGAGGGTCTTTCCCTGCCCCCCTGTAATCCTCCGCAGCAGGGGCAGACGATCGCTCTGCACTCTCCTTGCTCTCATCTTTGGAGCTAGTCTCTTTAGGCCGGGGCCTCTCCTCTTTACTCTTCCTCTCGCGGTCACGCTCTCGCTCTTCATCCGCCTGCCTTTGGCTCTCTGGATACTGTAAAATATAGGCATACAATGCTCAATACTACAATTTAAAATACAGAACCTAAAAGCAATGTTCCCTTTTTTACACAGACAAAAGAAAAGGCATTGCTTTATTCGGTCAATTTGAAATTGTAAAGAGATATTTAATCTATTTATATACTAATTTGTTATACAAAGTATTTACCATTAATTATGCCACTAAAAAGGCCTTTATCAAGATCATAGATCTAGAGAGCTGCAAAATCAAGGTAAAAAGTGCAGAATTAACAAAAACAAATCCTACATAACACTCCATGGTCCAATCACATTTCCCACTTATACCCCTACCCCTTGTTTTCGAGTGTCATTGGAATTAAGTTACAAGTAGAAGTAGTTAAAACCTTCCCACAACAATGTATTACATCATTTTTAACAAAGATAATACTACATTTGTAGTTTTTGTCCACTTGTGCAGCCCTTTTGCGGGTGAATAGTCACATACTGTTAAAATTATACGTATATTAAGGAACTTTTGGACGTTCTTCAATTTGAAACTACAGAGGAAACCCTTAAGGTGCACTGAATTTTCCGGGAAATTAGATTCTTCCAAAAACCTTTACTTGAAGGTTCATCAAAGCATCTTAATTGGAGTGTGCCTCTGATAAATCTCCTTTGGAGGGCCATGGAGCCCCAAACCCTTTATTCTATCCCTCTATCCAAATTAAAATCTGGACACTCTAATACTAGGTAAGAACACAAAATGCAAGGGGCAGTGGTTTGTAAACTAGTCCCAACCACAAGCAGAAAGATGGCAGTCTTCATACCTGTCTATACCACATGGCCTGATCCATCCCCGTCCTTGCTGACTCCACTCCCGTTTTGGAGTCCTCTTTGCCATGATGGCCACCTTCACTGAGCTTCACCTTCAGGCCCTCAGCCTGTTGTGGCTGGAGCTTAACCTCCTCCCCTTTAGGGATGATTACTGACTTGGTCGGCTCAGACGTTGGGTCTCTCTGCTTGCTGGGCGCCTGTGGCTTTCCCAGGTCTGACAGACTCGGGGCTTTTGTGAGCCCTGGAGGAACAGAACCCTTCTGTTTCCACTCCTCCTTCACTGATGCCTCCCTGTCCTTCACTTCCCCTGCCTTCTTCTCAGCTGCCCTGTGCTGTTCAGCCATCAGTCTCTGCCTTTCCTCATACTGCTGCCGGTAGGCTGAGTTAGTGTTCATGAGGTGGTTGTGGTAGACCTGATCTGGGTAGCTGTAGGGGGGAACATAGTACTGGCTGTAGTACAGAGGCTGCATGTACATGTTGGACCGTTGCTGGATGACTGATGCTTGCTGCTGCTGCTGCTGCTGTTGCTGCTGTTGCTGCTGCTGTTGTTGATGATGATGATGTGGTTGGGAAGAGGCAGCGTCCCCTTTGCGTTCCTCCTGAGGCTCCAGTTTCACTTTCTCCTCGTTGGACTCCTGCTCTTCCTCTTTCTTGACCTTTACAGCTTGGCCATCTGGCAGCGGACCACCAGCACTTGCGCTGCCAGGGCTTGGATGGGTATAGTTTGGAGAGTAGTAGTTGTCATAGCTAGTGTAATAAGGGGACTCTTTGCTGGGTGCCTGTGCAGGAAAGAGAGCCTTTTTGGCTCCTTCTCTCACAGACTGATCTTCTACCTTGGATTTTACACCTTCCACTTTGCCTTCACCATCCTCTCCGGCATCAGAGATATCAGAGTACGCAGGGCTGTTCGTCTTCACTGAAGAGTTATCCGCCCCGTTCTGAGTGACTACATGGAGGGGAGTGAGTGGCTGTCCGCTACTGTCCATTCGGCTCGCCACTCCAATGGATGGACTAGGAGCATTGTCAGTAAAGCTATAGATCTTGTCTGCCTCTGCCTTAATGCTGGCCAGGCGACTCTGATGAAGATCGGAAGAGCCGTTGAGATGACCTTCGCTTCTACTTCCAGGATCAGAGGACTCTGAGTAGGGACTTTTCCCACCTTCTGCTTTGCCTCCTTTACCTGGAGGCTTGGGGCTGTCTGCATCCTTACCAGGCTCTTTCTTTTTCTTGTCTTTTTTCTTTTTGTCCTTGGAGTTTGCCAGAACAGGGTTCATTGGAGAAGAGTCTCCAGGCACACCTGGCTTTGGCTGAATGCCTTTAAGCTGGGGGCTCTTGGGAACATTTTGCATCATTGAGCTTATTCCTGGAGGATGGTTAGGGCTCCCAGAGGCAAAAGGAGGCTGCTGTAGAGAGTACATCTGTTGGGAAGGGATGGTTGGTGCCATCGGCCTGGAAGGCTTCATGTTCTTCTGGGAGTGCTTGTCAGGCTTTGTGGCGCTGCCAGATTTTATGGCCTTCTTATCCTCCATGCCGTCATTACTAGCATCATCAGTGAGGGAAGGCCCATCCTCGCAGCCATCCATGGGAATGCCACAAGCTTCTGCATCTGCTTCTCCATTCTTCTTCTTAGTCTTAGAACCTAACTTTCCAGGGGAAGGAGATGAGCTCTGGGCATCAAATCCTCTTCCTTTGGGAGTAACCGAACGGGCAGGGGAGAGAGATCCTTTCTGTGTGACAGAGGCACCGTTGCAGCTTCCTGGTTCTGGGTGAAGGGATGACTCCTCGCCATACTCACTGTCCCCATCTATTTCAAGCTTAATGTCGTCGTCATTATGAGCACGGGCCTGATGATACTTCAGGCCATTGATGTGCTTGTACTTCTTGTTGCAGTTGGGGTACGGACAGTCAATAAGTACTGGCGAGGGGCAGCTCCGGTCTAGGGGAGGGGGAAGACACTCAGTTTTAATGGTGGGAATAGGTAGTCCAGAAGGCGTCACTGCATTGTTAGAGTTAGTGCGCATGCGTTTGTTGCCTTTAGTGTCCTCAGAGCTGGAGTTGGGCTCCATATCGGAAGCAGGCTTGTTTTTGCGCTTGCCAGTTGAGGAAGGGCTGGCTTTGACATCTTCCGTGGTGCTGTTGGGCGGGGTCCTTCGCTCAGAGGAGTTCTGGCTGCCGCGCCGACCCTTGCTGTTGGATCCGGCTCTAGTCTTGCTATTGTTGCTGGCCTTGTTGTCAGAGGAGTTGCTGTTCTCATTGACCGGGGTGTTGCTGTTAGGACGCATTCTTTTACCTCTGCCACGGCCATTCCTCATCTCCAAGTCACTTGTTGGGGATTCACAGAACCTAAATCATTCATTGAAAAAGATCAGCATGAGATAAGACGGGGTCTGACGGATCAAAGTGTAATTTAGAAAACATCACACTGGATTACTCATGCTCAAACTGGCAAGGTAATTTCCAAAACAGGCAAAACAGCGAGGATTACTTAGATATAATAGATATCAGACCATCTAAAACAGAAAAGAAAATCCTCTGGAGAGACTAGAATAGAATGTGACACTTCAGTATCAGTAGATCAGGAAATCAATTGTGCTTTAATCTGCTATAGTATTACTGCTATTGTTCCAGGACGTGTCTAACAGACGCAATTCAAAGATCAATAAGAAGAAAATAAGAATAAAAAGGAAATGAAGCCTCATATCTTTAGCATAAGCCTAATTATTTGATAGTTTTAAGCACACGCTGTCTGACCTATTCATTTTTGTCAGGCTATGAAAAGACAGTGATGCATGTCAAATGGATTTTAAAACTTGCAGCAAACCATGTTGAAATGAATAAATCATCATAATCCTCTTTGATGTCAAGCAATTACTGAGTACACCATCAACACTATGTTAATATGCCTCATCACTCAAGGGTGAAAATGGATTGGTACAATATTTGGATTTCTGTCTCCAACTAGAGAGTGTTCTATTCTTATCCCTTCCTGTTAGGCTCCGAACAGACTGTGTCTGGCCTCCTCCCCGAGGCTTAAGATGAAGTGTGTGGGATACACCTGGCTTACTGATGCTCCCGAGGGGGGAGGAGGAACCCGTGTCTAAGGAGAGCTGACAGACAGGCACAGGTTCTGCCTTTGAGAGCTGATAGGGAGCAGTGCAGCAGAGCCAAGGATCTAATCATGCTCCACAGCAGCCCCTGTCACAGTCGGCCCAGATTAACCGGCACGGATGGATGGACGGATTGAATAAACTAGATTAGGTCCTCTTTTTGTAAATGTATCTATTTAGAATGCTAAGTACATTCGGTGTAATTGAAAGAGGTGCATGCCTAGGTGGCCTGCTTTGAAGACAGACACTCTGCGAGTCGTCCCTGTTCTGGTATGAAAGATTTTCATTAGGTGCGAATTTGACTGGAAGCTAAGATAAGAATGTATTATGTCTTCATACATACCTAGGGGGAGCCCAGTCATGGCGGGTGCAGTCCAACAGCGTACCCACATACGTCTTGTTCCGCCATGTCACATTAACCACCAGCATCCCTATAAAGAATGAAAGGAGAATTCTCATTATAGCCAGAGAATAAGTCCTCTGCCTTTGTCATCTCTACAAAGGCTCAATGGCACAATTATACAGTAGAGTTCTTCCTTCAACCTTGTGACTCATTCATGAGCAGCCGCTTTCTCTCTCTCTTTCCATCGCTCTTTCTTTCTCTCGCTTGCTCTCTCTCTCTCTCCTCCCTTTCTGTATTCCTCACACAGCCACGGCAGATGTGCCATTCCCATTTAAAACAGATCAAATGGAGGTTTCTGAGGGCAGCGCTCTCAAAGCAGTCCTCCTATTTTTACTGCCTGCTTCATGATTACAGCAGCTAAGAGGCTGCAAGGTGCACAGTGAGTCATTTCTGGGGGAAAATTGTTTGATAGTGTCCTCCATCTGACTTTGCAGCACCGAGCAGTCCCTGCCTCTGCTTCCAGTAGAGTAGTGCAGTTATTGCGCGAGAGCAGATGAAGCGGATAAAAGGACATGTGCACAGCAAAGGATCAAAGAGCTCCACTAGACAGGCTTGTTTGGGTGAGGTGTGGGCATCTCTATGATTTCCAGCTTCCGTCAGAGCAGTCATAATCAACCTGGCCAGCATTATATTTATGTACCCTTTCAAAAGGTTCAAAAGACCAAATGTGGCTGAAAATGCCATCTGGGAATTGCATTGGGCATTGTACTGTGGTGCTACCTTTGAGATATAAAGAGTCTGGGGCTCAGAGTGGCTGAGTGGACTAGAACGATGACACTATATCCTGAGAATTGAGAGTCTGAATCCAGAGTCATGCTGATTTGGCATCAGCTGCCGGAGTCCGAGAGAGCACAATGGGCACAATTGTACTTGTTTGGTCTGTAGATTGTGCTTTCCCTCCTTATGACTCCCATTAAGACCCTGTTGGCTAATGTATCAGAGTGTGTCGGAGAGCTGTGCTTGTCCTGAGTTCTTGTTTCCAAGTTTCAGGAGTATTGCAAGGGAGAGGAGTCCTAATAGAATGGTCAGTTGCCTAAAACTGAAGACGCTTCAAATGAGTGCCACATCTGGTTTCATAAAAATCCATGGCAGTAACCGAGATTTAGAATGATAAAGGTTCTTTAGATCTTTAAAAAAAATATATTTGTATTTTAAATATAGTTATTTACAATAAAAATATATTTTTATTTTAAATATAGATTATTTACGAATGCAAACACAGTACTTTTAGCCATATTCTTAACAGAGGTAAACTACATACCATCCAAGCAATGAGATGTTTATACAAAAGTAGGCAACACGTGAACTTCAGGAGATCAGTACGGAGGTTGCTCTCATGGGTACAGACTATTTGTTAAAAGATTTTTATTTGCTGAGCACCTGAAGACAGATTCAACCATTTTCCTCCCTTTCCTCTCACTCAGAGCCTCCAACTCCCTGCCAAGCGCAGCAAATGCAGTCATCCCTTCAGCGCTAACACAGATAAACACCCTCCAACAAAAGCTCAAACGTCCTCATAAGTAATGAAATGTGTTTTCCTAAAACATACCACGTGTAACTCTTTCCCTCTCCTCTCATGTCACACGCCGAGCTCGCCAGACTGCCAGAGTGAAGCTTACTGCCGTTCCTTTGAAAAATGTCAATGGGGTCAGTGGAGGAGCACATTAGCGGGGCCCCCTCCTCTTTCACCCAGAGTCATTAGTGTTCCTCCGGCCACCTGTCTGAACCCGAGGGCTAACTCGGGGTGAATGGCCAATCATTTCACCTCTCCTGCCCTTCAAACGCCTGGTGGAACAAACAGAAGCTTGGCATGGGTCCTCCCCACGCTCTTACACTCCATTAATAAATATCTCTAAAGCAGTTAAGGGGTTGAGCTCAGGGCCCTTCACGGATCGCCAGCGCTGCTGTCTACGAGCTGGACTTCTCACTTTTTATAGCTCTGCAGCAGCAGAAGTGTTCCCAGCCTGTCTGAGGATCCATTCATATAACAAACCATCTAGATGACTCAGATTTACTCAGATTCACCCTTTTATTTGACGGTTAATAACAGTAAGACCCCTATAACAATAAATATGCATTAAAAAGTGATACAAAACCCATCACTCAAACTAATTAAGAGATTTAACTTAAGCTTAAAAACAAAACTGTGCGACTTACAGTCAAAAAGCCTAATCAGATGTTACATTAGAAGGATGGACTGGAGAAGTACACGTTGTTAAAGAATAATTACAGTTGTACAGGTTATATTCACAGCTACAATTACCTACCACGAAAAACTGTTGGAGAAATGTAAATGTATACACAACTTATACTACTCACACTACTACACATAAAAAAAAACACTTTCAAAACTGACTCTAACAAACGTGCAATTATACAACCTATACAACTGCAATTATTCTAACATTGTGTACTTCACCAGTAGTTACACTGCTATTACATGAAAAGTTAAATGTGCAACTACACAGTTATTAGAGACCCTTATTATGCGGTTGTGTGGTTTATAGGGAAAGTACTTTGATACTATGTAGTGAGATACTGTATTTATTTTCAAAAGCACAGTATGTTTTAACTGTCTTCATGTAAAGATTGGTGTCAGACTGTGGTTCATTCAGTGCTGTTTTTATGTTATATCTTGCCAACATAATTACAGAATATTGCAATGTATTAAATCGTGACCTCAGTATCAAGATATGTATTGTACAGTTTCCTTAACAACAGTTTACCACAGTGTGATAGAAAAGCAGCAACCATTATTTATTACCTCCAGGAACTCCTTCTAGGCACTGAGAAAACTATTCCAGGTGACACTGCCTTATGAAGACACTGAGACTAAAATACCAAGAGTGTGCAGATCTGTCCTCAAAGATGTGTTCCAATTGGCATTCCTCTATTGTGCCTAGTTGAAATACTCTAGAGAACTGCAGAGTGAATGGTGATGTAAATGGGATAAACTGTGGGAAGCACAGTTTCCTCATATGTATTATATGGAGTGGGGGAGTAAAGGGAGAGTTTTGACTGTCTAATAGGGGTGGGCGATATATGGCTCTAAAATAATATCACGATATTTCAGGGTATTTTTTGCGATAACCATATACTTGGCAATATAGGAAAACTAAAATAATTCATTCATTTCAGGAATACAGTATAATAGTATAACAGAATAATCATATTGTGGCAAAATAAATAATATAGCAGAAAATAATATAATGCAGCAAAAAATATTGCAGAATATTTAGTGCATGCATATAAACTGCAAACTAAAACAATTATACAATAAATACACCTAAAGCTTCACAGTGAATAATAGACTACTTTTAAGACAGAACAGCCCTATTATCACAATATGGATTTTTAATATCATGATATTTCTGTGTCACGATATATTGTATACAATATAATATCCCCACCCCTACTGTCTAACAGCAATAATCTTCTATTATACACCCTATAATGTTTGATTTGATGTGGAGATCAGATTTTAGGGTTGAAAAAGCTCCACCCACTTAAGCCTTAAAACACTATACGGCAAGTAAAAACCTCCTCCCATCCAGAAGGCAGACTCCCACTTTTCAGACAAACAGCCAGATTTGGGCACTGGATTAAAACTAGAAACAACTGAGCCGCCGCTGTCTGTAAACACGACTAAAAGCGTGGCATTAAACAAGCAACAACAAGGCATCAAAAATGATGCTCGAGTGTCTGCCGGAACTGTGAGGGTAGGTACACTGTGAAAGAGGGGGGCTGACATCAGTATGCTGGCATAAGAGCCGTGGGTCCGGCCGTGTTCCCTGGCACCGGGCCCCGCGCCCGTCTCCAAGCAGAGGGCTTACTGGGCTCGGCTTCAAGAGCAATAAACTTCGTGAAGATTTAGGGCTGACATTTGGAGGCATCAGCATGCGCGGCTTGTGAGAGCAGACACCGCAGCAGTGCGACCCTGGTGCGCCTCCAGCTCCCCGCCGAGGGGATTTGTGTCAGAGCGATGCCTTGAAACATCGCCTGAAATATCCGCCTCTCCGTGTCTCATCATGAACTGAAAGCTGTCCGCCCCCCACAGCCCACTTGATTTTATAGACAAACCTGAGTCAGAGCAAATGGGAGATTAATAGATTAATCTGTGGTTCATGGAGAAAAAAAAGAAAGAAAGAAAGCATGGGAACTGAGCGCTCCTTTGTTACTGGAAATCAAATCAAATCTGATGCTGATTTGAGTCAGCTGGAAGATGCCTTTCATCAGTGCTGTAAGGACTGGCACATGTGGGTTTCAGTGGATTTAATCCCTAAAAGATGAATACTTCATGGAACAAATGACATCATTCAGTAAACATGATGGAGCTGTATAAAATGACTATGCACACCATTAAGCTAATGCTTTCTTTTTTATATATATATATCAATCCAAATCAATCTTCCTTTGAATTATCCCGTATTGATTCACATAAATCTATGTGACAAATATTTACAATTAACCTATTTTTACACTATGTGTGTAAATTTCTTTCCTCAATATCAATGCACCAGCTGACAGTCTTGCAACACCTCTACTGGAGCATGGTGTTAGGAGGAGGCCATCAACCTTGGACAGCATTGCTAGCACCACTACCATCACTACCTCTCTGTTTTGATTACTAACAAGCAGTTAGCAGGGTTACTGCTCTGTTAGCATCCCTACTGTACCGGCCAGAGACCTTGATCAGCATTAATAGTGTGGTATTAGCATTGCTATTGTGGCATTAGCATCATGACCACATTTACAGCAGGCTTTGTCCAACACTGCTAAATTAATATTTATTTAAAAAATTGAATCAGAAAAACAACAGATTTGGAATCTTGTGAATTGGAAATGAACAGATTCAGTAAATCTAACTTAAATGGTTCATGGTCGCATCATATTCAAAGTTCAAATAAATGCAGTCTGACATAGCTACTGCTTCAGAAATGGAACTTAAACTAGCTAAATATGCTAACTCAACATTCCAACAGGCTACTTAAATATTACTTAAAAAGCTATTTAGTGCATAGCTAACTAACCAGCTTTCAAAATACAACGCAAAAAAGATTTGAGAGCTGTGGGACACCATTTATTGTAAATACACTTCCTTACAAAGAAGAGGAGCTGTGTCTGTGGTTGAAGGTGCTAAATGTAAGCCTTCAATAACATTCACCCAAATAACCATTCATCTGCACCCATCATTCTGTAGAGGGGAAACTCAATGTAATAAAGTTCTGGTAAAGTGGACCTGATGGGTGCTTTGAGAGTCTTGGTTGTTTTAAGTGAAATTCTATTATTTTCATTCTTTTCAACACACTCTAAGTTCATCATACTAGTCAATAGTGTACCTGATTATTATTGCTGTGGCTGTGCATTTGTTCAAAGTAAACAAAGATGGCCGCTGTCTTTATGCCATATAAATAGATATAAAGTAGGGTAGAGTAGTTCAGTCAGTGTAATGCAAGGCAAGATAGAATTTATCATCATGTATTAGGGGTGAGTATATACATACTTTGATCGTATCATGTCAATGCGTGGTGTCTAATACCTGTACAGAGTACTCTAAAGAAGCATTACCAAAAGAATAGGAATGCTCCAAAATCTATTAGAAAAAAATAACTAAGCAGTAGACGGACAGGGCATTTGTAGCAAAGAATAAACTACTTTTAGGAAGAAATTATAAATAAGCAGTCACCCAATATTTCTGTCCAAATAGACATTTACATAGTTCCAATCTTGTGAGTACAGATTTCCATGCATCTCAGTTTGAGGGCAAAGAAGAAAATGATCCAATAGTAAATCATTTTACTTCACGCCTTGAGAATTCTTCAATAAAGCAGAACTCTTCAAGCTTCTTCAAGGCCCAGAGATTTTTGAGCAAATGCCAGCTCTACTGATAACACTTACTTAGGCACTGAAAAGGATATGTGAGTATTTGGCATTGCACAGTCAGGGGAGGATTTCTTTGAATTTGTATCCAAGTAAGAAAGTCATTCACACTGGCAAAGCCCTGACTTTACACACAGACATACCAAGTACCTTCTATCAGTGGATATTTTAACAGAAACATTTTATAGGTGCAGCTCTGGGGTAGAAAGTAAGGTAATCTTATTTTAAGGCTGTACTTGCTGCTTTATATGGTGTGTACTTTTATTTAAAGCTTTATTGAAATATTCTAACTTTTATACTAGGACCTTTAGTTCTTGAACACCTCATCATTAGTGAACTAATCAGTGTTTTTGGGGCTGATACTGATGACTTCAACTCAAATGAGGGTGGGGCAGGACGCAAAATTAACATCTTTGTGCAGAAATGTAATGTAATGTTCTGCACAGTCTCTCTCAAGATAAAATATACTTCATTTTTTAGAAACAACTACATTTAAAACACTGTTAAGCACCAGCTAAAGAGGCTGGGATTCCATGCAGAACTGAATTGTTTAGCTCAGTGTCGTTAGTGGTGTTTGCTAGCTCTTCTGACAATCATTGTACTTTACTCTCCTTTCCTCTGCTTTAATTTGCTAAACCTTTTATTGGTGTAACCATACTGTAACCCACTCTTTGGTTCTACTATGCTAGGCTAATAAAAGCTAGTCTTTAAATATGAGAGGGTCTCAATGCGCTAGGCTAATATTACATGTCCTCATGTGTGAATTCTTTAGTGCCATTAACTTATCAAAGCTATTAAACAAAAGTTATAATTGTTAACTGTATGTGAATTAACTGTATAAATACTTATTACAGTTTCTCTGAACTTTCCCCATTCCTGGTTCACTCTATAGGTTTGCATATACTACTCACAGGCACACAACCTAATGCTACACTGAAATTTGTAAGTACTGGGTATTGCACAGGAGTATATCAGGCACAGCATGATACACTCCTAAGGAGGCTTCTCAGGTTCAAGCGAACACAAAACAACCGTGCTGTTTGTTTTGAAAGCGTAACCCGGCGTAAGTATTCTGTTTCTCACAGACATCAGCAAGAAAACGAGTACAGGAAGGTTTGGAAAGAGGCGTGAGGGCTTCATTTACAGCAGCGATGCGGGTAGTGCCAGGACATAACAACTCAAGCTAGTGAAAGATGTGGGTAGACAGACTGCGACATCCTTAAGGGAGTCGAGCACAACCGAAAGCCATCTCAAAGTGCTTGAAAGACGTTTTCTCTGCCACAGGATCTCGCTGCTCCACTTTCCACCCACACAAAGTGTCACTGAGATACAGATCTGCCCGCTTCCGCAAAGAGGAAAAAAAAAAAGAAAAAAAAAAAAGACTTCAAAAAGACTGAGGCACCCTGGTGGACCTGATGCTCCCTCCGCCAGAAAGAGATGATCAAATCCAGCACCTGCAGAGCAGACGGCCTCCCCTCCCACACACTGTCCGCAGGAAGAGCAGATGAGAAAAGCCTGAGACCAGTAAGCCCCCTACCCCTCCCCGGCTACCTCCCCTCCAGTAGATTAGGCAGGTGGAGGACTTCAGTGGCTTCAGTAGCCCGGGGCAGGGATTATGTACAGCCTCGTTTACTGTCCCACCTGAAGCTCTCAAACTTACTGACAGAGCAGTCAAACACTTGCTGTTTCAGATGATAGCCGCGGTGCTAGCAGGCTGAAATATTTAGCAGCACAAAGGAAACCTTAGTAGCACAGGGGTGCATTTGAAACCATGTTCAAAGATAACCAGTGGGAACTGTTTTAGGCCCTGTGGGGTGGATTTGTGCATCAACTGAGACCTGAGCGACAAAGGGCTGCCTTTCACAAGGATTTACACTAGCAACAACAATGCAAACTAAGCGCTAACAATGCAGCCGACACTTGAGTCAATTTATTTATGCAGGAGCTTACACTTTACCTTACGTGAAGCCACATATCTGCCGTATCTACAAATGCAACGTAGACCACAGCAAATGTAATTATTCCGCTGAAAAAAAAAAAAAAAAAAAAAGATTCCTTCCTTTGCATTTCTGCCTACGTTGACCTACTGTTTGTTGGTTTAGATGCATAGCGAAGCAGACACCCAATGCAAAAGTATAAATGCTCAAAGCTTGACTTAATGCAGAAATATAAATTGAAATTAGCCCCAAGGCTAATGCTAGAGCCAACAGCAGCAATGTTGGCAGCAACACCATCTTGTGACCTACCATCTTGCGTGACTCTACATTGTGGAATGAACATTTCCCAGGCTTTCTACTGGATGAAACTCCATTTAGAACTCATGCCTGCCACTGGAGCAACTCTAAATCATGACTGAGGTGTTTCCACAGACTCTACTTTATGACTGAGATGGATCCATGGTCTGCTACTGAAGAGACGCTAAACTGTGGCTCACATATATCCATGGAGCGGCTCAACATCGTGGCTCTGTTTTTTCCATGGCCTACCACTGGAGCGGCTCTACATCGTGGCTCTGATGTTTTTTATGGCCTACCACTGGAGCGGTTCTACATCTTGGCTCAGGTGTTTTCATGGTCCGCCACTGGAGTGGCTCTACACCGTGGCTCAAGTGTTTCCATGGCCTACCACTGGAGTGGCTCTACATAGTGGCTCTGGTGTTTCCACGGCCTACCACTGGAGCGGCTCTACATCGTGGCTCAGGAGGTTCCACGGCCTACCACTGGAGCGGCTCTACATCGCGGCTCTGGTGTTTCCATGGTCTGCCACTGGAGTAACTCTAAACCGTGGCATGAATGTTTTCCACACCTGCCTCTGGAGAGATACTGCACTGTGGCTTGAATGTTTTCTTATTCTACCACTACACTGACTGCATTTTATCTTAAAAGATCTTGCAGGTCTGCTGGTGGAAGCGAGCTACACTGTGGCATGTACTTTACCACTGGGATCACGGATTGGAGGTTTCCACATCCCGCTGCCTGGAATGACTCTACATCAGGGATGGGATGTTCCCCAGGCTGGAAAGGTCTGTATATATTGTGGTTTGGGGTTCTTCACATGCTAGTCACCAGAGTAACTGTACTTTGTTGCTCTGACTGTACTGAGGCTCTCAGTCTGAGTAGGACTTTAACCTGGCCCTGATTCAAAAGGGTTGTCGTGAACTAGTGTGTCACGCCTTCAGTTTAGGAAAGGCACAATATAAGCAGAAATTTATATGAATCATTATAATTACAGCTATTAATGACACTTGTTTTGCATTATAGAAAAATAATATAAAAACAATTAAGCCAACACTCCAGCTACTTGGAAAACCAAGTTGGTTTCCATTGTTAGTTTAGCATACTTCAATTTATAGGAATGTAAAGAACTGCATAATGCATTCAAACTTTTATCCGACCTGTACATCCCTGACAAGCGAACGCACAAACAAAAATGCAAACACACACACACACACACACACCAGTGTCCAAAAGCAGCTCAGGGTGAATCAGAGACTATGTGTTCACGGCAGGAGAGAAAGCAAACACTTATGCGACCAGCGCACACTACTGAATGCTGATGAGATGGCCCCCCTTTATGTGCCACTGCTTGGATGACACCGGTAGACACAATGTGGGCGGTTTTTCATCGCCTGTATATAACCACAGACCCTAATAGTGTGTGTGCGTGCCCACATGTTCTCATTTAAGGATTTGGTGTTATTTCTGTGTTCAGTACATGATTCTGCTGCATAACTGGTGCTTTGATGATAAAAAAAAGGAAAATTCTGTAGAAAAAAAAGAACATTCCTGGATCCAAACTTTACACCACTGATGCCAAGAACCAATTAATGTTCTAATTAACAAGGAAGTGGCTTTAAGATAACCAGTTATAAAAAAAAGACTGACAGTTTTTTATTTTCTTTTTTTTAGATGTTCTACAGACTAATTAGAAGCAAACGTAGAAAAGCATGAATTTAATTCACACAATCTGTTTGACTGGACATGTCCATCATTTATGGATGAACCGTATCCTCAGTTTTCCTTACTGTCTCACAATATTGCTACAATATACAGTATTAAAAGGGATGAGGAGTTTGGCTTGTCCCAATAATTGTTTATTACACAGTAAATGGGCATAACCTTAATAATTGCTTACTTTGCAAGGAGACTCCTTTAACATGAACAAATCAGAGTGCTGACTGTTTAATAACAGCAGTTTTATTTTATTTGTCTTATTCAATATATATTCTAACTACAAAGTTTAAATATTCTTAACTAATTCTTAAATGTTCACTGCTCTTTCATGTTTCATGTTTAAATGCATTATTATGTAACTGTATCTTTCACATATCAGTAGCATAAAATTACACTAAGATTAATTAAATACGATATACAACGTGCAAAATACTAAATAAAAACTAAGGTAATAAATCTGTCAGGTAAATCTTTGAGTTAACTGCCTTTAGAGAAGTATACGTAATAGGGATTAGCTGCAGCCCACAATGCTAACCAGCTAACACAGCTAGTGACTGATAAACTCTTGGGAGCCCATTATAAAGAGGATAAATGAGGTAATGGGTAAATAAAACCAGTTATCATGCTAAAATGCTAACAATTATACCCTTTAGATATGGAAGTTTGATGCCAGCCAGCTCTGTCCAAATGCCAACACTATACATAGAACTTTATGGTGAATGTAAGTAGCATTTTTTATGATAATAAATTAAAATATTTCCAGTGATGTTGTGTTCACCACCTCCAAACTGCTAGAGGTCATGCATCTGTCTCAATGACTCAATTTCAGTGTAAAACTAACAAAGCAAACTTAAGACAATGAACCAAGCCATGAGTGCTCATGCAAATTCATAATAAAATCTGCAGAAATGGTGTAAATCTGATTGTGCACCAAACCACTGCCTTTAAAAGTGTCCGCTATGCTGCACTGTGGAGATGCTTGTCATCAGGCTCCAAAAATAAACTGCTATCTCCCCGAGTTCTTACCGTCCTCAGTCTCCTGCCACACGATGCCCTCCAGGTTGACGCTGGTGCCCGGCTCACAGGGCCCCAGGCACTCGGGCTCCGTGGCCAAGGCCACGTCAGACGTGTTGACAGCCACGGAGCGCGTCCGCACCATCAGCTGCTCACACGGAGAGGCGATGTCAGTGTTTCCCACCGAGGCGAGGAGGTGGAGCGGGGGAGGGGCCGGGGTGGAGACCGGAGACTCCATCTGCAGAAAGAGGAGAAACAAAGAGCGCAGTTAGATAAAAGATCTTGTTTAGCAGGGGTTTAAATCCCTGACCCTTTCAATTAGAGTTCTTTTAAAGATGATCCACATGATAAAGATTTCACCATGATCTCATTATTCTGGTCAATTCAGATCACCTTCAAAGGAACATTTACACGCATTCATGGAATATTATTGATATTGAAGAATGAATTCACTAGTCTTAATGATCGTTTTTCTTTCTTTATTTTACATTAAAAACATTATACAGTGGAACTTTTAATATTTATGCTTTAGACAATACTCCAAGAAATAAAAAAAATAATTAAGAGAATAATAAATATCACTTCTATTTATATGGTTTTCAGACGTAAAATTACAAAGCACAAATTAATCAAAATCAATTTTATTAGAACATTATTGCATTTTAATATAATCTAAGTCTCTGATCATCATTCTGGATATAACTAACAATTCCTTCTTTTTCAACAATCTGAGCCCTATTATATCAACAAATGTGTACCACTTTAAAATAAGACTACCTTTATAAAGGGTTTATAAATGGTTTACAATTTGTTTATTAATGGTCACTAATTAGGTTGTAAATGCCTTAAAAATCATCAATGATCAGTTATAACACATACGTAGAAAGGGCAACAATGACCTGTTGATTGCCAAATAGTGAACCCACAGCCATCTATATTGTTGCCCTTCCTACGTATGTGTTATAACTGATTATTAACTATTTTTAGAGCATTTATAAAATAATTAGTAACCATTAATATACTAATTGTAAACCATATATAAAGGTAGTCTTATTTTAAAGTGGTAACAATAATAAATGGTTTCCTAAAAGGCACTATATGAACAACATCATTTCACTGTATATAATGTGTACGTGTAATGTAAATATCTTTTTGCCTGCAATTAGTAAAGAACACCAGCTTATCTTCTGATAAATGAGCTGACACTTAAAAGTGTTAAAGGTGTTGATAACACCTAAAGGTGTTATTAGGTGATACCTGTAATAAATTAATAGTGACGGCTGCTTGTAAACTTAAAGCTCAAAAGGACATCACTGTAATTACTGTAAAACAATCTCCAGATTCTGCCCTGAACCCGGTCCTGAACCCCTGAACCCGGTCCTGAACCCGGTCCTGAACCCCGACTGGCTGAGAGTTTGTGGAGTTACTTCAGCTGCAGTGTAGAGAGACAGTTCTGGGATCTTCTGATGCTGTGAACTGTTCCTGAGTGGTTTAAACTGAGAGCCAGAGGCTGTGGGAACAGGCTGTAACTGACTCTACCTGAACTGTACGACCACGGAAGCTAACAGACAGGAAATGAGGCCTGGGGAAAGAGAGAAACCGCGCCGGGAAGGCAAAACGATCTCAGAGTAGAAAGTGCAACCACACAATGCTTTGAACTCCATACAGCCTGGCAGCGGAAGAAACTGTACAGCTTTCAGTGCAGAGAACCTGCTGAAGCAGACGACAAAAAAAACGGAGAAGTAGAAAAGTAAGGTGACTTTCAGAATGGTGGTAGTGGATAGGGTTTAAAATCTAAAATCCAAGTGCAGATAAAAGAAAGTGAGAGAGGTAGAGAGAGAAGAAATAATCAAGAGATGTTTTTCTTCTTTCCCTCTTTCTTTCACAGAGAGACAGAGGGAGAGAGAGAGAGAGGCCTAGATGGACCCCGTGAGAAGCCCAACAGCATAATTATCACATTGGAGTGAGATCATAACAGGCTCAGAATTTCCATTACTTCTCTTTTAACTCCCGTGCGAAACTTAACACCCGGGAGAAAATCTAATGTCATCTAAACCACTTGGTGATTTATGATCACGAATGAATTGCCAGAGTGGTGGCTGGTGTGCGAACAGCGCAGACAAGTCGTCGTCCAGCTGTCAGCTTTCACAGAAAATAAGAGCTGCACTCTCTGTGCTCACCAAACGCCCAATTTCCTAAAGGAGACATTTCAAACTGGATTATTTTCAGCACTTGCACCCTTGACCTATTAACATTACTAATTGGAGAGATTTCTGGCCTAATTTAGCGAATAGGAAAGAGAATTAGTTCGGCATGTAACATTTTTTTCTTTCAAGAACAGGAAAAAAGAGAAAAAAGACATTCCAATTAAATGATGCAGTGCAGCATATGTCATACATAGCTGATGATGCAATCACACAGCGGCTATCAGCCCAGACATCTACGCTACCAACCCATCAGCCATGTGGTCATCACCCATTTAGCTAATGCATGATGATTATGATCAGATATTAAACGGATCAAAAAAAAGAGAACACTGCTAATTTCCAGAGAACAAGATAAGATTCTGAAAGAGCAGTTACAGAAACATTATGTAGCAATTCAAGCTTTAAATAGCAGATTCACAATCGTAATAATGGTACACTGGCTGTAACAGAGAAAAGGATGTCATTTAAAGCGCTTTCCACTCTAGAATGCTGTGACTGCACTAAGGAACTCTGGTGGAGGTAGAGGAAATGGCTCATAAATCAAAAATCAAAGTAACATCTAAAAGAACATAAGAACATCCACAGGAACATATGCAAGCAAACTAGGGGTGAATGATATGGACTGTGTAATATCGCTGTTTGATATCCTAATATCAGTGTAAAACACAACAAATTAACGCAACATTTTTTTTTTTAAATAAAATGCAATTTGTTTTCTATTTCAAGTTATTTTCAAATTTGGAGAAGATTATGCTTTTAAGATTATGTTATCCTCTGGTACCCACATGCATTTGCTTGTATAATCTTTTGTTTTTTGATGCATTAAAAAGATTTATTTAGTGATGCAACACCTACCACCACTGTTGGTAACTAAACTACTAAAGTAAACATACAAAAAGACATTCCAAAACCAGAATCTGGGATCAGAATAAAAAAGTAACTCATTGCGTTTCTAAATAGAACTTCTGAATTTACTCAAAACCCCCTGAAGAACCCTATTTAGGGTTTCTGTTACACAGAAACTTTTACTTAAATAATAAATAATTTGTACACAAATTATGGTATGTAACACGAACAGTGCTGTAACATGGCTGTCATATAGCCTATATTGTGCTGCGGCAAAGCCACTTTAAATGCACGATTCACCCATGTCAAATGGCCACAAATACTTTGTTGTCCTGACGAGCCGTGGATTATTCTGTATGCTTGTTTTACTTAAAACATTTTGGGTGAGCAAAAGCTTAGATTTCCAATGCTTTATTGAACTGGCGTGTTTTGGCGGCATGAAGCTCATTAGCCTAAAATCAGGAAATAAAAAAAATATATATATTAGCCACACCGTTAAATAAGCCACAGTGTTTAAAGTGACTGAAAAAAGTAGCATCTTATAACCTGGAAATTACAGTAGAAGAAAGAGTAGTAGCAGCAGAAGTAGCAGCATAAGCAGTCTTTACACCTCCAGTTAGCAAGAACAGCAGCAGTAGTAGCAGTGGAAATGATCACAAACACAATCTTTCAAATCATCTCAGTTTCTTTGTTTCTTTCTGATCACGCTGAGCCCAGACCCTACCCACAGTCATAAGGTGCAAAACAGGAATACTCCTTAAATTACAGCGCCAATCCATTGTAGGGTACCACATATACACAACTAGTTACTTACTCACAGACACAATCATCTTAGGGTCAATTCTGCATGGTTAATTTGCCTAACCGAACATATTTCTGAGAAATGTGAGAGACACACTAGCTGTGGCACCACTTTAACACTTGCAATGACATCATCAATATCTATGACACTTTTTTTTTTCCTTTTGGAGACCAAACTAACACTGTAATCATGTTAAAATTAGAGCTTCATCACTGTCAAATAAAAGGAACTTGATTCACTCAGGCATGTTTTTTAGCCAACTGAGTCGTGAGTTGTGAATTTTGATTATTCTTATTAATACATCACTCTGCATCCACATGAATCACTGAGAATCTGCTAATGTAAACAGAGGAGTGTGCAATAAATCATACATAACAGCAACAATCTCCTACTGAAAAAACACACAGTAGAAAAGTAGTGGAGCTGACTGAACACACACACACAGACGCGCACACAATAAAAAAGCCACAGAATCAGATTATATTTAATCTTTCTTGCAGACTGCGGTTGCAGAGTGTATCTGGACTTAGTTCAGAGCAGTGCGGCATGGCCTCCTCTTATTGGCTCTACTACACGAGTCAGTAGAATAAGGATTTATCCCAGTCAGGGTGAGCAAAAGTCCAAACAGGCCTGGATAACAGCGAAGGATTAAACCCGGCCCGGCCTTCCACCGGCGCAGGAGACGAGGAGACACTCGGAGGAGCTGAAAGCTGAGCATCGCAGATGGTGGCTGGGAGTCACCCGCATGTACTTAACACTTCAAAGCCCAACTCCATTCCACTCGCTCAGCGAAACATGTCGCCCAACAATGTGTGAAGAAGGATGTGGAGCTGCACATACAAACTGAAGCAGACAGATCTACAGGGCTGCATTGGTTACAGAGAACCTAAATAAACATTGTCAGGAGCAACAGATTTACTTTAGACAGTTTAGAGAGTTCACACATAGTCTGTACCAGATTTCAAACAAAGATTTGTTTGTTTGGTACAATGTATACATTTGATTTGGTTAGTTTTGGTTTCACTTTGCTTTCAAGTCTTGTCATCATTATCTTTGTGGGGTGCGTCTGTCTAATACTGTCATATATCTGTCTAATACTGTTTAGCATTTTCTCATAGTACTCAAAGTACTGTTTCATAGTACTGTAGTACTGTACATTTGCACCACACAGTAGAATGAGCATAGCAGACCCTTATAAATAAGAGTTAATCTACAGTTACAGTAGATACAGAATCACCATGGCATTTTGTAGCATCCATACTGCTGAATGACACCAGTCCTTTTTCATCATCTATTGTTTAACGATAGCCACTCTCAGCTTCCTGTTAGTGTTCTAAAATCAGAACCCTCTTAAAAAAAAAAAAGTGCTTTCACTTAAAGAAGATCATGGTTCAGTTGATCCAGCCTGAGATTCACCTATTTTGGCTGGACAACATTTTCGACTTCTGGTGAAGACTGTGCTTCACAGCATTTTTTTTTACTTACTACTGATATTTCGATTCGGAACAAACAAGGCAGGTTTAAAGTCACCCTCATAATATGCATAAGTACTTACATCCTGCACCGTGTCATGCTTTACACAGCTGCCAAAGACAGAGCCTGAGGATCTCCACAAGCTTCCATTTTAATACAAGCGATAAAACAGCCTTTACTGCATAACTAATGACAAGATTTCAGTTCTACTTTAAAAACAGGCACTTTAAAAGGGTCACTAAACTACCAGTACATACACTTACACCTGGTATTCGCAAATCAACAACATCGTTTCATACAGGAAATAACTTGTGCTAAAATTTTAATCATCTCAGTAGAGAGCAGATGACCAGATTTTAACTTCGGGATTATTGTGACAAAATGTTGCACGTTGCCTTAGAAAACCTAACTGGCCTCATTTTCTCTGACTATACAGACCACCCTCATACCCAAAACACATGAGGCTAGTGCAGCTCACACAACATAACTAGTAGTCTGTGTTCTCCTTCAAGCGTGTTGAGCCATCTAAAGATGTTACTGTAGAGCAGTCTGGAAAGATATGGGCTTTCCTCATGACTTGGATAACTAAGCAAACAGTTGGGGATAAAGCTGGAGAGAAAGAATGACTTTTAAAACCTAAACATTAGTATTTTCCCACTAATTTCGTCATTGCTAGTTTCTCACAATGAGGTAAGACACACGTCACACAATGCCACTAATGAGCATGTCTTTAAATATTGATAAAATTATTGTATTGCATATTGCTCAGCTCTAGTAGCAACCATATATCTTTGTTTTATAGTTAAACTAGAAGATCAAATCTAACAGTCACCTGCTTGTTATTTTCTGAAACACCAACAAACCAATATTCTGCAGATTGTTCAGCATGCAGAAGGTGTTTAAGCATCAAAGGAAGCATCCTTCACCCTGGGTTTTGCATTGTTCTTGTTAAAAAGAACAAGTCGTCTTCAATAAAAGAGCAAAAACGTTCGCTTCCAACAACAAGGACTACTGGGCCTAATGCTTTAAAAATGAAACAGCACTAAATTTGTGTCAAAACATTTCCCACTGCCCTCGCTCAGAGAACGACATTAAAAGGGTGAGCGCCGGTTTACGAGGGCCAGAACCACAGAGCGCCGCGTTCCGTACAATAAAGACATTTCCTAAAGAGAGAGCGCTCTTTCAGACGGAGATGAATTCCCTTTCATCTGGGGCCCTTAGCAACAGCTTCTGCCTGTTCACCTGTTGCTAAGAGGACAGACATTCAACATTTCCCACTAGACATCTTTAGAGGAAATAATGTGGAGAGAATAAAACAATTGCCTCTCATGGCTGCAAACAAAACAGCATCAATCAATCTGGGAATAATAGCTGCGCCTCGGGCTGCGATCCACAGCCACAATCAATGCTGCCTAATAAGCAGGGAATATGCAAATCAAGAGGAGAAGGTACCAGCACATTGGGTAGTACAGGGAGAGTGAATACTCTGCTGGGAGATAAAATTCAATATTATGATCGTTTACAGATACATCATAATGCTGCGGTAGACGGCAGTTCAGTGAGCATTAATAAAGGTAATAAACCCACATTTTCAGAATATGAACTTAAATCCAGCACAGACTACTTTACACTACATGAACAGAAGTAAGAAACTCGGACATTTCGGAAATTGAGGGTATTAAAAAGAATTTATCCTGCTTTTGTTGGAGCAACTGTCTCTACTGCCCAGGGACTACAAGATCTACTAGATTTAGAAGCACTGCTCTGAAGATCTGATTGCATTTAGTGACAAGATTGTTAGTGAGACCAGGATCAGACCTGTCAGAATAATTACAATATTAACTTATCATACAATAAACGTACCCGACTTCAATAACCTCTGATAACCTTAATATTATCCATGGTGTTTCCATGTGAGATTTTCAAGAAACAACCAATGCATTAATAACTGCATACATGATTGTCCTTTATAATGGTTATTAAAAATATGATTCTATCATAAGTATTAAAATTACAGGGTATTAAAATAACAATACAATTAATTAACAAAGTTCTTACTGAGACAATACATCACACAAACAAAAATAGCTACTGAGCAGGCCTGGTCAGGACGTTGGGGATAAAGTTGGGAGGAAATCATCCAATTCCAACTCGTTCAAAAAGTCATTAATGGAAAACCATTTCATAATCCCAGAAACACAGTTAAATGAATAGGTCCCAAATATGCATAATCACTGAAGATTATTTACAGTTTTTAATCAAGACTGACAAATGATTTTGGTTTTGCTTCTAGGGCCATGACTGGTTCACAGTTCAGCTTTCCAAAAACTGACTCAAACCTCATCCCAACAATCAGCAGCCAGAAGCTGCTAATTGTGTTAAGAAACTGCCTAGCTCTCTTTAAACATGAAAATATTAATTACTTACAAAGCAGAAGGAAGCTACAGACACATACCATTGGAAGAAGCTGTAGATAGACCTCAGTAAAAGCAAAACAGAAAGACAACCCCAACATCTCACCGATCAAAACATTTCCAGGAAGAAATGGCAAAAATCCCCCCAAACAAGAACTGAAAGTGTCTAAGCCACTACAAACAGAGCTTACAAGCTGTGATACTGTGTTACTACAGGGTGCCTCTATGTGCTGACCCTTAACACCATAAACAGAGTGAGAAAGTTAGCTTCTAATACTTATCATTTTAAAGATTAAATAAAAAATGTAAAAAAAAAAATGTTTACCAACAAAACATTTGATCAGGGTTGCCCAAACATTTGCACAACACTGTATTTTACAGTCATCAACACCAGATTTTACTATAAGTAATACATCCAGCATTTAAAATGAACAATACTGACTAGAAATAATCTGCATCTGTGCAGCTGTAGTTTACGCTGCTATAATGTAGCTCAAATGCATCTCATCTCCCATCTGTCTTTGGTCTCGAGTCTTGGGTGTGTTTACACTTGCATTTTAATACGAATTGGCCTTATGCACATATAATCCTGATACATTATATCATTATATGTGACCAGACACATTAAGAAAACAGACACAAATCCAAATCACTCAAACAAATCACTTCAGGAGTTGATATGGGGAATGACACAGTCCATACTGGACCCAGTCAACAAAAGATAACATCTTTGCTGTAGTGTCTTGACTATTGGAGAACAAGAAGAACGTGGGTTAATTTAGGGATTTAGAGATGCACCAATGCAGGAATTACAAATTCAAATAAAATATTACACATCTTACATTGATGGATTTTAAAGTAGTTTGGTCAGCGTTGGCCAACTGTAGCAGTGTAGCCTGCAATGCTTTGTCCTTTTCCATCATACAAAAAATACAAGAGAGCAAAATACCAGCCAAATCGACCAATGCCTCTGATTCTAACAAAACTATGATGGGCTGATACCAATACATCTCCAATATCATTGTGCATACCTCAACAACATAGTATGCAGAGAAGACAAGACACCCATATACACCAAACAGACGAAATCTGACCTTCTCCTTGGAAATATGACCCACTCAATGCAGAAAACAAACACCTACACACTAGTGAGTACATTTAGAAGATGTACTCACTGTGTGCTTGGAGCTGTGGGCAGCCATCACTGTGGGCCTTGCTTAAGAGCCCATAAGTATCGAACCCACAACTCAATGCTGAGGCACCACTGACCCAATACAGATAAATAAACTACAGCCTGAAAGTATAGAAGTACAAAAGTGCTGCTACATGGTCAGTGAAGCTGATAAAATGGACAGTAGAGTAGAAATAAAGAGTAGAAATAGTAAGTCTATGGCTGATCCCTGTATACATCAGTCACAATTCAGTAGAAGAACATTTATATAGTGCATTTCAAACATCCCACCCCAAAAAGTTTCCATTTAAACCAACAACACTTTGCACCACTGCAGAATGCAATTAAACATGTTTACAGCAGATGTAGTAAGGCTACATTTTTTTTTTTATATTGGCCAGAATGTCCACTTTAACCAGTCCCAAGTGTTCGCCTCTGGTGAAAATGTGCTATTTCTCTTAAAAACAGAACAAACCGAAGGGCTGCATCTGATTCAACACAGTCCAAACCAACAGAGCTCGGGCGGCACGCCACAGGCTAGCAGAAATCTAGCTAAACGGCCGTGTGGAAAGCTACTGGGTCGAGCTTTTAAGAGTAATCCGTCAGCTCTACTTCACTGCTCCTTCACTCGCACAGATAACTGACCTGCGCTGATCAAATTACTTATTTCAAGCCCTTCAAACAAGTCCATTGTTCTTAAGCATGTGTTCCTCTGCTTTCCCCCTCTCCTTTAGCAGGAATAGCTGCTAAGCGCCGACATTCAATCAGACATGGAGTTTGAGCACATTCTACTGCTGTCTCATGCCCCCTCTCTACCCGGCTCTCTCTCTCTTTCACTCTCTCTCGCTCTTTCTTTTTCTACTCACACGAGTAGCAGTGCCAAATCTGAGCTGATAATCTTTAACACTCCAGACACACTCAGACCCAGAAAGCAGCCGGAGCACTAAAAAAAAGGCCTAAAGGCATCAGTCTAGTTCTCTTCAGAACTGCCGCAGAATCCTCGTCTGAACCCAACTTGAAACACTTCAACTGTGTCCATAACGAGCCTCTGAACCAGCAGCTCAGAAAGAGAAGCACAAGTAAATCTGAAGGGATGTGTGCTCCTCCTGAGCTCCAGAGATAACCCTTATCAACAACAACAAAAAAAGATCATCATCATCATCATCATCACAAGGAGGAATAATAAACCCCCACAACATTCTACAAATATAAAAAGGGGTTATATAAAAGCAGAATCAGTTTTGGGGTCCATAAAGAATCATTTTTGTGAGGTAGATGCAAGTGAAGAACCTTTGCATCACCTCCTCTTTTAGTTTTAAAAGATTCCTGTTACAAAAATTTGAAGAATATCTGAAGAACCGTTAATAGTTTAAAATAAGCTGATGTAAGGGTTAATTTCCCATTTCATTAAGTTCTCTTACAAAAGTTTACTGTAGACTGTAGACTGTAGGTGTGAAGAATATGGTCTGGCCAAAAGAGTTGGTCTTGTTCCAGATCAACTAAACAGTGTGGTTTGTTGTCAGTATAAAAATACATATTTTTTTTTAGAGCGTTTTACATTCAGTTTGGTTAGTTTTGGTTTTACACACTGCAGTTTATTGAGTGTACCAAAGAACACATCACCCTCATGGGCAGTATCTCATGGGCTTCAGTAGATACAGGAATCTATCTACTGGTTCTTTTTCTTCTTCTATTGTTGAACAGTTGATGATAGACTGCCTCAACATCCTGTAATGGTTTTGAAGTGTGAACATTCTACAGTTACAGTAGATACAGGTATCAGTATCGTAACATGTCACCCTTTAAACTAAGCCCAGCATATCCCACCCACATCAGACTGGATGTCAATGAAGGCTACAAGTAGATTCCTTGACAACACCACTGTTAATTAGGGTACAAGTATCAATCCACAAGTGAAGGCAAACGTAATCACATGTGATGCCAAATTACAGTTATTTTACAGTACTACAACATGTAGAGTGCTTTGCAACATACTGAAAAAGTGATATAAACTATAAACTGACATTAACCAACTGTCTAAGCGTAACTCTTAATACAGAGTGAATAATGGCTGCCAAGACTTGTGGACCTTGGATGAGGACTGTCAGATGGTCATAAATCTGAATCTAAAAAACACTCTCACGTCTCAGAACAAAAGCATAAATCTGGCTTATGGTTTATAACACAATCAATGACCCATCAGCAGCACAGCAGCTGCTTTACAAAAAAAAACAGACACGAACCCTTAAAACCGGCTGGCCAGAACTGGTAATACCTTAAACTTAAATCACATATAATCGACTACTTAACTGATGATGATTCTACCATACACATGTACCATCCATCTTCACTTTATGCTTCATTTTTATAAAGAACACATTTCTGGTTTTATAAATTGGGATGAAATGTGTTAACCAAAAATTGGTTCTTTATAGTGATAAAATATGGAATTTTAATTGTACCCAATAATGAATGCTTTTGTTGTGATTAAGGACCATTTAAAAGATTCTTTGAAGAACCACCTACAAGATATTTTCCATTACTATAAGGAAACATTAGTACAGACAAAAAATAATTTTTTAATAAGTTTTTAAAATGGTTCCTTGAATTCTCTATAGAACCAATGTTTTACTGAAGAATTACTAAAGCTAAAATGGCAATTTTTGCATATATAATTGGTTCTATGTCATGTAGGATAACCACAGAAAATTGAAAAAAAAAACTGGAAAAAAAAATCACCACTACTGCTATGAGTCAAATAACCCCCTGTTAAAGTTGCATGAAAATAGCAGAAAAAAAAAACTGAAAGTAAAGCCTTGCAATGGAAATAAGCTATTTTAGTGCAAACTACACCATGTTTAACATGCAATAATAAAGAGCATTGTCAGAACAGAAACAAGTGCAGAGGAAATTATTAATACATCATTTGCAGCCATTCACAAGGCACACAAACAGCTTGTATAGTCTCTGGAAAGAAGTACTGCCAATAAAATAGGATTCTCTGAAACAGATAAACACAAACCTATTGGCACCATGTCTAAGTTGGCGAGTTAGGGATGACCTCACTTATTCCAGCTCTTGCTTCTGAATGCAATCAAATCCTCACAGCAGTGCTCCAAATAATACAGTAGAAAGCCTTTTTATTTTCTGGACAGTAGAAAGTGTTTCTTTGTCACTACAAACAAATACTGTATACTTCCTCTATTGTAACGTGTAAAATAATAATTTCTGCTAAACATATGTTGGGAAATTCTCAGAAACAATACCAATATGGTGACTTATGAGTAATTATACGTTAATACTAAATATTTCACCACAAAAATAGAACCACAATGGCTTGTGGTTTTGACTTGGTTATGACTTAAATGTCTTATTTCCTGTTGTGTAATGAACATGTGTTTTTCACAGTGGGGAAATAAATTGCAGTATATCTGGCAAGCGTGAATTTTTGGCAGTTTGAATCACCTCAGTTCTCATCTTCAGCCCCCCCACCCCCCAGCTCCCTTTGGGAATGCTAAATAGCCCATTATCATGTCAACTTACCCAGCACAGAGGCATCAATCATCGGGCAGAATAAACGCACTCTCCTCTGTTCTGTACCTAAAGGAAAAGTCTTGGCAGAGCGGGCCGGCACAGCTTGGAACAGATAAGCTAAATTCCAATTTGCTAACACAAACAGTCATGGTGGAGCGGTTGACTGCCATGTTCCTTCCACTCTGATCTTTTGGCCGGCTAGTGGGCTGGCTTCCACACAGCAGGTGCTTGGAGCGCCATTCTCTGACTCGATCCTGTCTGACCCCTCCCCCATCCGGCCTCTCTCTCTCTCTCGCTTTCTCTCTCTTACTCTCGCTCTCTCTTGCTCTCGCTCTCTCTCTCTCTCTCGCATGCTCTCTTCAGTGCAGCTGGCTGGCTCGCCCTGTATTGTTTACTGCCTTGGGGGAGGCGGATGGAGGCCCCAGAGCTGCCCTCTTTCCTTCAGCGAAAAGGGGCGACCTGCATTCCTCATGGCTGCTGTCTGAGAATCAAAATGAAAGCCTGTAAAAAGGAGGAAGGGGGTGGGGCTATATGATAAATCATGTATTAATTGTTATTGTGATATGATTTTTCACAATAAGCACATTGTAAGAGCTGCAATAACATTGTGCATAATCTATTTTTTGGACAAATCTGAAAATGCTGCAGATTGTGCTCATGTGACATAAGGCTGGAGGCAGAGCGAGGCAGAGCAAGGTAGATGGAGGTAGAGGTCCGCAGTGAACGTGCACACACATAAAACAACTTCTTAGCCTGAGGGAAAACAGTGCAAGCCAAACCAAGTGTGGACAATTCTTTCCATTCTAGAAACTTGAATTAAGTTCTTAATTAAATTCTTAAGATCTTAATTAACTGCAATTTAACACAATATAGCATTATACAAAATCACATGTTTTGTCCATAGCTTGCACTCCTAATGGTGGGCCATCAATTTTTCACTCACGCACGGAAAACTAACAGTAAGCACTGCTTCTCAATTCTCCAAAAGTAGACAGACACCCCGGCTGCTTTCACGCTTGTTAGCATGGCAGAGAGAAGACAGCGCATGTTTTAATGATGAGAGATGTTGTCAGTTAGTCTGCGCCGCTTTTGTGTGAACGCAAGCCAAAAACCAGATTTCGGTTCTGTTCTCGCCTGTGACGCGAGGAAAAGCCAGCCAATTTCACACGGCTTTGACTGTTCTGTCAGGCCACGTCTCTGCCTTCTCTTAAATGCAAACGAAAACTGGGCTTGAAGGGAGGGGCGGGAGGGGTAAGGGGGGTTGGGGTGGTCTTAGCAAGAAAAAGAAACGATCCAGATGTCAAGCCGAGCATTGACGAGATGCAGCGCACACAGCAGAGACAGCAGTGAGGGAGAGAGAGAGAGAGGGGCCCGAAACCCACCTCCACCCCCACCCCCTCCTCTACACCAGCTCCACCACCACCACCACCACCACCTCCCAGTGTGACTGCTAGCCATTCACCAACAACAGTATCTATTACAATAATAATCCACATTCTTGTCAAGGTCACCCTCTTGAGAAGAAGAGGAGGTTGGGCTGCAGAGGAAATCCAGATAAGCAGCTAAAGAAGCACAGAGGATTTTTGCCTCCTTAGCCCACTGCTTACTCATCCACCTTATCTTACACCCAACGGATCCACACCGCCAGATCAGTAAGCTTCCACAATCAACACTTTCTAACGCTGCGCTATCGACTTAAAGCACAACTTGGAGAAGCTAGCTCTTTAAGCAGTCCTGGTTAGGAACACTGGAATAAACAGAGCCCCCAATAAAAGAAAAGTCTGAGTCTGTTGTGTTCTGTCTTTATACACGCAAAACAATCTACCTAGCTTTCAATTCATTCAAAGACACATTTTACAACAGATTAATCTACCTATCTATGTAATTATTTCAATTTTCATTAATCGATCTGCCTACCCAATCATACTAAACAACCTACTCATATAACCCTTTACCTACCTACCCATCTAGCTATCTATCCATTTGCCCTACCTACTGACCCACCAACCAATCATACCCATCAATTTACCAGTCTACTTTCTCAACCTTGTGATCCATTAGTTCATATATATATATATATATATATATATATATATATATATATATATATATATATATATATATATATATATATATATATATATGCCTACCACCCAATCTACCTAAATAGATGAATGCATTGCTATCAACATACCCATCTTTTAATCCATCCATCTATCAACCTTATCATCAATTTAGTCATCAACCTGCTTATCTACCCACTAATCTACCAACCAAACCAATTAATATACCCATCTATTCATCTACATACTCATATATTTATCTTCATACACACCTACCTACTTATCCATCCATTCACTATTATATCTACCAATGTACCATTTATGCACACATTAATCTACTAATGTATAAACCTACATATCCAAAAATCGGTCACTTACTCTGCTACCCACCTTCTCATCCATGATTCTCCATTTACGCATCTATTAATTTCAAATTATGTGAAAATATTTTCTTTAGAAAGACTAAAAAAGTACAATGCAATGGTAAAAAAGTGTCAAAATGAATGAAAACCTTAAAACAAACAAATTGGCTCATTATCCAACTTTTGGACAAATGTTTCATTTTGTTCAGTTTAGGCCAAAATGTATTTCTTTTTCAACAGAGTTGCAAACATAGAAGACATAGAAGTTCATGTCATAGCATAAATGATGGTGAAATAATATTGAATATTGAGTGAAATGTATTGTAATGTTATTTTTCCTCAATATCCTGCAGCCCTAGTACATAACCATATATTAATTTACCTATGAATGCACCATTTACCCCACTCTATAAGCCTTACCTACTAAGACAGACATCAACCTGCCTACTTTAACAACCTATCTTTCTACAAACCTCTTTATCTCCTTGCTGTGCTTCAGCTTAGTGCACCCAGCTCACACTCTGCTGATTACACCATAATAGAATTCTGAAATCTAACCACTATTTAATGTGGCTGCAGTTATTTGCAACAATCACGATCAGCTGCAATAACTGCGTTCATGTGATTGTGACAGTCCTAATGGCCACTTTCAAAAACATTTACTTCTGAATGCTTTACTGTACAGCAGAAAGAAAGCAGCACTGGTATTATTTATACATTATATATTTGCACATTTCTAACAGCAGTTCCTCACTCACTTCACCCAGGGAGACAATTAAGAAAGACTGGATTAAAAAAAACGAAACACTGCTGGCAAAACACACACACACAAGCGCCACTTTAACGTAGTACTAGCATTTTTTTTAGAATGCAATATCACTGTTTCCTTCGACAACAGATGACCTTTTGTGAGCACGCCTTTCAAGGCAGATTGTTATTCAGCCCGTGAGATTTCCCTCGAGACCTCAGCCTCCAAACTATTTATAGAAGTCATGCATTCACCGCTTCCTCTAAACAGAGGCAAGCCTCCATGTGGGTGGTACTACCTCCAACAGACACAACATATGTGGGCTGCAGCGAGGAAACGTCTATCTTCAGAGAATTCCATCTCGCCCAATCAGCTTCAGCCTCGGGGTTAAAGCAACAGCATAACACCATAAGTAACTCGACTTATCGCTGAGATACCACTTACAGTATCTCAACGCTTCATTATGTAGTTTGAGGCAATTTGCTAAAGAGAGATACACCAAAGCAAGCTAAACCGTGTGCGAGTGTACGCTGCTACACTCAGACGACCTGTAGAAGTGGATGGTCTGTCTCACAGAGAGCTGGTGAAGTTTTACAAAGCTTCTCAGCACCTGCTGTAAGGGAAGAGCAACCCTGCTGTCAGACACGTTGCTGTCAGTATTTCTCAGTAACTGAGACTTCATAAATACGGGCTCGGCTCGCTGGTGTCAGAATGTCAGCTTACATAAAGACTTGCTTTTTCCATGATTCATGAGATTGAGCCAAAGTTATAGCCAACAGAACGTCTATCTCACCGCCAGCGTTCACACATCCATTACTGTGTATCCATACTGTCACTCAATGTTCAAACTGGAGCAGTCAAACAAGAATAGGTACAGTTTAAACAATAAAACAATCAAATTACAATTATATAATTGAGGGAGAGGAGAAAAGAGGAGAGAGAGAGAGAGAGAGAAGAGTAGATTAAACTTGTTAATGTAATTTAAATAGGTTATACAGTGGAGAAGAACCATTGTAATGTATGAAAAGCTGATCACAGATACAGAGTTGATGCACACAAGCGCTTCATGACTCCAAGCACTACGCTGTGCTGTGCACAGGCACATCAAAACCCAGAAGAAGAAAGCCACAGTAGATCACAGAACTGAAAAGTTACACACAGAATGGCAGCCAATCATTCAGCAAACGCAAACTATTTTTTTCTTTACTCAGCTTATCTCAGCTCGGTTGTAAGGATTTCTGGATTAGAGCTCAACTTGCTGAGTAAAAAAAAAGGGCATTTTCACACCTGTAGTTGGTTTCTACTGTCTAATCAGTTGATACGTTTCTTTATTTGGAGCATTTTCTTTCCCCGTTTGGTTTGGTTTCACACAGGCACAAAGCTAAATGCTCCAAAATGCACACCAATAAACCACGTGAGCACATTGTCTCCTCTGATTGGTCAGAGCCGTCTGGCCCAGGAGCAAGGACATAAATATAGTTAGACGATTGTTACGTTTTTGAACACGGTTTTAAATGGAATGTGCAGCGCAGGTGTAGTTAACAGAGTCGCATGGCTGTGGGCAGTGAACATAGCACATACCTTGCTCTTAGTGTGTAAACAGCATGGAGCAGCAGAGACAGTGTTTGTTCATAGCAATATATTATTGGCTAATATATCAGATTAAACTACACTTTATCAGCAGTTTAGCTTTATTAAAAAGGAGTATATTTTATAGCTGGGTTAGATCAAGACCAGATCATGTTCTCACCACAAGCAATCCGCTGCACAAAAAAAGTTGTGTTGGGCGGGGGCAGGGAAGATTACGGTGAAAGTTAGGGTCAAACTTGGTGGCTTAATTAATTGTGTAAAAAATAATGCACTAATTGCGTGCATTAATGCTTTTACATTGACAGCCCTAATATAATCGTTATTTAATAACATCTGCTGATTTTTATCTATGCTAAACAATAATTCCACAGCAATTTGCTTTCAATAATTGGCTATATTCTTGATTTGGTAAGTAAAATAAAAGCCCACATTAGTAAACTGATACAACTCCACTGGCTTGGAGTTTATTTGTTTCTGTACCCGTCTAATTTGTAACACTGACCTGATCATCCTGGCTAAGGTGTTTCAATCCATTCTATATGGGCTAACTGTGGGAAATTGCATATATAGACATTTTCCTGTATAACTTGACCTGTCAAACCCTTTAAATATCACTTCAGGGAAACTAATCCAGCTTAAATAGGGTTTTATACATGTGCGCATATATGTAAAAAGACAAAAGAAAATCCATCATGAGATTCAACACAGTATACGGACACTTTAATATCCAATCACTGCATTTTCATCACACGAGCTGTTCATTCACCGCAGATTTATGTTAGTAAGAGCAGATGTGGTTTCATAAACTCCCACCAGCAGTGAATGAAGGCTGCTGTTCCATTAACAGATAGATATAAAAATCAAACCTGTGAGTCACTGGCAACAACTCACAACTCTATAAATAAGCCCATGGCAAAGTGTGACGTCTAAAGAAATAGTGTGCAATGTATGAAAATTATGCCAATACTGGTAGATAACTTCAATAAACGTATTAACATATTAATAACAAAATTAATAAATAAATAAATAAATATAAACTAATATAACTGCTTATGATAATGAAAATTACGGACACATTATAATAATCGCCTCGAATAATTGTGTAGTTACACATTAACAATCTACGTATTAACTTCTGTAACTAGTCCTGAAGTATGCATTAGTAGAGATTTACTACAGTTGTACAGATAGTCTACTTATACACATGTTAACATCAATTCAACATTAACATGTGTAACACAAGTGCACACATATCTTAGTATGTTTGGGATAAGTTGAGTATACAATTATATTTCAACAGCTCTTTTTTGTAATTAGCTCTGGTATGTAATTAGGGCTGTAATTGTTGGGCTGTGGACACTAAAAATCAATATTTAAAGATTATCAAGGGAAGGTGGACAAAATAATCTGCTATGTCTGACACTGATAATTATATAATCTGTACAACTTTAATTAATTTGTAACAATGCATACTTCTCCAGTAATTACACCATTATTACATTGTTGTTAATGTATTGTTACAATATTGTTAACACAATTATTAGAGAAAATTATAAGGTGGAACCAAATTAACCAATTAGAGGTTTAAAAAATACCACAACATTTTTGCATTTTAATTAAGGCATAATATGGTGTATTATGACAGTTTTTCTAAAATGTGTTTAAAACAATCACAATACATTAAATTGTAATGCTTGCATCATTGTAAATATCTGATTGACAGGTTTCGGCCAAAACACAGTCCAAACACCTAGGCCTAGAGTTTCTCAAATTGTCTTATGGAAATAGAGCTGGCTATGTTTAAAAGTATTTAACTTTTCTGTAAGACACAATATGCTTTCTGAGCCTATTATGGATATTGTAATTGTAATGAATTTGTTAATATGTAAATTAAGGATCAATCAGTAATTATTCCAGTTGAAGACAAGATGAAGGGTTGAAGACTTTGAGCAAAATGATCATAAAAGTATAGGCAAGTGTTTAATAAGCAGTTTTAAAGCTCTGTCACTCCTGTTACATTCTGCTTATGTGTCAAAAAAACTGCAATCAATATTGTTCATCATTAAAATGTTTTTAAAATTTCACCCACGCTGAATTGGAAAAAGCTGTACTGACTCATATGATGAAGCCAACCTTCCCGTGTTTGGTGCAGCGTCTACATCTGTTAGCTATGCAGACAGACTGATTATCACTCAGCTAATTTACTGGGCCACCCAGTAGAGAGGAAAAGTCTGAGAGTACTCAGACAGAGAAAAAGAGAAAGAGAGAAAGCGCTTCACCATACAATCCCCACTGCCTCTCCTCCCCACGACCTCTACAACTATGAGAAACTGACTTTGCAGTTAATACACATTTGTTTATAATTATTATTAGCCCACAAACCAAGTGCTAACCACCAGACTCCCCACAACTAACGTCTACAGGTCCTGCTGAGTACCAGAGCTCACTCCTTCAGGAGCACAGAGCTCACTTTTACATTTCTCTCAGCAGCGTAATCTCCTTCTGAAAGCCTTTGTAGGATGAATTAAGGAGGCCCCACATTCAGCGTGTGGAGAAGAGGGGGCGGGAACTAGCACAAGGGCCTGCTTGATGCGGATTATCATAGGAAATAAAATCCTTTCATCTAACCCCGGAACGTTTTACACAGAAACCAAGCCTACACACCACGCAGCTCTGACTTCCTGCACGCCAGCTATCTCACTCTCACTCCATCATGAGTTCAGTACAGGGTAACTGAGGATGCAACAACAACACAATGGAAAAAAAATGAATAGTCGCTGTCCAAAGAAAACCAAGTATCTCCATTTTTTTTCCATTGACTTCCATTAAAAGTTTAGAAGGTTTTCTAGGCTTTCTCCTGTAAAGTTGCTGTTTTAAAGATACTTGTTTTTCATTGGACAGCGACTAAATAAATCTAAATAAATACATATATTTATCATTAGGGAGAACCCACTTAGTGCTAGGCAATATGAGTAATCTGACCTCAAATCAATATCACAATTAAAGTAATAGTTTAGTCTACTCTAGATTAAGATTAATGAATGATTAACTTCACAATAAAATAATCAACAATATTACATCAGTCATTTTGATTACACAAGATTACATCAGTTACAAGTTGTGAACGCCAGATTTAACTTATTCTCAATAAGAAATATTAAACAAAAAAGGACTGGCCTTGGGTACTGGCCTGCAGTAGCATAATTTTTAAAATTAAAGTAATGTTTTGAAAAAACAAGCATCACAAAAAAAACCCTGAAGAATTTAGTTTTTTTGTTAATCCAAGTCACTAGTGGTTTGTCGCACGTAGCTTGTTTTAACATGGAAAACAAGCAGACTACAGTCCAATATACTCATCTCTGAGCAATGAAAGAGCTAGAACTGCGGTTAGAGGCTAATGCTAATGCTCCAGCCTTACTGCTGGAGGAACTACACTATAAACCCTTATAAAGCTGTAGTTCAGCGGAGAGACTTTATTGCTCCTTAATACCTGACAGGTACAAACTGTCAATGTTTGGGGAAAATATATACTTTTTAAATAAAAAGTATTTAAAAAATAACAGTATTTTTTTTTTTTAAACAATCTGAAATGTATATTAAACCCCCATAACTGACCATCCTTCAGTTATTAACATCTTCAGATCTAAAAAGAAAAAAGAACAACTAATTTTTAATTGACAGGCATAGCTAATGGTGATTTCATTTCAGGGTCATATTGCCCACCTCTACCATGTAGTGCAGGTTGATAGAACAGTGTAGAGTAGAGCAGCATTACATTATGCTCTGATCAGATCAAAGCATGAACAAGAAACAGCGACCAGCATTGTCCAGAGCTACGTTCTGATATTTACTCCGACGTTCACGGAAATTGTTTGCGTAAATTGAATTAACTCTCAGAATGGATCTGTCAAATTAATCAAATGTCTGCTAAATTAAAACGGTCACGATGTGCAGGGCCAGATTTCCCTAACGGAAACCCCACATGCAGCCTAAATCAGGCTAAGCTTTCAACCTAATTAGCGGAACCTGACGAGTGGCACCATCTGAATGTAGCCTGCCTGCACCAACGCGGCCAAATGGATAAAAAGCTGCGGAACCGCACTATACATACAGATTACTTTAGATTTATCTGCTGGAAACGCTGCTTCTCGTAATAGAATGGGACACCAAGGGATACAGCCTGTTACCAAGTTACCAGTCCACACACCAGTAGAGGAGAAAGGGAATCTGGTGCTAAATCACAGCACCTCGCTTCATGCTCGTGTTTGATCAGTCACGAAGCACGCTGTGCCACCAGTGAGTCACGCATCACAGGAGAAAGCATGCACGTCTCAAAGTCTCGCTGGAAATGTTGCGTCAAAATGCGCCAATCCTGTTCTGACAGCACAAACACAATTCAGAATAATTCCCAACTGGAAACTTAAGCAAACCTACGATGAATAAGAAATTACTTGCAGCAGCGTTCCACAAGATTGTTCTATTAAATTATAAGTAGCAGAATTCCTGCGTGGGAATGGAACTAAATATTTTAGTAAATTATATCAATGTCAGGGGCATGACCATCTTTGCAACATCTAAAATATTCATTCTAAAAGAATAGTGGTCTGGTAGGTTTGTTAGACATTTTGACAGAATTTAGTAAAGAGACAAATTAAAGAGAATGAATAAAACAATACTCAATATATTATAAATAAAATTCACACATAGCTATTTATTTTCATTTACCTACATTAAAAGTACTCTTCCACATGCTTTGTGCAAATACACACTTTCACCAGAGATGTCTTTAAATCCCCAAATCCTGAAAAATGTAAAGATTGTACATTTAAGGTCAGTTAAAAAGAGTGCACAAACTGTGAAACTAATGACCAATGACCAATGGATACAAGCATGTATATAAAGCATATAAGCATATAAGTGAAATCACCACAGGTCTAGTGCTTCTGTTGGTTGGCTGGTTGCAGTATGGTGTGTTACTCTGCCTATCCCTATATTTCATAATGACAAAACTTCCAATATTCCATCTTCTTTTTCTCCACTAAACTTTTCCATCTTTCCATTTCCAATGTATAATTCCAACAGTTAAGACTTCCCAGTGCTAATATTCCCTATATTCCCAATATTTTCCATTTTTAAAACCTTATTCTCCAATAGAGTAAGACTGAAGTAAGAGATTTAAGTAGATTGGTGTTGAAAAAGGGGGTGGGTTTATCACACATCCCCTCTTTGCTAATGAAAAAAAGTGAATACTGCCCAACCCTACACAGAAACCACACTATATATTGATTGTGTAAAACAAAAGACTTCATAGAATTCCCTGGAACTGCAGCTTCAGCCTAAGCACCTCCTAAAACGCAAGGCCGCGCCATTCTGTCACTGAAATCTTCCACAATACCATCTAATCTTCTTAAAGGAATCTTTCCTGCGACACTAACCTCATTAGAGGAAGAGTAATTCAATCTTCCTCACAAAGACGTCAAACACAGCAAGAGACTCGTTAACCTTCAGGCCTTTTATCAGCTACTGTTTTGACAGAATGATCAGACCTGGAGGAACACTTGACGAGGCTACATCTACACTAGTGTGTGTGTGTGTGTGTGTGTGTGTGTAAAATTGCAGACAATTGTAACCAAGTGAAGCCAAACACTGTGGCATACTCTTGTGTGTTTGGCAGAAGTTTACTATAAGATATTTCATATCCTTTAGGCACTGGAGTGGATGATGTCTTAACCTGACAGCACAGCCTAGAAGGACCAGAATCAATGCATATTTTTCTACTGGATGATCAGGTTATCCAGTAGGCATACATGTTTTAGCAATAAAAGTTTAAGTTCAGTTTATGTATTATATTAAATGTGAAAAAAAATGGAAATAAAAAAAAATGATGTAAATGTTCAAGTAATTAAAATACAACCATTTGAATTAGCTTTATTGTTAAGTGTGCATGCAGCGGTAACGTCTGAATCTATGTGCCAAACACAGGAAAAAAGCTCCACTTTAACACAGTTTCACACTCCAGATATTTACACCACTGTGTTTTAGAAACACATCATCACAAGACTGCAGGTGGTGGATAATGAAAGCACAGAAAAAAAAAATCTGAATGAGGCCCAGGCTATCTGATCTATGATGCATCAATCCATCAAAACAGGCCGTGACCTGCCCTGATCCAGAACCAGACTGGAACATCTAACAGGCTAACACAAAAAGCAATCAGATATTCTTGGCGAAGCTCCAGATTATGAACTCGAGTGTCCTTGATAATATCATATTAAGTCAAAGTCAGTGAGGAGAACACACACTGCAGACAAGAGACTTCCTGAGAATCCCGACAATTTATCTGCCTGACTAGACGCCTCTGGCCTGAGCTTAGCTTCCTTATATATCCAAACTCCAGCAGAACTCAGGCAGGGTGATCTGAGAGTGCAGACTAAATCACACACAGTTAGCTTTGGTCGCAAGGTCAGAAGTATCGTTGAGAATATAATTAACACAGAAACATCTAAAACATCATTTTAAACCAAGAATAATAATGATTTACTTTCAGCATCCTGTAGGTTTCATTTATATCCGTTTTTTATTGCAACCGATTTGTGGGAGTTAATCAGTCGAATGGATTTTACAGCCAATCATCAGTGTGAACAATAACGCTATTTTACACAGAGTCTGTCAGAAAGGCCACGACTCTATTATAAGCTATTGTAGATAACCAAAACTCACATTTGTCCCCTAATGGAGATCCATTTGTTGTGGTCGCTGGTTTTATGGCCAAAACAGCCACAATTTATATCTCTACATTACACTTTAGGAGCTACTCCAAGACACATTTGAGCAAAGATATAAGCAGAGTAGACTCATCATTCGCTCAAAAATGCAACTGACACCTGAAACACCTTCCAGTACAAATAAAAAACCTCCCAGTACAACTGAAACTCCTTCCAGTATAACCAAACCACCTCCCTATGCAGTACGACACTGTTGAGTTTATCAGTCTGAGCAGTCGTTTTTCGTCAACACAAAATGCTGAAACTGTTCCATTCACCTAAATTTGAATGCACAACGACAAGAAGGTGAACAGACAAACAACAGGTGCAGGAATCAAATTTAAGTCAGCATTTGACTACCAAGTATAAGAGCATATAAATAAAATCTTATTAGTTTACAATCCAGATACTAGCCCAATCCCATAAACTGTATTTCTGCAGACTTTTTGGCAACTGAAATATTCCACAACACATCGAAATGAACTCAACACTAAGTATTACGTATGTATCTACGTAACGACTCTACGCACAAAAATGAGCAAATCCCCACTCTGTTCTTTGCACCAGCTGATTGGTGTCCGACTACGGCGAGGGATATAGTGGTTTCTGTCTTCATATTCTGTGAGGGTTGGATTGTATGTTCCATACAGCCTACATAAAATAATATGCTTTTAAGATTCATAGCTGATTGACATATAAAACATAATAGATATGAAAAATGCATTTACTCCTTACGTTGTACCAAACTATTTTCCAAACTGTACTCTTTAACTCCAGCTATCCAAACTTAGCTTCACATTTTCAAACTTTACCCTTCTGGCTTCATCTTTCTTTACCAAACCATGAGTTCCACACTATTGTGTACACCCAGCCCAAACAGTGACCTCTTTATACTCTTAAACCCTCAACACCAACTGCTTTTAGAACCTGCTAAAAGCAAACCAACCAGCGCAGATTCCTCCAGATTCAGAGTCCGGGCTAAAATTACACACTATAACCCCAGCTTTAGCTATACAAACTCTAGCCTTCCTAAAGCTACACTGACTTTCTAAAACACCATTTATCAAAAAGCCAATTTCAGAGGTCCTGAGGAGCACATGAACCTCTCCAGGGCCTGGGTTAGTAATATTCAGGCCTGAATGCGGCGTGTAAGAAAAGAGGAGAAATGTGTGAACGCTGAGTGCACTGGAGACGGGGATTAAGAAGCACTGGTCCATTTCATCGGCTTTCTCCCTGCCTGCCCTCTCTGATTTCACCAGCTCAATGAAGCCAGGCCCTGACAAGCTATTCAGTGTGTAGGAGGTTAAAGACTTCATCCATTCACAATGCTCACCCCCCCCCCCCCCCCATACATCCTCCCCCCTCTCTCTCTCTGCCTCTTCCATTTTGTCTGCTCGCTTTTCCCTCGCTCATCCCTCTAGCCCTGAAGTGCCCTCTTCTCTCAACAGACCAGAGTGGAGCTTCCAGCCCCACGGGGGTGGGGATAGTTGCGGTGGTGGTGGAGGATTGACTAGCGGTAGAGAAGGGGGGGAAAAAATTACATATATATATATATATATATATATATATATAAAAAAGCACACTATGACTGGATTCATGGTTTATTATTAGCCCACTGACCACTCCAGACAGACTCCACATCCATCCGACTCCTATTTAGAAGCACCGCAGCAACTTGAGGCATTCAGCAGCCCAGGCCTTCTTTCATTTATCAGTCTTTGTTTGTTTATCCCCCTGCTTTGCCCTCTAGCTTTCTCGCTGCTTGCACTGAAAGGTGAAATGAGGCATGCTGGAAATTTGCTGGCCGACAATGGAAGACAGCTGCTCTCACTACTCGAGCCTTTCATGAGCTGAATTAGCTTGCCGTCCTAGGCTCTCTCGCGCTCTCTCTCTCGCCCATCCCCCCACAGCTCGGTTCTCACCGCAGCGCTGATCCAGACACACTCCCCGCTCGCCTTACAAAGCTCTGAGAGCAGGGAGGAGAGCAGCACGCCTGAAAGGGCTTTGTTTCCCCGCAGCTCCAGTGATTGCTTTGACGTGCAACGCCAAGACGTTTCACGACCTTGCACAGAATTTTCCTTCACATTCCCCGAGGAAGGAGCGGACTGATGGGAGTCAGAACCGGCTCAGATATGAAATATTAGAGAAACAGAGAAAACAGTTTTTTCACCAGATTTTTCCACTAAAGAAACAAAACAGCCTAAACATATTTTGATTTGCTTTTAGAAGAAAAATCAATTAGCTAGTAAAAACTAGTAGTTTAGAAATTATTCTTGAGTAGTCAATTTTTAACATCCCATCAACAAAGTACTGAAAATGTACTATTCATGTATTTCTATTCATGAATTTACTTCAGCAGTGCTGCTCTAACTACACATTTAGGTACCCAGCACCCTCAGCAAGTCAGCAGTGCAATTTTAGTCATACATTTCCATAAGCAGTGCAATTTTAGTGATACATTTACAGTAGCAATGCATTACTAGTCATAAATTGGCTTTCACCATCACAATTCTAGTCATGGATTTACCTTAGCAAGTGTATATGTAGTCATAAATGTAACCCAGCAGTGCAATTCAAGTCATAAATTTACGTCTGGAACACTACTCAAGAACATTTACTCAGAGAATAGCAGGCAGAGTTTCGTTAATCAAACAAATGCTAAAGCTATGTTAGCTAGTATTAGCTAAATGTAAACGCAAGTGCAAGTAGAGCACAAAAATGAACTTAAACCTGCCTTTTAACAGCTTTTTCTAACTCTCTGCCTTGTATAGAACTATACAGAAAAACTTGCAGTCCTGCCACTGCTGCTGCAAAAAATACTAATGTTAGAGGAAATAGTGTAATATTAATATTCTGTCTTTATTCAATTTATTCAGTCATTGAAATAATTTAAATTTTGCCATTTTGAGCAAAATATTTTTGGTTGCCATACATCCCTATTTAAAATATATAGAGCTTACAAAAAATAACCAACAGCCATGTTTACCCAAAGCAAGCTCGGTACAAAGAATCCTTCACAGCTAAACCCAGCAAAACCAAATGTTCCACCAGAGCAGTGTGCAGAAGCAGAGTGCAGTTTACGTCTGCAGCTCCAGCATAGCTGAGATTTCACACTTCGGACGCAGGAATGCAGGTTGAAGAAGTCACCCAGAGGTCAGTGGCTGAGCTCTCAAAATGGCACCATAATGACTGACACGAGTCAGACTCGGACTCGGAGCCAGGAGCTCCAACGCCTCTCAGTGAGGAACCATATCGACCTGACATTTCCAGTCACTTTGAAGCCGAACTAGCACTGCAGCAAGCAATTATTTCAGTTATTCAGCAATTATGTCATCATTCCATCCAATTCCCAAGCACCAGCCAGAGACTAGCAAAGACTCTTTCAGATTTTCTTCCCAATTTAGTCATTTTGTATTTCACTCCCAATGGCAAGGACTCCATCAAACGATCCCACCAGTGCAACTGAGAGGGTGAAGGCTAGAACTGAAGCTACATTTGAGTCACGTAAAACCAGGCAACAATTTTACCTATGCTTACAAATTTGACACTATAGAGACATTGAGACATTGTACAGCTCAACACGCTTGAAAGTTAGTCAGCAAACATATTTGACAGAAAAGAAAACAAACCCACCTAAAATATCGAGAACAATCATGCTTTCTGAGAATCTCATCCACCATCTTATTCTTCATTTGTATTGCAACACTATATACAGCTCTATTAAATCCATTCTCCACCCAAATCAGGTATTTTTCCTCTCAATTTTAATTTTAAGAGTTTTTAAATAATTTGTGTCTTCATACCCAAAATCTGTTTTCAGCCCCAATTATGCAACTCTAACCATTTTCACCACATCACAACAATCATCAGGTCTTTTGTGAAGGTCTGTCACTACAATTTAGTTAAATACAATACAAAGCTTCCCATAATTTCGCACAATACACCAGCAGTGTTGCTTTTAAATACTCTCAACCAGAGTTCACTGACCTTCAACCAGGACTACAATGAGTGAAACAGGACTAATTACATCCTCTTTATATTGAAACACATTGCAGTAGTGGTGGTTAAATGTTTTTTATACTGATGATATCTACGAAATAGAAAGAAAAGCATATTCTAACGTTACTTATTATATCATTAATAGTCATATGGCACATTCCAACAGCTCAGTCTAAAACCTATATATCCATCCTTAACATCACAACCTTTTTTGCTGCCAATGAAATAGCAAAAAGCACAGACTTAAACTGGTCAATACAGAGCATACATAAATTGCAGAAATATGATTAAGTAACTTAGTATGAAGATAATATGAAATAAGAAAATAAAAGTAGTAGTAAATGAGCAGAGTTAAGCAGTATAATCCAGCTTTGAGCAGATAACACAGCCATTGTTACTCTTTGGCAGTTACTGTTCTGGGATCATGTTTGACTGTGAACATCTGTGAATTATGTTAAAGCCATTTTCCACCCGAAGCAGCAAGTTTGCAAGCAGCTCAGAGTACTTATTACCAGAACTCAAGCCGTGCACTTTTTAGATCTTTTCAGATTAAGGTTTCAGCTGGCTTCTCTTACAACATCTCAAACATTAGCAAGATCACAAGCAGCGTTTACTACGTCATTAACACAGATCATCTCAAAGCAGCAGCACCAGCAACAACCTAATCTAACTTAAATAGTCTGGATGATTCATTTCAACCTGTTTTAACAGCAAAACAACTGTCTGAAAAACCAGCTGCAGTACGAACTACCATCTCCAGACCATTTTCACCTAGTCATGTGACTACTATCTGGATTGCATGCTGATAAGACTTTGACTAAAAGTGTGTTGATATGATATGTGGTATCATCGTAGGTCTATTAATACAACCTATGTCAGTATCGTACTCTTTATACAAAGTAGAATACGAGTTTTATGGTTTGAACATGATGTTAAATTAACGGCTATGTTAAGCAAAGTGCATTCAGACAATTGTTACTAAATGACTGACTTATAATAAAGAAAATGATTATCTCGGATTGGTATTGGCTTTGGCAAATACTCAAGGCCACATTAAAATTACTATTTTAACCACAAGTTTTTACACTTAAGCCAAATGTGGTCAAATGAGCATTGGGTTAGTGGAATAAACAAATCCTTAGAGGTAAATGTGTTTACTCTGCTAAAACATTGCTCAAATGTGTCTTGGCCCACCAACTGAAGTGGTTTGAGTGATCAGATCTGGTTTAAAGAGCCACTAAACCCTAAACCATATTTTTAGCATTAATAACTGAAATGTGCTCCATTGAAGTAATGAAACATATATATATTTTTTTTACTTTCCTAACTTTCCTTACCTTTTTTAAACTTTTATTATGGTATTTTCCACCTCTGCAGTGCCCTCTCTGGTTCAACTGTGCTATAGGTGTGGGTGATGTGTAGATGCAGATACATCACAATATTGACGTCCAACCATCTGCATCTCACTGCTATCAGTGTCAAACTGCTGCTGTTGCAGCTCAGCCAATCCACTTAGCCCTGCCTCTAAACCCATACATCACTCAGTGCCCCTCCCAAACTACCCTTCTCAATTTTTTTTTTGCATTTTTCAAATTTGAGCTTTTAAAAAATTTAATTTGAGTTTAGTGACCCTTTAAATTTATACTTTGCATGTTCACACATGCATTCTTATGTGGCTCTGCCTTATTATGATACTGAACCAATTATGTAATTCTACTCCAGGTGTATCTAGTCACAAATGTAAAATTCCAATTTAAGGTGTCTGTATCAGCTACTGTGTCCATGCAAAATCTGATAAAGATATCACCCACCAAAAACAAATGCAGGCGATATATATGGCACTGACCCAACCTGACAAAATATGAAGTCTGTAGTTCTGAACCCAAAGTTATTACAGCATTTTTCATCTCAGCAACTCCAAAGGGCAGCAGATAACAGCAATTCCGCCGGCTCCCATTCTCAGCCAGAATCAAAACACGTATCTGATATCTTTCGCCTTCACATTCCGAGCTCCGAAGGCCACTCCTCCCCCACAACCACCAAACCATGGCACAGAACTACACCCTCGCAAGGCAACAGGGATCTATCTTGGCTGTCTGACAGCTCCAGATCACAGGGTGATCTTAAGGTAAGATTACGGTACTTTACCACCCTGGGCCCTCAGAGTGATAGAGTGGAGCTTTTCACTCAGCTCTGGACAACTCAGCCACTTCACTTCTCTACAAGCTATTCTTCACAGCTCACTTCACACTGTATTTTAGCCAGCGAGGACAGAGATATATACTTGCTGTTTGGATATGAGTTTGTCTAGACGACAGGCTGGGTATTGATCATAACAGTTTATATACAGTATTTGCCTGTTTGAAATGTTTATTAAAGAAGTCTTCCATCATACAGATTAAAAAAAAGGACACATCATATAGATGCAGGTAATTGTGGACTTTGTCGAATAGTCTGTACTGTATGCTGTTTTTTGTATTTATTACACCTTGTGTACATAAAGCATCAAGTACACAACCAACATGTCAAACAGATACATGATACACAACCACATGAACATGATGTCTAAGCTAACTTGTCCACATTGGTCATATTTTAATATCTTGTAAGTCAACCTATTGCTATGTTAGGAGGAACAACAATCTAATATCTAGCGACGAAGGAAAGACTACAGGCAATTCCACTTAGAGTCGACTCACAATGAATTTGACTGTAATTAATCAAATGTAATTAGATTACCTTTATTAACCCACAGCATACTAAAACATCCTTACCATATCTCCATCTACCGTAAGCTGTAAAGAGTTCAAAACCAGCAGGAATTTATCCAGCGTTATCTCCCAGCACTGTTTTTTCAATCCTTTTTTAAGTACATGACAGAGAGGCTGTGTGTGCTTGACAGCATTTTGCTCAACATCCCTACCAGTAACCAGACAAAGCAGTGTCTCAAGCACAAATCACACATAGGACAAAGTTACTGTGCTTCTTTCAAGCCCTTTCAATTCATCACCAACACAATGCAGCAGTCTTATGGAGCATGCACAAGGACACGCTTACGTCTGCCACTGCAATGGCAAGAAATGCGCTTACATCTGATGCTGCGCTTACATTTGAAGCCAGATCAATTTCACATTTGATCGATTGCTGTGATAAGTGAAGAAAGCCCTTCACAAAAAAAAAAAAGAAACCTTTACGTAAGGTCTGGTACACGTCTTTTAATACAGAAGGCTAAAGCAGATTTGCCGCTCTTTCATTGTAGCTCTCCTTGGCAACTCAAGGCAAGAATCAGTGCTGCAATCAAACACTCAGCTCCTAAAGGAGTGGCAAGCACTTACCTTTTCATTTTTCACCTTCTTCAGTGCTCGGCAATCACCATTATCCATCTCCTCAGGTTCCGATTTAATGGCCAGGGGCACTATTCCTACAGATTCCAGGGCATTATTCCCATGAGGCTCTGTCACAGCCATGTCAGCATTCTGTGCACTGTCAAAGGAGGTGCTACGTGTATTGTTCCCAAGTGCTTGAGCGTTAGCAGCGACCTCTTTCTCAATAGCGACCACCGCGACCGGTCCTTCGCTTTTCTCCTTCTTGTTTTTCCCACCCGATACTTCCTTCTCCTTTTTGCTGTTGGTTACGCCGCGGGAGGCCTTCCCACCCTTCTCCATGCCTTTCCCAGGCGTGGAGTTGCCTGTGCCTCCCGAATTACCTGTTGTGCCAGTTACCTCCGCTTGGGTTCGTCCCTGGTGCTCTTTCTTGGCTCCGTCTCCTGCCGGAGACTTGCTACTATTGTCTTTAGAATTCTTGTTGCGCTTGGATTTCGATTTGCTCTCTTTGCCTTGAGGGGCACCGACGGGACTGACAAACTTGATGTTGTCTGGCAGAGCCGCGACGGCACTAGGTGGTGCCGCCATTCCCCCGCCCTCCTTTGAGCCAGACATCTCGAGCTTGTCCTTCTCTAAGTCAGCGTCAAGGTCGATAATCAGATTTCCAACGCCAATATCCCACTCATCACCGCTGTCATAAGTGTCCACCGCATTCGAGTCCACACCTTTCCCGCCTGCAGTGCCACCACTTAGGGACATTTTAGTGCCAGCTCCCCGAGTCTGTCACTTTGACGTCTGATTTCTCAGACTTCCAGGGTGCGGGGAGAAGGGGGAACAGTAGCCTCAGCGCATCGATGTCAGTTTCCAGAGCACCCACATCTTGCCCTAAATGGAAAAAAGACAGATAAGAGTTATTCCGTGAAAAGGATGCTTGATAAGGTTGATTTGTTCAACATGACAGATTACGGCACGGCATGATGCAGTAGAAGAGAGGAGACACGCAAAGTAAAGCAGAGAAGGTCTAGCTCAGACTAACAGAGTTTTACAAAACATGAAAGGTAGCAGCCTACGGCAAAGTTATAAAGTGCCACCAGCGACACAAGTCATAACACACATCCTACTTAAAGAGCTATAGATCAATCATTCTGACTAGTCAATGTCTGAATGATACATCATTAAATGTAGTTTTAGCTCATCATATCTTACTGCTGATTTAAATGGAGTTACGGAAAATGTGGCCATCTATAAATCTTAAATAAACACTATTAAACATGTGTCACCCTTGCACTACATAAACAGGATTTTTAGATGTCACTACTAAGAAAACACAATAGCTATAGGAGTTACTTAGTTAACTTGCTGATAACCATTTTTGAACTACAACTGCTTGCCATAGTATCCTATTAGATGAGTCAAAGGCCAGCATATGGAAAACAGATTGGCTCTTTACAAAACAACATTCAAACCCAGCACTTATTCCCCAAGCCACAACCTGAGCAGACAGAACTGAATGTGTCTTTATTTAGCAAGATTCAGAAGAAAAATAATCAATTAGAACTCATACGATTATATAAACAGAAAACTGACGGGGAGGGGGAGGGGCAGTAACGCTGTCTGCTGAAAGCGAAGCTTAGTCAAAAGCTGAGGCCCATAAACTAATTGAGCCGGCCATGCTCTTTCACAGGCCAGTGAGCTCAGGGTGGCTTAGCGGGGTAAAGCTTGAAAGGCTAACCCTAGTCAAAGGAGCACGGCCTTTGACCCCATTCATTGTAAATAATTAACACTGACGTCTGCGGCGTTTGTCTCCGGCTGCCTGCAAGGGCAAATAAAAGGCAGAAAAAAAACGCCTTAAAACAAGGCCTTCGATCAATACGCATTTACATCGCTCAGACGTCTAACGATCAGCTTAATTACAAAGTTTTCAGAGACTGAAGCTGCAGAAACCCGAGGTTTGGGCCGGAGATCCTCACAGCTTGGACACATTAGACCTGTTCTTGTCTTTTGATCTTTATTGCAGTGCATCCATCATATCAGATGGCCACAGAAAGCAGACTAGCAGTGTGAAAGTCATAAATTAGCAGTCCCTGTATCGCCGCTTTCTGTTCTGCATTCAGGCGGCTTCCCATAAAGAACTCTCAGACAGAAGCCAAATGTCCAGTCTGGGGAATAGCCTGAGCTGCTTTAACACAGGACAGTGTGCCACCCAACACACACTCTGTTCTGTTTGTGTTTCCTGATGCTAGAAAGTAGAAATATGATGAAACTTTTTAATAAAGAAATCAATTTTCTTACTGCATTAACATTGTGCTTTTTTTCCATTTAAAGAATTCTGACCCAACAGTACATTTTATTAGAGACCACAATTAGTCCTGATTACATGAATGATGTGCATCAAACACTGAATCAAAATCACTGTGCCATGCATTAGAGTACTGGAACAGCATTTTTAAAAATGTGACAATAATCTGCTGATTAGAGCTGCAACAGTAACTGTTGACTCAAACTGTATTTGTTGATTAATGTGTAATTTGTAATAGCACTGCATTCCACAAAGTGCCGGAGACAAAAAAATATGGGAGAGGAGTAATTGGCTCAGCACTTTCCATATTTAAACATCTTTTGGACATTTAAAAGCCATTAAATTCCACATTTTTTTCATTGTTCTTTCATCGTTAAAAAAGCAATCAGCAGATTAGTCAACGACCAAAATAATAATTTGATACAAGCCTAGATGTTTTAAAGTCAGGTTTGTTGGCTTGACGGCTGAGATGTTAAAAATGCATGTATGCAGCTTCAGCTTTCAATTAGTTTTTTTAAATCTTAATTAGTTTTCTTATTAGTAGATTTCCACTATTTAATAAGTAAAAATTTAAAAATGTAAAAAAGAAAATAATACTAATAATTTGCAAACTGCATCTCTAGTATATTGTGCATCACTACAACAACAACAGAAACATAAGAAAAAATAAGATAAATCATCATCATATCACCATCATCAACTCTACATCAAATCATTTTTAGCTAATTCAACACAAGGCCTATCTGTAACCATGTAGTTCAGCTCCACAGTAACTGAACTATTATGTAGCAACATAATCACAATATTGACTTTTAATCCAAGCAGCCTTAATCATCCAACTGGTTTTCCACCTTCACAATAGTTTTTCTTTGTACAGCAGCTTTTCCCCTCTGCAGAATCCTGCCTGTATCACCCCCAGCGTCAGCAGCTCCAGAACAGGTCAACAGAAACAGGACAGAAAATCTCTGACCGATTCATTAAGAGCTAAACTCCACTGAGGATCTGTCATCTAATCACTCACAGATGGTCGCCTCTTCAAAGTGGATGGGCTCTAAAGAGAAAAAGGAAAAGGCAGCTGCCCTTCTAGAACAGTCGAGGGAGGTCAGGGTGGGTTTGTAACATCTGGAGCTGTGCTGTGATGTACCGAGACTTTATAAGCCTGCTATCAGACTCTGACACTTACTGCATCCCCAGAGCTTCCTGCTGAAATGCCATGAACCCTGCTGGAGAAGTAAGACATGGTGAAGTAAAGCGCTGGGTTAGAGGTGGGAAGCTCTGCACTAAACTGGGCAAACTAAGGGAAAAACTAGTAATGCCCAGAATATTTGGCAACCAAAATTATTATTTGGATAAACGGTCAAAGAGTTTTTTTTTTTGTTTTTTTTTAAGTTTTCACACAAATATTGGTGGCCAAATATGCAGCCACTTGTTCATATGTTGTTTTTACACTCCACTCATAAATTTATTAACATTTATCAGACTTGGTAGTGGTTTACTCCCTCTTAACAAACTAGTTGTTTTCCAGATTAAATATACAAGCTGTAAAGGGCTAGGACAATGACTTAAGCTAACCCAGACTTAGCATTAGATTGTTTACTAAATTGGAATGCTGATGTAAATGTATGACTAAAATAGAACTGCTGAAGTAAACATATGACTAAAATAGCACAGCTGGGAAAAATATATTACTAAAACAGAACTGCTGAGGTAAATTTATGACTAAATAACGTAGCTGGGGTACAAATATTACTAAAATGGAACAGAAGAGGTAAATGTATGACTAAATAGCACTGCTGAGGTAAATGTATAACAAGAATAGTAGAATTACTAAGACAAATTTATTGTATTCTGTATGTATGCCAGATAAGATAAATATCTTAGGTTTTTAATCATCATTTTTATTAGTAGTTCAGTTTTTTTTTATTTTATTGAGAAAGACAAAAGTACATGTAGGCTAGTGACAAAATTCGTATAGGCGAAATCCTAGGGGGAAAAAAAAAAGTGTTGTAGAAAATCAGTTTTATAGAATTGTGCATTTGTGGCAATCATTTAGATCATTTAGCTCATTTAACAACGGTGTAGGCCTGCAGCTCAACAAATCAAAGGTGGTAGATAATCCTGAGTGTAAGAGAGCGAGGGTGATAATGAATGTTTCCCAGTAGCACACAGGGTGAAAGGAGGTCATATTTACATGGTTCACTCAGGTTTCTCCTCAGCTAACATCAAAGCACTTACTACCCATACAGGTGCTTCAGTAATATGCCCTAACCCGCAAAAAGGCGTTTCTTCTATCAGCGTATTGATTTCCCAGATGCTGCCCGAGCACAGGACTGGGAAATGTTCTGTTGTGCTCAGCCGAGGAGAAGCAAATCACGACAAGTCAGATCAGGAGAGCAATAGAAAGCAAACTGAGCAGAGGAAAACTGTTATAAAAAAGCTAGACAGATGATTTCCAAGATTTCCCAATGAAAATAAAGAATAAAGTAGACCCAACAATATCTGACCCAGCCAACAGCACCACAGGCAGCACAGTGAGCCCGAGCACCTGAAAGAAAAACAATCAGCCAGAGACGGAAGACTGAGATCAATGGTGCAATTGCTATTGGATTACTGCCTGCCAATTCACTGCCCACATAATTGGCCAAACAAAGCTACTGACAGAAACACATAGCTTGTATCTTTTCAGAAATGCAGAGATCTGATGCAGCTTTACATCCAAAATAAAGCTGTCCTAATATCTCTACTGTTTAAAGACAATCGTCAGTCTGAGTATCAAGAATTAATTAATGAAGAACAAATATACATATATCTAAGTATCATAATATTGTGTTATCTAAGTAACACAAAGATTGGTGTCAGACAGTGATTCATTTAGTACTGTGTACTAGATAGCAGCACATAAATATATATAAATCACTTTGATTACAGTATCGCAATATAGTGATATATTTGGAATTGTAACCCCTGTATCGTGATATATACACAACACCAAGTTCTCGCTTATTGATACAAAAGCCTAATTAACATTAGACAATTTTATTTTACTTATTTTTAGATGCATTTACTAATGTCAAAATAACACATTTACAACAGAATGTAAAAAATGTCTTTACTTCCAAATATTCCCAGCCATTTTTAATCATTTCTTTTGGTCACATTATGTCAAAAAGTAAAAAAGAATGAAATAAAAATGCATAAAAAATATTGCATCTTAACAATTGCATTCCCCATTTCATCACTTCTCTCAGTTGCTGCACTTCACATTTACTTAACATCTTCACTTAATAATATCGTTTTAGGTAATAGGAAACTATGCTAGCGTAATCATTTTAATTACTTTAAGTAATTACTTTGGTCTATTGACCAAACATATGTACATATGTAAAGCTTTAGAACAAAAAAAGTATAGAAAGTTCACTATAAATAAAGCCTGTTTACACCTGATTACTACATCCGATTTAAATCAGGATTATATTTGGATAAGGCCATGTCACTAAAAAAATGCATGTGTAAACACACCTAAAACACATTTAATCACAGATACAAATCCTATCTCTCAAACAAACCTCTTCAGTAGATCATCTGATACAAATCTGAGCCACATTATAACAGTGTAAACACATCAGTCAGTTCAACATGCGTTAAACAACACACAATGGGAATTTTTATATTCCGTTCTACACAGAAATCAGATTTCAGTCTGAGTTACTGGAGACACATTTGACTATCAAGAGCAAATGCATGTGATTAAAATCTTATCAGGAGACGATTTAGGTACTAGTCACATGACGTGACCAGTTATAAATTTGTGTGACTTCACACAGAACGTGTGAATTAGCTCACGTCCTGTGAATTTCCCCACTGGGGGGCTAAACAAGGATTATCTTATCTTATCTCATCTTATCTTATCTTTAACAAGGACTAAGGGTCCTACATCAGCACAGCTAGTCTGAGAAGCTATTTAAAGATTTCCTTACATAATGCAGCAAATCACAATAACATGATTCTTAAGAACTGCTTTGTATGAAATAATATGCAACACAACACTTTACACTTGCCGAGCTTATTAAAGGGCATGTGCTTAATCTCAAATAAAGTGCAGAAGTACAGTTTCTACAACCTCATTTTACAGAGGTCAGTATCATAAAAGAGAGTTCTTTCACTTTACCATAAATACAGCATTACACTCTTTCCCACAGGTTCCACTCAACCCCGGTCTGAGCACTGTGGGCTGTGTTAGGAAGCTGTTTTAAATATGTGGATATCCAAGCTCACTGTAGCACTAGTTTAATTATTCAGGTTTCTGAATAAAACATTAAGTAAGTGAAGATTAAGACAAGCAATCATTAGACTCACTAGCCTTCCACACAAGTAAAGCACTTTAAAGACCAGGCTAAAGTGAGGGTTTAAGTCATGGAAAAAAAATCTTAAGTCGTGGAGTAATGCTTAGGGTCAGTGACACAAGCTGGGTTTCTTATGCACAGTTCTGCATTTTAAAGTCCTGTTCTATCCACTACAGTTATTTATATGATATAAATAACTTATACGATGCATGCCACACATCATTACCACTTTCTGGCATCAAAACAAGCACAATGGAGAGATTTAGCTAAGTCTGCTTTTAGTAGATTAATCTTTACAGCTATTTTAGTCGTTTTTACAAAATGAGCAGTGCCACAACGAATAAGGGCTGAAATCACTGTTCCAACCTGGCAGGCAGCATCCACCAAACATCTGGGAGTACAAACTCACTAGACAGTTCTGAGAGAACAGTTTCATTTTACAGATGAGCTGTGAAACAAGCATGGAAACATCACCAGAGCAATACAGTGACAAGGATGGTGGAATAGAGAATAGAAAATAATAAAACATAACATTATTTTTTTACAATTTGAAAAAAATAATCAAAAACGTGTATGTGTATATGGCATTTGAGAGAAATCTGACCAATCAGCCAAACAATACCCAATAAATTTATAAGACTCAGGTGAACATGAATGTTTGGTCTTAGGGATAAAGTGGATAAAGTGCTACGAAAGGCTGAGGATAAGCTGAAATAGCGGTATTTTATATGCAACTTTAAAAAAAGATATTGAATATTATTCAGATGTTGCCAGATTTCTCTTAATTTCTGAAACACGCAGTAATATACTAAATATATTAGATTTAAACAACTTGCAGATTTACGCTAATCAATACAAACAGACAAAGTTAGAAACATTAGATTGAGTGTCCAATAATGGCTGCATTACTCTACTGTATACTCATATGTTCCTCTGGTGAAAAAGCCAATTCTGTAAAAGGCCCACTTATATGACTTTAAAAATGTTAAAGTTTTTAATAGTGTAGCAATAGCTTGACAAATTGTGTCTGAAGCTTTGGAGCCAAGTTAGATGTAACTTGGCAAATTCAGCTGTAATTGGAATAAAACCATTTGTGGTGCCATACTGGAAAAAAAGCCTCGACTAGAGATGTTTAAGTGTGAAAACTCCTCAAATTGCATAAATAACTTTTTATTCAACTGAAAGTTCTCTGTTGCATACACATTTCTTTGCAGGACCAAAAACAAAGTGGAAAAAAGTAGTATTTTTGTATAACTTCTCCTTATAAAAGACTGTAGTGCTAGGTGTAAATGAGGTGCTATTATAACCTCACGCTTAACAGCGAGCAAATCATCACGTAACAGTCTAATGGTCACCAAAGTGCTGGCCTCTGCAGTTGGCTGATCAGAGGAGGTCACAATTAGGATAATGCATTTGATTTTAGTGGCTGCATTAAAACGAAACGCTACAAATTAGAGTACTAAGCAATATTAAATAAACAGCACTCAGCAAAGCAGAAACGCACTGACCACCGCATTGACCAGGCCTTAAATATATTACCATTTATTCCTCTGTAAGTGGAGCAGATATAAAAGCTGAGTGTGTTATTATTTCTAAATGTTTTATCATCTCAGGAATAAGGAGCCCAGGGCTTTGTGTGCTTTAGTGAAGGGGTCGATTGTATAAGATTCACCAATGATTTTGTTTTGAAGACTGAATGCTGAAGTATGATCAAGATTTGTGCTTGGAATGAGGGAAATTGTAGCATTCAGCACTTAAAACATATATTCAAGTTATTATCAGAACCTAAAACAGTGAATTAGTGGACTAGTGGACCTATTGTAGCTATAGGCTACACTAGCAGGTTTTCCATGCACAAAGTATTTGCGAATTTTGAAAACTGTGCAATTAAAAAAAATTAACATTTACACTAGAACAAGGTAAAAGACATTGATAAAGCCAGCTGTATATAAAAAAGCGCAACTGTAAAAAATAATTACGGAAATGTCTTTTTTCTAAATAACTGATGATGTATGAAGTGGAAAGCCACACTTATTATTGCTGCATACACAGTGTATACAAAACAATACACTTCCTTATACACTACATTATAATCCACACGAGAACTAGTGCACAGCAATGGTAATTATCTAGTGGCAAAAGACTATAAACTAATAGCCTTATGGATAATCCAATCACAACACACAGCTTCTAAAAGGTCACTTTAGACATCCTAAAATGCTAAAACATAATCTCATCTGAATAACAGTTTTTCCACTGCTCTAGTAAAACTGTCTAGTGCGTTTGTGCTCCCAGAAATATTGTGAACATCTGTAAAGCCTGAAGATTCCAGTCCACATTAAAAAGTTCACTGATCAAAGCTCATTGATGCCGCACCAAATCACTGGTAGCCTACTTTAATTAAAGCTTTAAAACATAGCTGTAATGGACGGAAACACTGCTAATGACTGCTACATACAGTTTTCCCTACCACAGTAGCTTTACATCAATTAAAAAAAATCATGGGAAATTTTACATTAAATTATTTAAATATCCAAATAAGTTATGCACAGCTACAAATTATCAGGATATCTATTTTAAGCCTGCTCCAGTGCCCCCTCATTGGTTTATTTTAGATCTGTTGGGAAAACTGCACAAAAGGGGCAAAAAAGAAATGTACTGAAAAAGTATGCTAAAGTGATTCTGGACCTTTTCTACTGTTTCTCTCATCATAAACTGTCCACACATCATCACAGGGAGATAATGTTACTGAGGTTATGAAGTTATAAAGTATTGACTATGACTGAAAGTATTCAGACTGGAAAAACTGCCAACAACAAGACTTCATTCACAAAATGTTTAACATTTTTACATTACAATCATTAGTAAAGCACTAATTGGGACTACATTCACCTGGATTGCAGAAAGATTTTATGTTTATTATTGTATTACTGTATTAATTATTGCTGATTCACACAAATTTACAGTGTTTCACTTCTGTTGATATCCACAATAAACAGGAAGTAATACAATGCAAAAAACATCATATAGAACACCTCAAGTTAGAAATACATGTCAAATTCAACAAACTGTTGTTGTTGATTATACACAGATCCTAAAAGCAATCAAAAAATGTATAAAGAAAAAAAATGGACAAATTACCCATTAAACTATTCCTACTATTTCAACACAAATATTTGACTGAAGGCTAAATAGCAAATATGGTTTATGATTTATGGTTTTCATTCATTCTGCCACTTTTTCAACCACTGCATATCCTAAATTGGCTAAATGCATTTTATCTTGCTTTTTAAAGAAATTTATTACAAAACTACATTTAAATATATTTAATGGAACACTCAACAGTTTTACTATCACACCATACATTCCAACAAAGCACAATTTTATTTAGGACAAACTACCCAGTCTTTTTTCACTGTTCTGCCGAGCCAAGTGTTTTTGCTACTAGGCCAAATAACTTTGGATAGATTGCTAAAACATTATGCAAAACACAATTAAATAATCACAATGCTCACCCTACTGCACACTGATCCATATAGTGATGCCCATTATAGAACAACCCACTGTCTCCAGCTACGCTCATGTCCCAAACATAACCTTCATCGTAAGAGTCATGGCAGAAAATGCTGAACATAAGGAGAGCGTGCCCTGTTCTCTCTCTGACTCACTGTATGACTACATACTGTTCACTGCCATCCACAGCATTAACAATATACAACACACATCAGTGAAGTGGAGCAGAACTGCTAAACGACAGCTACACGACAACACTGCTGTCTGTAGAAATAACCAGCTGTAGATCACACAAAGCTCACAGCATAAATATTAAATACATCAATATACTCTAGTCTATACAGACACATAAATGGTTCAATTTCCTTTCTAAAATCAATGAATTATTATAAAAGTAACAGATGCATCTGCAAACATCTTTATCCAGACCCAAGTCCTCTGTTGTGTATCCTCGCTCAGGAGTTATCTCAGCAGTCGCTTATTCACTGAAAGTGTTTTGCTGTCTAGGAAGGTGAGCTGATAATGTCAGAGAGTCCTTTAGAGAGACATTCCCTCCCTGAACTTTCACCAAAGGAAGGGAAATATCAGCCTGCTGTGTTTGTGCCACAGCAGTAAATCGTTACTATACAATATAACTGAACAATTTAGCTCCTTATTTATGAAATTAACAAAAGAATATTGACTCCTTACCCAAATTGTAATTAACAGGCTATCAGACCAGGCTTTACCCCTTAAAGCATGTTCAATGTTTTAGTGATTATTTTATCATATAGCTGTTTATTTTTACCAGATACTGTGGCATCCCACAAGGCAAGTCTACTGACGCAACAAAAAAGTGATGTCAAAAGCAGGGAAATATCAGCAGCTGTTTTGTGCCATAATAGTCAAAACATTGTTTAGTCAAAAAAATAAACAAGTTCATTATTTAAGAAAATAATTACAGCACATTTAACCATAGCACAATTTTAACACTAGGTAACGTATGTTAATGTTTCAGTTCTTATCTAATCATGTGTTTCATCCCACAAGGCTTGATTTAAGGGCCCATGTAATTAATGTAAATGGCAGCAATGAGGTGTCATTAAAAGCTGGGAAATATAAGGCTAGTAGTAAATCAAATCATTGTTAGGAGGCAAAAACCTTGCATCTGAATCTATTGTTCATTTTTGATTTTCGATGTAATTTGAAAAGAACAATTTTTAAACTAGTTTACATTGATTTGCATTGAATGCTAATTCTGGTTGCCTTTCTGAACGCTGATGCACAGAGAAGAAACATACTTTAATAAGGTGCCCAGAATGATCACTGCTGAGTTTAACAAGGCCAAGAAACTAAACATCTTTGTATATTCCAAACCACTGCACAGTCTGAGCTCAGAAAATCCTCACCCAGTAAATAACCCAGAGCTCCACGGTTAAAGCTACAACACAATAAACAAGGATTAAGCTAACCTGGGTGAGCAGTGACAACACTGCGGCATATGGACAACCACACTGATTAACCACAGAGACACTAATCATGATTACGATCCAGCGTAAATCACTGCTGTTTGAAGCTTGAACGATTCCTTTCACAGACAAACCAATAATCTTTTAAAAACTATCTTTACTGATAAACGTTCCTGTAAGACATAACTGTAGATTAAACCCTGGAACAATTTGAATTAATTTAAAGCGAATTATCATTTAGACATTTAGCTTACTAGATTTTGTGAGGTCCCACATGGTTCTATTTTAGGCCGTATGAAACAAATGTAAACTGATAAAAGGGGTGGTAAATGTTAAATGACACAATATGATTTTACACCCCAACTCATCTTACAACTGCCTGAGCTTGAAAAATCTACTCCAAATGAACCCTGCAGAGCTTCCCTGCTAGAGCAACAAGACAATAAACATGAATTAGGCTAACCTGGGGGAGCAGTGACAACACCACAGCATATGGACAACCACACTGATTAACCAAAGAGACACTAATTGTCAAAACAATTCAGCATAAATCACTGCTGTTTACAGCTTTAAAATTTGGTTTTAGGGGCAATAGGATTAATTTTATCATCCAGAAATGCCTTGCTAAATTATTCCAAAGAAAAGGCATTTAATATAAACTGCAATAAAGGCTAACTAGCTAAATAATAGGATTGCAACAGGAACTAAAAGGATTTCATGACCTGATAGCTAACAATCTATTAAAGAAAGAAAAACAATATTTTAGGGCATCACAGTATATGGTATTTCACAGTTTTCCCGCAGTTGTGCTTACTATTAGTCTTCTACTTAAAACGGAAACAAGGTATTTTTGTGGTTAAACAAAAGCTCTGCTATCCACTCAATGTATTTTTTTAACAAAACCAACAAAACAAAACAATTGGCTGAGGGCTGAACACTATATACTAGGGGTGGATAATATGGGAAAAAATAATACTGCATAATTGTGTAATGTGAGATATTCTTGGCAATAGGACATTTTTTTTTTTTTTAGAATACACTACTTCAAAAAAAATTGAGTATATAATCTTACTTCAAGTCAAACGTTAGTAGAAGGTGGGAAATCAAATAATTTATTGGTTTTAAATCAGTTAAGTAAATATAAACTGTATAAAAATTGTTAATTTCACTACATATCACAATATACCACATGTGAAAGACTATCTGGGTTTCTAATTTCTCAGTTTGCTTGCCTATTTAGCTTTTAAACCTATGCAGAAATCTTAGAATGTGTGTCAAACTGTTTTTAACAACAATTTATTAAATAAAAACAAACAAAAGTTTTCCTAGAACTCAATATATGTGCTAATGTACTGTTAGCTAGCTCTCCAGGCTACACAGTATTGTTGTAGCTGGGGGTTCATTTAAATGCAGCTGATTAGCTAATCTAGCTCAAAACACAACTTATTAGTAGTAGATTTGTAATATAATTAAAAACAGAATATAACTGGTAAACTCTTTAAAAGGCAGAAAAAACTTGGACTGATCCCAGGGTTAGCCAACATGTGTAAGCAATTGTACTGTGCAGACATGCAGTGATAGCCAGGGTTAGCTTAGTTGTGTTAAGATAAAGACAGGCAGGCAAGAAAGCAGCAAAAAAATATATAAACACACACACACACATATATAAAGATAGAGAGAGAAGCACATAATTGAAACTTTATTTAACACACTCACAAACTCCTATCCAGTCAACTTTTAAGCTACATAGTTAGTTAATGTATTTTATATTATGTATGTATTAAAAATCCCCACAAAACAAGCAAAAAAAAAATGGACATAGCTAACTAACCTGTAGTTAAGCAACTGTACTGAGCACACATGGATAAGTTGAGCTAAGCTAAAACCAGGCAGGCAAACAAATCTCAAACCTAGCTATTTGTCTTAAAAACACAGCTACAGCAATTTCCACAAATAAATAACTGGCATGTCAATTTTAAGATTTAAGATTTTAGCTAACTTAACCATCCCATCCACAACTCCTAAAATACGGACAACACTTATGTAGTAAAAAATCCACTTACAACAAGAAAGAAACCTGGACCCCGATTTAAATCGACGTTATAATCGACATTGTCGATTATATCGACTAATCGTTGAAGCCCTAGTGCTAACCCAAAGCTACACAAATAAATAACCGCCATACTAAATTTAAACAAACACACAAAGACCGAAAGAATGACAGAATTGAGACTTTAGATATTAAACTAGCTTAACTACTAACTCCCACTACTCCCACACTCACAATTTCCTAAAATCAAGACTCATGAAGCTAGCTGGTTACATTCTGATCTGGTCCCAAATTGTCAGTGTTACCAAAAGTCAAAATCTAATTTCCCAGTGATGGTAATACTAATGCTTTATTAGTACATTTACACTGAAATATTTTAAAGCTGGTTTCAAGTCCACTAGATTCAATAGATGGATGAAACAACTGGATAGCTAAGTAGTAAGGGCTGTTTTATTAAAATTTTACCCAAAACAAGCAAGAAACCTGGACTTTTCCTAGACTAAAACCAGGACGGAGCTAGTAAGCTAGCTAGCAAACATGCGTAAGCTAGCTAGCTAACTAGCTGTGCTAAGCTGAAGCAATTCAGGCAAGCAAATAGGTTAGGAAAGTTAAATACCTATGTATATTGGTAGCTACAGGGAATTCTCGTTATCTCCTAAGAGCTCAACAAATAAATAACTGGCATGCCAAATAAAAACACTCATACACACAGAAAGAAGCCCAGAACTGAGATTTTAACTAACTTAACTCCTCCACTGACAAAGTCCTAAAATACATAAAACACTCATGTAGTCAGTTAAATCCCATAGAAAGGCTGTTTTATTAAAAAAATCTCCTTAAAACAAAACAAAAAAAAAAGAAGGAGCTAGCTAGCTAACTTATATCTAAACTAGGATAGCTAGGTTAACGTGTAAGCTATTGTACTGAGCAGCCACATATTGTGAGCTAGCTTAGCTAACTAGTTGTGCTAAGATAAAGCCAGGCAGGCAAGCAAATCTCGAAGCTATCTGTTTGTCTTGGTAGAGATCAGTGCTACAAACAGAGCTACAGTGAGCAAACACAAACATAAACAAATTAATAACTGCCATACCACTAAAGCACACACACACACAAACACAGAAAGAATGACAGAATTGAGACTATATAACTTAGATAGTTAACTTAATCTTAACTAAACTACCTAACGTTACTCCCCCACCCACAAATAACTAAAATCAAGACAACACTCACGTAGTTAGCTAGTTAACGTAACGTAAGTTACATTTCATAAATGTTGGTAGCTAAATAGTAAGGGCTGTCGGAGCTAGTTAGCTAGCCAACATGTGTAAGCTATTGTACGGAGCAGACACAGATTGTTAGCTTGCTTAGCTAACTAGTTGTGCTAAGCTAAAGCCAGGCAGGCAAACAAATTGGTTAGGTTAGCTAGTTAGCTAGCTATTTGTCTTGGTAGCTGCAGGGAGCTTTCTTTATCTCCTAAGATATTTTCAAATAAATAACTGGCATGTCAAAGGAAAACACACTCATACACACTCACTCACACACTCGTGGAGAAGCTCAGAATTGAGACTTTAGCTTACTTACCCCACTCACAAACTCCTAAAATCCAGACAACACTCATGTACATTCCATAGATGGAGCTAGAAGCCGTTTTGTCAAAAAATCAAAAATCCCCCCCTACAAAAAAAAACACGAAGCACACGATACTCCCAACACATCCAGCGACTAGAGAAAGGGAAGGCCAGCAATTCGCTGGACCGCAGCCATCACACTCCAGGATCCCGTTCAAAAATGGAAACGCTGGCTGAGACCTGCATGGCAGCTCCAACCCCGAGCTCAGCTCAGCCCAGCACGCTGGAATCACACGCTTCTGCTCCGAGCCCGACCCCAACATACATCCAATCCATCCAGCCCGCTGTCCTCCGGCTCTCCCCGCGGGGGAACGTGTGTATTTCTCGGTTTGTGTAAATATAAATAACGTTATATTTTCCTTTCAGTCTCTCGCGGAGTCTCGGCTCGGCTCCTCCGTCCCTCTCGGCGCTGTGGGGATACAATGTAGCTAAACGGCGGCGAGGAGCGCCATGAAATCCAGGAGCAGGATCCGTGTGGATCGGAGGCGGGTGAGCGGTAAGACCTGGAATCTGGACTTCAATCCGCTCCACTCCGCTTTCCTCAGCTTCCCCCAGCTTCCTCCACCGCCTCCAACCTTGGGCTTGTTCCAGCACATACCACACCACCACCATTCACATTCATAGAGAGACACCTAACCAGATACCCAGCTATTCAGCTTTTTCTGAACTGAGCTTTATAGGATTTCAATGAGTGTTTGATTTTCTATTCGTGCTTTATTAACTAGAGTTATTCAGCGAGCAAAAATATTACTGTAATAAAAAAAAAAAAAAAACATTCATTCAAACCAAAGTTTTGGTTATTACACCCTTCCATTCCATATTTTATTGACTTATATAATAATGTGTATATTATAATGTTACATGGCATATCTTTATCCAATACAATGAGCTGTACATGTGGGTCGTGAGTAAAAATATGTATTTTCTTACTGTATTCTTACATTCTTGTTGTAAACGTCCTAAAACTGTATTTTTTCTTTGTCGCTTTGTGCAGTTAGACCACTTTTGTTAGATTAATCATGATGAAGCAGTGGTTATCATCTCTGGTCTGGTCCCAAATTATCAACATGTTATCAAAAGTCAAAATCTAAATTTCACAGTGATGATAAAACTAATGCTGCATTAGTACATTTACAGTGAAAGATTTCAAAGCTGATTTCAAGTCCACCTCTGAAGATTTTTTACATTTATAAATTCATTTATATGTTTAACTGACAACAAACATGGTACACAATATCAAATGTGTATACAATAATATATACTGTTCACAATATAGAAATAATAATATTGCTTGGGGATATACATATATCCTGTGTACTATCCTGCCAAACTATTACTGTGCACTATTTATAAGTTAGTACATCATATAATGCTGCATTTAATGAAGATCACGGCTTAGAAATTAAAATATGACTGAAACAATTCACACATGCATCATATATCAGACTGATTTTTACAATATTTCATCTTTTAAAAATTAAATTTGTAATGGATATACTATATTTCCACTTCAGTAGTTGAAATTGTAATTGTAGTTGTGTGTTGAGTAATTAAAATTGAGTTATTAATCTCAGGCAAAGCTCTGCTTTTAACCTTTACAGCAGCTGTTCCCAGTTTATTGTAGCTTTTTGACTGTTTTATCATCATCACCACTCTCTGCTGCATGCATGTAGGCATGTGTAGTGTGGTCTTTTTATAGAGTAAACTTGAAATTAAAGTTAGAAAATGGTTATATTGGTAGTGTAGACATTGTGACCCTAATCTACTTTATAATTCTCTACAATGAACCAGTTCACACCAAGCCAGACTCTCTGTAACTGTTTACATCCCAGTGAGAAATTCATGAAGTTAATTCAGAAATTCTTTACAATCCCTCTGAAGAATCTGTGGAACAATCTGACCCTAATGTAAACAGATCAGCTGTAACAGAGCTGCTCCGCTTGCCCTCACTCAGCTATGATTTGAGTGGTGTTGTTGGTATCAGATTGCCACCCTGATTCTCCTGATGTATGTGAAAAGGGCTGAGCCTTGCTGGAGCGCTCTGTGGGAAAACAAGCCCCTCCGCTCCTCCAGCCAACCCCAGCCCGCCGTCCCCGTTTGTTAGCGAAATGATTCCTTTCAGGCGACTCAAAGGCAACATTATCATATCCCAGTTGCCAGGGAAACCGGAACAGAAAAATCGCCTTTTTGTTGTCAACATATTTGGCATAAGAGGAACAAGCGAGGTTATCCCTGGGACCACATGTCAGTCAGTGTGAGATAGACAGGCCCCAGATCTCCATTAACACCTTTTGATGTTTTATGTATATATGCATTGGGTTCAGGATATTCTACAAATTATTGAGGTGAATTCTGCAGTTTTCTGAATTAGTTTATTGAGGTGTAAACAAAGCCGTTCAGAGTCTGGTTTTGTGTAAATTGGATAGTTGTAGAAAAATGTAACTTGGATTTTTTTTTACTCAGATTAGAGTTAAATGTTTATAACCATTTGTTTTACTGTCCAAATTTACTGCAATGTACCTCGGTACGTGTGGCCGTGAGTTTGCTGACGGCAAAATAGGCTGACGGCAAATAGAGATAAAAATGCTTTGAAATACATTTAAACAAACCAAAAATACTTACAATTACTGTAAAACAATATTGTAGGCATTCAGCATCAGGCAGTGTACATAATATAATTTTATATAGTTGCCTTCTTCAAATAGTAGCTTTTAGATGCATTAAGCTCTACATGCATATTGTTCCATTGACCTTTGTCCTAAACATTTTAGAATTTTATTAAATTAGCTTCTTACACCAAACCTGAGAAATCTAATTAAATTTCTTTGCATTTTAAACACTTTGGAAAATGTAGAAATTGGAAAAAAAACATGGAATTTCGCTTCACACAAGGCCTTCATAAACAAGAACTTTTAGCTTTTAGCATTTTAAGCTTATATATATATATATCCCAAAAAGCTTAAAATGCTAAAAGCTAAAAGTTTATGTTTATGGAGGCCTTGTGTGAAGAGAAAATCCAAAGGTTTTTCCAAATTTCCCAAATTGTTTAAAATGCAAAGAAATTAATTCCCAATTCATATTCCAAAGGGAAAAAAAAACCCTCCAGCAGTACCTACAGTAGGTTAACACCTAAATGTGACTGATACGTTTTAATACAGATAGAGATTTGTTCCCAGAAGTTACAAGACATGCTTTTACTTCAGTTTCAAATCAAGCATAGCCAAGGCCGTGTCATGGGTGTGAGGCAGCACATCTGTTGAATTTCATTAATGGGTAAGAACGGCTCAGTGCAAGCTGCTCGAAAAGACTTTTATTGTTGTGAAAAAAAGAGATGTCCTGAAAATGCTATTGTACAGTGTAAGTGCTGATGCACTGGGATGAATTTCAATAGAAAGGAGATTGACATTTATAGCCCATAATATTGCCTTAGGGGTCCATCAGTTGGGCGCGAAAAAGCGATAATTTATGCGCTTGATGGAAGCAGTCGGCTCGCTCAGGACCAGGCCTGGGCCAAATCTTTGTTGTGTATTTAATGATGCTGTCCATGAGGACCTGAATGAACTATCAGTGAGTGTAAATGAGTTAAAGCTTTTATTGCTTGACAGCTGCATAAACCATACCTTTTTTTGGGACACAAATGGAATGTGTTGTCATGTGTTACACATCCAGAAGGCCTGGTGTCAAGGTGTGCGAAGGAATTTCATATGATGCCATTACAGGCATTCATTACAGACACACGGACAGCTCAATGTGGCATTAATGAGGTCCTGCAACCAGTGGCACTACTTTTACTGAACACAAACTCTGGCTCACTATGTCAACAGGACAATGCTTGTCCACATACGCGTGCATCTCAAATAATTTCAATATCATTAAAAAAAAGTTGAAGTTGAAAATGTGAAACTCATATATTATATCGATATCACAGTGTCACAGATAATTTAAATATTATATAAGACCAATCGGTACTTTTGGCAGTGTGCCAAGTCCTGCTGGAAAATAAAATCCGCATTTCAATAAAAGTTGTCAGCAGAGGGAAGAATGTAATGCTGTTAGATTTTGTGGGAAAACAAAACTGCACTGACTTTATACTTGATAATAAAACACAGCGGATCAACACCAGCAGATGACATGTCTCTCCAAACCATCACTGATTGGTGGAAACTTCACACTAGACCTCAAGCAGCTTGGACTATGTTCCTCCAGACTCTGCTCCCTTGATTTACAAATGAAATGTAAAATTTACTGATGATCAGTGATGGTTTGGAGAGTCATGTCATCTGCTGGTGTTGGTTCACTGTGTTAAAGTCAGTGCAGTGTTTTCCCAGAAAATCCTTTTATTTTATTTTCCAGCAGCACACGGACAAAAGTTTTAGTTTTCATTGGCTGTAAGCCATAATCATCAACAATAAAAGAAATAAACACTTAAAATAGATCACTCTGTGTGTAATACAGCTATATAATATATGAGTTTCACATTTTAAACTAAATTGTTGAAATAAAGTGACTTCAATAATCTTATATTGTCATTTTTTGATACACGCCTGTCTCGTATCCAGCTGCATTGTCAGACCTCTCTCCCTGACTGAAAATGTATGGGATGCTATTTTGATGCATGATCAACACTCCGTTCAAAATCTACAAAATCTGCAGGAACTGCATGAAAATTTGCGCTGTATGGGATGGATTGTTGTAGGACAAGTAGCTGGTTGTTCACACAAACGAAACATTACAATATATTACATTTGGCAGACGCTTTTGTCCAAAGCGACTTACAATAATGATGTACATAGAGTAACAGAAGTTCAAGGTTTAAAAAAATAATAATAATAATAATTAGACAGGGCCTATAGGAGGGCAAATGGAAGTAGTTGGACAGAGGAGGAAAGGAGGGGACGAAGGAAATGAGGTTTATTAGTAGTTAGTAGTAGTTGAGTTAGAGGTGTTAGGAGAGTGAGTGCTCTTTAAAGAGCTCTGTCTTTAGGATGTGGTGGTGATGCCACAAACAAACAGCCTTGGCTTTGGGACGAAGCTATTGTAAGCACATGTGCCTTAAGCAAGTGGTGGTCAGCCATTGCTACTGTGCCCAGGGAGCAGTGAGGACCCAAACAGTTGCAGCTTGGTAGAACCTGGGTATCAAACCAACAATCTTGTGTCATCAGTAACCCGGTTCTCTATCCACTGAGACTCTCTCTTCTCAATCCATTACGATCCATTTGAGCCCATAATAACCAATCACAACAAAAGATCCAATAGGGAGCATTACGTTTCCCCTCCGGTTCCGCCGCTGGGTGAGGTTCATTCTCTTTATTCCTGGGCCGCCTGCCCAGCAGCCTCTTGTCTCCAGCCACAGGTATGCTCATTTGCACTCACTTTTATTCAGGGTTAACAGACTGGAGCGTGTTGAGCAGCAGGCGCGAGTGAGGGGGGAAATGCCTGCAAGGGAACTGCTGACTAAGAACAGGAAGACCTGCCGCTGCTATTTCATCCACAGCTCCGACCTTTCTCTAACTGCCTCCTCATTCAGATGCAAACAGAGCCGGCCTTTTCATGAGCTAGTTAGATCCTTCACACCGCTGAATCGCGCATTTAATGGCCTGCGCTGTTTGTTTAAACAAGCGGAAGAATGTGTGGAGGATAATAAAAAAAAAAGGAAAAAGAAAAAAGTAGAACAGCAGCGGAGGATTGGTGGATTTGACTTTAATACCTGGCCGAGGATTTCATGACTAGCCGCAGGAAAGCACACCCACGGGTCTTGGCGTTGGTGTCAACGGCTTTCTGCGGAACAGAGTTTTGCAAGCTCCTTTGCACGCATCTGTTAAAAGCTCTTTTGTATTGAGACACAAAGAAGTGCTCCTGCTCTCACTAGGTGGTGGTGATGACTGGATGTGATTAGGTGGTCTCTCTGGCTTAAGGCAAGACTTTTAAGAGCTTTAAAGACTGTGGTACACTTAGTGTGATACACTAAGACTGGCCTGAGACATGTTATACGGTAGAGTTACAATAAATAAGACTTAAACCTAAAATATATCAAATATTTATTTTTTAAATCCTAATTCAGAAACCATTGTAAATTACATTGCCTGGCCAAAAAAAGGCCACACTCTAATATTTGGTTGAACCACCTTTAGCTTTGGTTTACTGGTAACTGTTTAGTTCAGCATATCTTGTGGAATCCCGCAGGGTTCAATTTTAGGGTTTATGAAATTGAGCATAATTATATCAGCAGTGTCATTATTGCCTACATAGATGGTTCATAGGGCTTAGGAAAATAGTCTGTTTTTTTTGTCTGATTTATCATTATTTTACCATCTTCAGCATTAAATATAAAACTCCTGTCAGCTTTAGTAGTGGTTATTTTGTAATAGTATAAACCACTAATCAGGAAAAGCCTTCCAGAAGCCTCCGAGCCCAGAGGAGTTGATGCTGCTTCAGGACATGGTTAACATAACAGATTCTGCTATACTCTTTTGCACGATAAAGTTTAAGTGTCATTTGTAAATGTAATACTGTGTATTAACTAACCAAAGTAATATCTTACCCATGTGGTTCTATCAGCTATTGTTGAATGATGGTTTTTGATGCATTGCTGTCTCTGAGTGACTTGAGATCACTGGTGTTCTGCCTAGACTTGCAGTCTTGACTTCCTGCACTGAAATTCCTCTCGATGCGCTGATTGGTTTAATGATATTATGAACTGTATAGAGAGAGAAATATGCAAAATTCCATTCCAGTCTCTCTGTAAGGAACATTGTTTTAAACATTTTCAAACAATTTTATAAATATGAAAAGATAAACCATGAAATATCCTGGGTTCACACTGTCTGTGTGAACCCAGTATTTGGTGGAATAGGCCTGTTTTTTAATCACAGTTTTCACTCCTCCACCAGTTTTACACACTGCTTTTGGATAACTTTATGCCACTCCAGGTGCAAAACTTCAAGCAGTTCAGTTTGGTTTGATGGCTTGTGATCATCCATCTTGCTCTTGAATATATTCATATTATTCATTATTATTAAAATCAAGAAAAACAATCATTAAGTGGTCTCTTATTCTTTTTCAGAGCTGTATGTTCCAGGGTTCACACTGTCTGCAATCAAATAGGAGTGAAAGTAAATGTAAGAAAATTAAAGTATGATAACAATTTATTCTATCAGCATTCTCTGTACTGTTTCAACTTTTTGCTTTGGGGCTGTACTGTGAGTAAAATGGCTAAATTTGCATTTTAGACCCCGTGAGCTCAGGTTCCCATCACCCCCCACTGTGAAGAAATCAGTAACAATGCACCTTTCCACACCAGACCTGACTGAATCTGAACAGCGTTATTTACATATGAGTGTGCTCCTGAACGTATCACACTAAATTGTGATTTCAGCCACTTACTCACGGATATCTATTGTTGCACTGATGCTGTTTTAGTTTTTGCTGTTATCTGTTAATTGATTTCAATAAATACTTCAATAAGTCATATCTTTGTATGTATTGGTGCATTATGTATTATTGTAGATCAGTCTGCTGTTGCTCTGTGTGTTTAATACAATGCATATATTCAGTACTACTAAGTCTGTTCAATACATTGTTGCAGGATCATCAGTGTAACAGTGACATCACAAATTGTGCAATGTCACAAAAATCTCCCTTTAATGATGTCATCGTTTTATACCAATCTTTGATATACAAAAGGCATTATAAATATTATGTTGAGACATGTTGCATCATTGACTTCTGGTAAAATGTGGTAGAAACTTCTGTATATTTGATATTGCAATATGCAGCTCTGGAAAAAATAAAATAAGAGACAACTTCAGTTTCTAAATCAGTTTCTTTGATTTTGCTATTTATAGGTTTATGTTTGAGTAAAATGAACACTGTTGTTTTATTCTATAAACTACAGACAACATTTCTCCCAAATTCAAAATTAAAATATTGTCATTTAGAGCATTTTTTTTGCAGAAAATGAGAAATGGCTGAAATAACAAAAAAGATGCAGAGCTTTCAGACCTCAAATAATGCAAAGAATTGCAAATAATGCAAAGAAAGTTCATATTCATCAGGTTTTAAGAGTTCAGAAATCAATATTTGGTGGAATAACCCTGGTTTTTAGTCGCAGCTTTCATGCATCTTGGCATCATGTTCTCCTCCACCAGTCTTACACACTGCTTTTTGATAACTTTATGCCTTTATTCCTGGTGCAAAAATTCAAGCAGTTCAGTTTGGTTTGATGGCTTGGGATCATCCATCTTCCTCTTGATTATATTCCAGAGGATTTCAATTTGGTAAAATCAAGAAAAAACATCATCATTAAGTGTCTCTTATTTTTTTTTCAGAGCTGTATGTTTTAGAACATGATTAATAATTAAAATGCTTTGCCCTGTATCTGTATTATTATTATTATTATTATTATTATTATAATATCATTATAACAGCAGCACAAAATGCGATTCAAAGACAATCATTAATGCTTAATCACAGTTACTTCTTGGTGAATGTATCGGGTAAATAAAAATATCTACTGTAGCTGGCATAGTGCCAACCTATTTTTTATTTACTGTTGTTTTTTTTTTTTTTACTGCAACCGAGAAAGGCGTATCATCGCTGTAGGTATAATATTATGGACTGCAATGCAAAACAACAGATGCTAAGTGTAATTATTTATTAATGAAATGAGTGTGGACACTCTGCAGCTCTGAAACACACAGATTTAGGCAGAGAGTTAAAGGCGCGCACAAGGAAAAGCGTAATTATTGACGCTCTTTGGGCAATTGTGGCTCAGGGGAGAAATCACTCACAGCCTGAGCTTTTGTGCCTTTGTTCCCCAATCCTGAAGCCGGCCATTACCGGGAGTCATTTGGCACAGTTGTTTGCTCTTTCTGGAGCAGGGATGCTTGTGTCACGAAGAGGCTCCTCAATCACTTTAAGGGGAGCTTGTCCAAAACCTGAGTGTCTCTGCCCCTGACAGCCATTGTGGTCCAAATCACAAGGGCAGCTCCAATACGGCTCTGCTGCACAATCGGCTCTTTAGAAAGCGGGGCATTCCATGCTCAGTCAAGCGGCTCCCGCTCGGCCTTCCAGCTTCTTTTTAAACCTACAGACCTGCTGAGAGTTTTCTTTCTGAGTTTAACCCTAACCCTAAAATAAATTAGTTTGGTTTCTGTTACATTTTAAAGTTTCTCTTAAGATATACAAATCAACTCTGATTTTATTCCTGATTATTATTCTGGAGAGTCTGTGCTATCTGGCTTCAGTCTGAAGAGTTTTTTTTTTGCCAGATTCTGAAATTTGGCATCTCAGTCACGGTTCAGTCCAGTTAGAGCGTTTTATCGCTGTCCAATGAAAAAAAAAGTATCTCCATTTTGGTCGATTATGGGAATCACCCCGAGCAGATTACGCCAGCACTCTTGTTGCAGAGTATAATATGGCAATTGGCCTTTGCCTTTTGTGCCAGCACCCCAGTGGCAGAGTATAATATAGGAAAAGGGCCAACACCCTGGTTGCAGAGTATAATATAGGAATTACCCTGAGCAGATTATGCAAACACTCTTGCCAACACTGAATCTAGAAATACTTCAAAATGTCCTGAAAAAAAATAGTTTTACATTGACTTCCATTGAAAGTTAAAAAAGTTTTTATTTCTCTCCTGTTAGGTTGCTCTTTTGGAGATTTGCTTGTTTTTCCATTGGACAGTGACGATATGGGAAAGGTTAAATTTGTTTCTACGCAACAAATTTTCTACAAATCAATCTGAACTGGTCTCGTAAACAGCCAATGGAAATCAAGCACAAAAAATAACCACAAGAAAAAAATTTCTTTATCCATGTGCTGTTTATACTTTTTGTGCTCAAAAGATGCTGCAGCAACTATACTCTTGAGCCAATGCCTGTTCTACACCACAGTACCATTTGGAATGAGTGGAATCGAGATAAGACAATAAGAAGCTAATATCTGCTTCAGATGCACCATAGCCTCTCTCGCTCACCCATGACCACATCCAAAACCCCTGTTCACAGCATCCAGAATCACTCAGGCTATTTCTAGGCCAAAAACAACATACTGAGCTTGAGTTGAACTGGCCCAACTCCAGTTTTAATCCTGATTCTGGCTCAAACGCTCGGCTCTTATCCAGGGTAAGTGCTGCATGTGCCAACTCTTTGGTTGCGGAGTACAATACGGCAAATCAGTCCGAGCCAAATGTACCAACACCCCGGTTGCAGAGTATAATATGGGAATTGGCCTGAGCAGATTATGCCAACACTCTTGTTGCAGAGTATAATATGAGAAATGGCCTAAGCTTCTTGTGCCAGCACCCCAGAGGCAGAGTATCATATAGAAAAAGAGCCAGCACCCCAGTTGCAGAGTATAATATGAAAAATGGCCTAATCCTTTTGTGCCAGCACCTTAGTGACAGAGTATAACATAGAAAAAGAAGCAACACCCCAGTTGCAGAGTATAATATGGGAATTGGCCTAAGCTGCTTGAGCCAACACCCAAGTTGCTGAGTATAATATCAGAATCTTCCCAAGCTTGGGTCCCAATAGAGCTTGGGTAAAATCCTTACGCTAACTGGGTTCTTTCGTTATCGCTAAGTGTAAATGGTGGTGCTAACGACGATAGCAGCAAACTATTGTACTTTAACGTTTAATTTGCCACGGTCTAGCTGTTTTGTGTACTATAGGCATTTTATAAAAATTAGGAAAATGTGAGACGCACGTCTGTTTATAATTGGTTCTGACAATAAACATTGTATAGTGCACCCAAGGCTTTAAATGTACAATTGACAAATATGCAATTTGGTCCAAATGTATTTTATTGCAGCAAAACCAACACAGCTCAACAGAATCAAGAAGAATAATCCCAGAGAATCTAGCAACTGCCAGATGACTGCAGGTTTATGTCCAGAGATTTATGGCCATCACCAAATCCAACGGGTACTGAGCGATGTGTTCCAGGCTGAATCTCACTCATCTCCACTGGCTGGAAAGTCTGTTCCTCGAGTCAGTCGCAGTCCAACATGGCTTTGTCGAGGTCAGGCTGCCAGCATTAACCCCTTCTTGGCACTTTGGTGTATCTGGCTCTCCAACTTCCCTGCGTGAGAGAACATTTGAGACAGGCGGGGGTTAGTGATGGTTCAGTGCTCAGCAACCTTTTCAGAGCTCAGTGTGTCAAACAGAATAGCTGCTCATCTACGGGGGAAGGGTACAAGGCTCAGGAACAAGGACATTATGAGCAGAGTGAGAACATCTAATCAGCAATTTGAGAACCTGATAACCAACCAAGCAAGGATAAACATACCACAAAATCAGAAACGTTGGGACAGTATGGAAAATGAAAATTAATTGTAGTGTTTTTTTTTTTTTTTTTTAACATATACTTTGTATTATTTAATTCAACCCAAGATATAGGTTCATGTTTTGTCTGGTTTCATTCTATTTGATTAGTCATTATGCATATTCCTGCAATGGATTCCAAAAAAAAGTTGGGACGAGGTAATTCAGGGCTAACAATGAGTGTGAGTCACTAAATGTATAAGACTATTATTAAAATGTTTAAAAACAATATTCCTCAAAGAAAGTTTGACAAGTATTTGCACGTCTTTCTCTATAGGTAGAGGGGTATAAGGGTAAAGGCACAAGCCTAACCTAAATCCCTAATTCAGATAGCACTGAATCATGAACAGTCATTTAATAATAGAAATACCACTTTAAACCTAATAAAACTTTAAAACCTTAAAACAGAAGCCTTATGTTAACCATGTCTAGCAGTGACGTTGACTTATCTAGGCTTGGAAGCATCAGGGATGGTCTGTCACACAGTGGAAACATCTTTCAAATATTATCAAATCTTATCAAATATATCAGTATTTCACATTTGGAATGTGTTGCAGGCCATAAATACAAGTATTTATGTTTATGATCAAATAAAATTACATTGACCCAACTTTTTCCCCAGTTTCCATACTGTCTCAATATTATCTAATTTGTGAATGTAAAAAGAAAGAGTTTTTCACAGCACAGCAAAACGTAGAATTTAGAACCCTCCTAAAGTAGCATGACTGGAAAGTTAAATCCTTATCGAACTTCATAAACCGACATGCCAATGAACATCTAGCTACATAATCGAGGAACAATCGAGGACCCAGACACCCTCAGGATTCTAAACTATTTCCAATAACTGTGCAAGATCATCTATCCAGCTCCCCAGCTCTAATTTTCACTGACAGAGAAACATAAGCTACTATTACTGGGCTGATTGATCCCAGCGACAGATAAAGGGCTCCATTTGGACCAATATCCAACTGTGCCAAACAAACAAGCTCTCCATATGTTTACTCACACCTATCAAATCCTGAAATGCAATTAACTGCAAAAGAGTTGTTATCTAGCTGTTAACCTTAAGGACCCTGGAGGCATTTGTGCTCCAGAGCACAAAGGCCAGCTAATGAGATCCGCGCCAGGATCCTCAGATGTCATCAGGCAGCCAGCGAGCTTCAACCAAGCGAGCCGTCTGGCCCTGCAGGGTTCGTGTGCTGTGGAAAGCCACAATAACGGTGGCCTAGAAGAGCCCTGCGCCAGCCATCGCTTTGCCGGCCTTTATCTCTCGGGCTGCAGGAAGCCAATCAATAACGAGGCTTATGAGCCTGATCTTGCAGGCATCAGCATCTCTATTCTGGAGTGCCAGCCTCTCTATTCCACCTTCAATCTCTCAGACGGCACTGCATCAAGAACAGTCCTTCAGCAACAACTGATAGAACCACATGGACAAATTATTACGTTGGCAAACCTTTATCAAGCTCTACAGTACTGGGTTACATTCACAAATTCATCTGGGTCCTAAGGCATCTGGGATGGACCATCAAACAGGAGAAACATTATTGTGTAGTGTGATTAGATTAGATGTCAAGTTTTTTTTTCTTATAATTTTTTTAAGAAAACGATGCCATGCGACCTAAGATGTAAGGACCATCCAGACTGTTGTCAGCAACTATGTCCAGAATTGGCATCAGCTCAGATGCATCTGGGATGGCCAATCCACAGTGAAAATTTGTATTGTGATGCCTCCATATTTCAGATCTTTTTGGATGTTCTCAAAGCCAGGTGTGGATGAAGGCAAAAATTACATTTAGAACACAGAGCAACATATGCTCACTTCAGTACGACTGAATGTACTGAACTATACTGTTTTTAACAAGACAGGAAAAAAATTATGCACATATTGCAGCGGCAAAGCTATAAGCACAAGCATCTCCATTTCACCTACCTTACTCCAGACAGCACTGCATCAAGAACAACCAGTCAACTGATTGAACCACTTGGGCAATGGATTACTCTGGAAAATGTTTTTAAAGAACTACAATACAAAACCTTTGGGAATTTGGGATGGACCATCACACAGTAGAAACATATTTTTGGAGAAACTGATTCCATGTGCTCAAAATAGACCAATCAGACTGTTATTAGCAAGAAGTTTTAAAGGGACTTTTTTTTTAAATGCAGCACAGATGGATGGATAGATGGACATTTTCCATAATGTCCAGTAGGTTGCCCATAGTCTGCTTCTCTGCCATCCACAGCAGTTTCCTGCAGATGCCAAAAGACCACAGCCTCTTTAAAAAGAATGCCTTTAGTACAACATCTCTCTCAAGTATATCTCTGCTGTTTTCAAAAAGACAATGCAAAATCACAGGCGGCACATATAACAGAGACATAGCGGTAGAGAGGAATGGCTTTGGCTCTCTTTATCTCTCGGGCTGCAGGAAGCCAATCAATAACAAGACTTATGAGCCTGATCTCACAAGCATCAGCATCTCTATTCCAGAGCACTAGACTCTCTATTCCACCTTCAATTGAGGCGAAGAGGAGCTCAGAGAGCAGCCAGCCAGTCACCTCTGGCTTCAAACGAACGGTTAGCACTGACGACAGTGCGGGCTGGAGCCTGCGAGCACGATGTAAGTTAAATGCAGCAGTGCTCATCAGTTGTTTTCTTTTTATCTGTCTCATCTCATTAAGGCTGAGCTCGGGGCTTCTGGCGAAGGGAGTGTAAACAAGCTGTCTGGGAGCACTTTCCTCCGACCATTCCGTCACGTTTTTCAAAGCGCGCTGGTAAAACGCGGCCTTCTGAGGAGAGGAGCTCGCGCTGCCAGACATGACAGGGTAAAACAGATATGTTTGCAGAGCAAACAAATCAGGAGGGCGCGTTCAAGGAATCAGTCGTTCCAGATGCACGACCGAAGCAACTGTATATAAAAAAAAAAAACACGGGACGTTCACTACTTGGCGCAGAGCCAAGCCTGAGCAAAGGCAATTCTTTTCAATTTGGCTCAACCCCGAGCACTCGGGGAGAGATAAAAGACCATGCCGGTGGATGCAATAAACATCCAATATTAGCAGGATGACAAGCGCCTGGTACAAATGAGCGCTAAAGAGCCGGGCGGCGTGAAGGCGAGCTGATTGTGAGCAAGCGGCAGCTGCGACGGCGGGGGCTTGCTGAGGCCGGTGCTGAGCTGCTGAGTCCCAGCATTCTGCATTGGCTGCTGAGGCAACTTCTAAGAGCCCAGACATCGATCTGGCGAGATAATTTCCCATTGATTGCTGCTCTGTTTGGGGGCTGCTGTGGAGCAGTTTATTACCCATACTGCAGCTAGGGAGCCAGCCCAATAATGGGCGCAGTGTGTCCGCGGCACTGCTGGTACTTCATCATCGGCCCCACCTAACCTAACCCCTCCCCCACACCACCGACAGCCAGCCTGCAGTTCACACACGCCGGACTCCAGTCTCCCTGTAAAGCTCCATATGCGTACAAGGATAGACAACAACAGTGTGGAACAATAGCGCTCCTAAGCCAGCTTAGCTTAGGTAGGGTGGGTGGATTTACAGGGTTTGTATGCATGAGAAAATCACAGAGTTTGTATGTGAAGAGACATTAATTAAAATAATAATAATAATAACTTTCCATAATGAAAGATCTTGCAGTAATAAACAAATAAAGAAAGAAAGAAAGTAGGTGTATGCAACTAATACAAATAAAAGCTAATAGGTGCATAATTATTGTATATTCAATCCTACGTGGCTTTATTCAGTTTATTCTAGTTTTGTTTTATATAGCCATTAATTTTAGCTAACTAAGGTTAGCTAAGGTTCACGTTACACAATTCATCCCCCACATTATTCCAGTCAACAAAAAAGTTTCAGGTTTGAGGTAAACTGATGTTCAGTTGCCCCTGGCCTGAGTGCTATGTGTGAACTGCTGCAAGACATGATCCAATAGCTCACAGTGTGAACAGCTCTACCTTGCAAGCCCCCGACAAATATCTAGCAGGTTTAATATCTGGACCTGTCCAGGGCTCTAAACTGGTTAGATTGAAAGGGTTGTGACAGTTATACAGTTAGTATTGCTACTAGCTACAGCCAGTGAGAGTGATAAACATGAGGTGAGGAATAATACATCATCAGGCATGACTTCCCATGCTTGGAGCCAAGAAATTGAATGAAAATTGGTTTCTTTTTCTTCAGCGTGTTTTTGTTGCAAATCTGTGCTTGTGTATTGCTTGTTTGTCAAAGACATTCATTTTAAAAGGAACAAAATGAGACCCATACATAGCATTGTAACAGTTATTTTTTGTGTGTGTTTTTTTTGGAAAGCAGACAGAATTGTTGCGAGTTCCTCATGGTAAAAGATACTGTAATTCTGGATTTTTAAGCTTTATTAAATTGCTCACTGATTTTTATAGTCACTTTACACTTTCATTTAATGGCTTCTTTAAAAAAAAAAAGTAAACTCTCTACCTCAGTTGCTGCTGTGATCATTTATGTTCTGTATGTTACAGTATATTACATATCTCTGCACCTTTTTCTCACTATGCACATTTCATTGTACCGTATCGATACTGCATGGTCCTGTCTGTTAAATTGTTTCGTTTTTTGTGTTTATTGTATGTATCGTTACACTTTTGCACAAGGTTCGTCTATTGCATGAGTCAAGAGGAATGTGATTTCATCTCACTGTGTACCTGTACATAGATGTAATGACAATAAAAGCCTCTTGACTTAAATTAAAGGTTGTTCCTATTACAGAGTTGGGCCAATGTAGTATTAGGAGTCTTGCCCAAGGACTCTTACTGGTGTATCACTGTATTGTCACCCAAGATGATGGGAGGCTCACAAGCAGTCGATGGTGTTATCCACTGCGTTCCACCAAGCACCCCCAACACATGTTGTTTATATGAATTTTATTAAGTGTTAAGTATGTATTAATGCCAGCTTTTTCACCCATTATGATTAGCTTTATATGTACCTGCATCTACCAACTGCTGGTCAAAATGCTTCCCACCAAAATGCTTTGATTGACTGCAGCCTACAAATGAAATGTAAACACTGTTTTTATTAAACAGTTTTATGGTTTAGTTTTCATGGAATTAAGTGAACCTAATAAACATTCCCATCACTGTCAATTTGTGCGTGTAGTTCCCATGTGTCAAATATTTTGAAAACCAATCACCCAAGTTCAATTTTGTTAGGTAATTTTGGGTTTGCTGATTCATACCAGAGTCTTTTTAGGCACAATTATTCACTCTGGGGCTAGTTTTTCAGTTTTGCTACTGGGTAGTTATTTAAAATCACATAATCAAGACAAGGCTCCAATGTCTATGAATAAGGAGGGACCAAAATTACGGTTCCAAAAAGCTTGCTCTGGCTACTGCGCTTACATAGATCTCCAAATCACAAAATATCACTTGCAATGAACTGATTTGCTCTTTTTATTGAAGGGTGGACCATGCTGAATTACAAGCACTACACTTCATATTTAACAAGTGACTGGTCTCCTTATTACATAACATGTAACATGTTTATTCTCAAACCCTGATGCCATTTATTTTACTGCTACCCAATAATGTTATCTAGCTACCTAGTTATTGTGTTTTCAATTCAATTCAATTGGCAACATAGCTCGCTCATGCAACCTGCTCGTGATTACACTGTAATGACCAGCAGTCATTAATCCAGATCCCCGACAGACAGCAGAAAAGAGAGACATGTCAAAACATGTCATCAACATTAGTCTAAAATATAACACAGTTCAATACACAAAGTCTCGCCTGAGTGTTATTATAATGGTAAAAACGTTCACAGTCTGAAACCATAAATTCTGTCACTGTGGGACATCAAACCCTAACAACCCCCCGTCTATAATTCAAGTATATATTCACAATTCAGAGCGTGATTTCTTCCATATGTCCAAAACAGACTTCAGAGTCCTGCTGAGGCTTTGCAGGGATGAGAAATCCAATAGCTGTGCTCAGGGGGAGTACAGTTCCCCGTTTTTATTACATTGTCACATCGTGTCAGTTTGCAAAAGGCAGTTTTGGCAGACGTGAGCGGTGAAGGGCAGAGGAAGGAGAGAGACACTGGGGCATGCACAGTCTGTGGCAGTAATACACCCAGACAGCTGGAGCCCCATGATTAGGTTTGAGTGGTATTAGCCATGTTAATGAGTTAAGTTGGGCTTGAACAAATGACGGGGAATTATAACGTAATAAGAACATGGAGAATGAGCGCTGCAGAGAAAGGCTTTGCTGAGATTACTGCGTTTGTACAACTGCGGGGTACGAGTATCGCAGGACGTCGTGTCCCGGAGCAAACTGCGGAATCTGACACAGAGGCTTCTGTCATGGACGGCGTCCAGAGGAGCAAAGGCAGAGCCAAAAGGCCCTTGAGGGCTGCTTTCCTTTTCGTTTTCTAACTGGACGAGCTTTAATGATTCAAGCACTTTGTGGGCAGTCTTGCTGAATGCTTGCAGACACTCACCGCTGCCTGAACGCAGTCCACTGAATAAGCACATCTGTCCAGATAGGAAGCCTGACCAATATATTAAATGGTGCTTTTCCACTGCACCATCAGTGTACCCTACACTACCGGACTCGACTCTGCTTTTTTCATTATGAAAGGACAGTGGTGGCTCAGGTGTTAGAGCACTGAGACATTGATTAAAACACTAGGCTGCATTAAACAAATTGGATACCTGGTAGGTGAGTACTTATTTAGTACCTACTCACTCAAGCCAAGCAAGGCATACAATCTTGACATGTAAACCTTGTAGATGGATAATTGGCCAGAGAAAACAGTCATTACCATGTCACAACCCAACAATCTGGAACACTAGAATCCACTAGAATTAGTCCAGTTCAATTGAACAAACTGCAGTATATTCTGAATAAAAGTCACAGTACTCTTAAAATATTGTGATATAATATTTTTACCATATCACCCAGCTCTAAGTGACAGTGTTTTGGGACACCACTGGCAACATTTCTGTGAGTAAAGCTGTGGAAATGGATATCAAATTAGGTACCAAGCCCTCGAGAGCTGCTTCCCTTTTCGTTTTCTAACTGGACGAGCTTTAATGATTCAAGCACTTTGTGGGCAGTCTTGCTGAATGCTTGCAGACACTCACTGCTGCCTGAATGCAGTCCACTGAATAAGCACAACTGTCCAGATAGGAAGCCTGACCAATATATTAAAGGGTGCTTTTCCACTGCACCATCAGTGTACCCTACACTACCGGACTCGACTCTGCTTTTTTTTGCTTTTACATTATGGAAGGACAGTGGTGGCTCAGGTGTTAGAGCACTGAGACACTGATCAAGCCATTAAGCAAATTTAATACCTGGTAGGTGGGTACTTTTTAAGTATCTACTCACTGACATGTAAACCTTGTAGAAGGTTGATTGGCCAGAGAAAATAGTCATTTCATGAGCCACATCATGAACACTAGAATCCTTCAGCATTCTCCATTGTTACAGCAATGCAATACAACAAAACAATACAATTAAATATTGTTACATTGTCAACCTCTGTATGAACCTGTGTGTATCAGGCAGTAAGACTGGTTACCAGTGTTTTTCAGGCTGTTAAAACTGGTATCAGGACGGGTGACGAGCTTTTTCATGTCGGCCAGACTCTAATAGGAAGTGAGAGGCTTGGCTGGTTTAGTCATGCTGGATTCCTTCCTTTTGCTGCAGAGCTAGACTGAAACGAAAGCTCAGAGGCTTCCCACAGGCTGTTTCTGCAAAGACCTGAAACACCTCAACAGCTCCTACTGCACTTTACAGCGTTCCACACTCTCTCCTACATTCTCACACACATACACACACTCGTACACACACATACACACACATACACACACCTAGCCGCGTCCGACCAGGCATGCAAGAGCAACAGCAGTGCTTGGACCTTTGAAACAGGGACACGGTGGGTTTACAGCACTGTCCCTAATACACTATGACATTAATCAATTCCACCTGCCACACAGTGTTTGAGGCTTGCTGAAGCAGCCAGCTGAGAATGGGAATTTTCCACCGAGACCGAGAAGAAGTCTTCCGTGTCCACCAGCCCGCGAACCTTAGCCGAGCCTCTGCACCAGGAGAAAAATCCCCGCCACCAGGGTCACCCATACTAATGGGCCAAACAGAGAAAACAGATTAATCCTGCGGCCATTAATAATTCCTGCAACTGTTCCCTCCGAGACAATTAATCACCCTGCTTCTCCGTCAGAGAAAGAGCCTGGAGCGAAACAGGGATCCTGGGCTACTGTTAGAACCACGACTGGCTTTATCCTGAAGCACCATCCAGCTCGCGCCACTCCCCAGAGCAGCAAAGACATAATTCAAAAACGTAGCCAGATAATGGACAAAACACGGACGCTACAAATCCGATTCACAGACAAACCAGATAACAAATGTCTCCTCGACCTCATCGGTTCATACTGAGGAAACAGCCACAGCTACACTGAAGAGATGGTTAGGAAACTGGACGCCTGAGGAAGTGAAACATCAGACAGACAAATCACAGACACTCCAGATTCAGCTCACTGCCTTCTCTACCTCAACAGTCCATACTTAAAAACAAACTCAAGCAACTCTACGGCAATAATTAAAAAACTGAAAAACTTGGGAAGAAAAATATTAAAAAGACAACAAACTGGATTTATCAATAAACCAGGTTACAAATGCCTGTCCTTACAATCTCAACACCACTTATGTGGCGGTTAGAAAACTAGACTACCAATCTAATTGGAGGAAACGTCTTATGGACAAAACATGATAAAACAGATTCAACTAAAGGAGAAAAGCAGGTTACCTAATGCCTTTCTACTTCATCAGTCAATTCTTGGAAGGACTTTAGAACCACTGTTCTAAGTGGTGGTTATAAAACGCAATATCTGAGGAATCATGAGATGGCAGATACGATTCACAGACAAATCAATCTACAAAAAGACAGGTTAGGAAGCTGAACACCTCATTGTAGAGAAAATCTCAGATGGACAAAACACAGAGACTACAGATCTAATTTCTGAGTAAAAGCAATGAAACGAAAAAAGAATAATAAATCTCACTGGAGGAAACGTCTGATGGACAGTGCATGAACACAATAAAACATATGGACAGCAAACCCATGTTACAAATGTCTCTAACCTATCAGTTCATACTTGAAAACAAGCTAAGCACTAATGAAGTAACGGTTAGGAAACTGGAAATCTGTAGAGAGCAAGATAACATGGACAAAACAAAGATACAACAGATATAATCCACAATCTAGGTTACAAATGTATCCTTTAGCTCACCAGTTCAAATGAAACCTCAGTATGAGGATTAGGAAGCTGGACATCTTATTGTTGGAACCATAAAATAGACAATGAACAGACACATCAGAGCAGCTCCAATACATGGTTGCTTCTCAACGTCATCAATTCATAATTGGAAATGCTTCCTGTACGTAACAATTGGACATTAACCCAACTAATAATGTATTATCTTATCTTATGAAAACAACCTGAAGCAATGGTTAAGAAACTAGACAACTGCAGACGGAACAGAACAAAAGACTAAAACATTTGATGCAAAAGAGCCAATTCATGAACAAAACTAGGTTACAAATGCCTCCTCTATGTCACGAGTCCATACACACATGGAAATAATCCTTACAAAACTAAAGCAATGGTTTAGAAACTGGTCATCTTACTGGAGACACAAGAGATCAGATTTACAAAAGAACAAACCAGGCTACAAACATCTGTGCACATTTGGAAACAGCCTCTGCACCACTGAAGCAACCACTGAGAAACTGGCCATCTGAGTGGGGGAAACATCAGAATTTCAGATGGAGTTTTAGATCATGCAGATCCTCGGCGAGAACAGTGGCGCGCAATTAGTCACAGCCCTCTTTACATGAGCTATGATGGCTCCATTATCATTCATTAATGAGAACACTCGAGTACATGGCCGCTCCCCCACACTCACACACTGGTTAGCTCTTTATTCTATTCTTCCCCCTCTGAGGGGGAGGCAGGAGGAGAAAATCTTCATTAGTGGCAGAGCCAGGAACATTGGCGGCTTAGAGAGAGAGAGCGAGGGAGAAAGAGAGAGAGAAACAGATCGAGCGGGGCGAGTGAATGAGAGAGCACAAGAGAGAGGCAGAGGAATAAATTGAGGCTGATCTAGTGTGCTGCATTTTGAAGAGGCCAGATTTGCATATCTGTGCAGCAGAGCAGTGGGAGAAATGTGTCAGCGCTGACAGCTCGATGAGAATCTTAAAGCTCTAGTGCTGTCTCTTCTCTCTCTCTCTCTCTACGCCTCTCTCGCTCTCTGTGTCTCTCTCTCGCTCGGGCGTTTGCTGTGCTCCGGGGGCTAAAGGGTCACGAGCCGCTCCTTTGTGCAGGGCCCCTCTCACGGCAGCGCTGCAGAGGCTTGTTTAACGGTCAGCTCAAGTGCAAAGCCGTTCTCTGGGGGGTGGAAGGCCGGTTGAAGCTTCCCTGCTGCAAGGGCAAATGGAGACATCTGTGTGTGTGTGTGTGTGTGTGCGTTTTGCGGGCGAGTGTGTGTGTGTGCAAGTGTGTGTGTGTGTGTGCATGCCTGCCTGAATGAGTAAGCAAGCGCAGGCCATCCACTAGAGTCATATGCTGCCTTCAGGTCATGTCGGAAATATCATATTTACACATGAACGCCACCACAAACTCGTTTTTACCAGTGAAAAACTCCAGTTTTTGATAAAGACAACATTTCAATACAAAACAATTGCTAATTTAACATCAACTGTATTAGGGCTGGATGATATGGATGAAATTTATATCACTTGTATTTGTATCACATTGTATTTCTTTGTTTTGGTCAATAAAATGTAGATAGATATATAGATAAATCTTTATTGTCAATAGGTGTGAAAGAAAAAATAAAGGTATGTCTATATATAAAAAAATTGACAGAACATTTCTGTATAAGGTGTAACAGTAATGTGCCAAATTGTGCAGATAGACAAACATTTAACCAATGAACAATTAACAAAATTACACATGACCTTAAAGTTGATTATTGTGAGTTTATAGTCATGATGGCTTTTGGATAAAAATGTTTTTAAGGCGGTTTGTTCTGGTTTTCATAGCCCTGTATCTCCTGCCTGATGGTCATAGTTGAAAGAGATCACTTCCAGGATGTGATGAATCCTGTGCGATGTCTATGACTCTTTGGCGGCATTGGGAGGTGTAAATTTGATCTAGAGTGTTAGTGGTACAGTCAGTTCTTTTCTCTGTTGACCTGATGACCCCGTGGAGAACTTTTCTCTCAAGTGATGTGCAGCTTCCGTACCACACACACACACACATTCAATACAATACAATCACAGTCAATAGTCAATACAATATAATTCTGATATCAGTATGAATCACATGCTGGCATTGCCAGGATATGAAAGCCTATGGCTTTCTACCCTGTATCTGCAGTAAGAGATGCTGTAAAATAGTGTATATCTGAACCCTAGGCCAATTTGTAATAGTATTTACAGTTGATGTACCTTTACCTGCCTAAAAATATCAAATGGACAACACAAAATGTTTAAATATGGATTTATGGATACAACTATTTTATTATATCTTATTGGTCCATAGCAATGCTTAGAAACAACCTCATCATCACGGTTTAAAAACCATGCACTTCATTTTGGGCAATACAATATACAGCTCTGGAAAAAATTAAGAGACCACTTCAGTTTCTGAATCAGTTTATTGCTATTTATAGGTATATGTGTAATGTAAAACGAACATTGTTGTTTTATTCTATAAACTACAGAGAACATTTCTCCCAAATTCCAAATAGAAATATTTAGTTCAGAAATCAATATTTGGTGGAAGAACCCTGGTTCTTAATCACAGTTCTTATGCATCTAGGCATAATCTCCTCCACCAGTCTTACACACTGCTTTTGAATAACTTAATTCCACTTCTGGTGCAAAAATTCAAGCAGTTCAGCTTGATTTGTTGGTTTGTGATCATCCATCTTCCTCTTAATTATATTCCAGATTATATTTCAATTTGGTAAAATCAAGGAAACTCATCATTTTTAAGTGGTCTCTTATTTTTTCTAGAGCTGTAATTCTGATGAATCACACACTGGCACTGCCAAACTACATATTTATATGGTGTTCTGCAGTGCCCCATAATGAACATCAGTCAGAGACAAATGGTGTGAAATAGTGTATATCTCTCAGAACCCTAGGCCAATTTTATATTGATATGATAGTTGATGTACCTTTACTCACCTAAAAATCAAATAGACAACATAAGAAACTTTAAATGGACACAACAGATCTGATTCACAGACAAACCAGATCACCAATTGCTCCCTTTTATTGAATCAATGGTTCAGAAACCGGACAACTTAGGAGACAAAACAAATCACTGATACAACAGATCCAGTTCACAAATAAACCAGTTTTTGAATGTCTTCTCTACCTCAGTGCTCCACAAACACTAGGAAACAACCTCATCATGACTCAGGCAATGGTTTAGAAACTGTGCACTCTATTTTGTTAATAAGATATAATTCTGATGTCAGTCTGAATCACACACTAGCATTGTCAGGCTATAGAAGCTTATGGTTTTCCGCCATATCTGCAGCATCCCATAATAAACGTCAGTTAGTAACAGATGCTGTAAAATAGTGTATATCTCTCAGAACCCTAGGGCTACTGCTATTACTATTAGTGGGTTACAACATTGGGTATCATTATGTGTTTTTTGCATGTGGAGGCGGTGCGTAAATCGAGTAGCCACTCCCATCTCAGGCATTTTTGCCTAGATTTCTTTTCCAGTGCAAATCAATCCTACATTTTCCTGAATCCCTAAACTCCAGTAAAATCGCTAATAAATTATAGGGGACAGTACCTGTGCCAGAGGTTATTCTAGGAGATTCTATGTATTTAAAAAATGTTTACACATACGTTTTTACAATATTAACTGAAATGCATTGCTGCTCTATAATAATGACAGAGTAATATAATAATGAGATTTAAATATGAACAAGATTGAAATATTTTACTTTATTTTGATCAAAAGTTTACTTAGTCAAGTCCAAATAAAAAACAGCCCAAATAAAATAAAACAGCTGGATGATTTCATTAGTTGCATCCAATGTAGACCTGAAGGCAGCAGTAGAGCAGGATAAGGAAAAGCGACAGATACAGGAGAAGGGAAAATGCACAGTGTGTCTGCCAATGCATACAGATGAGTATGAGTGTGTAGCTGTTTATAAGTGTATGAGTGTATGCAGCGAACGTTGGCAGGAAACACACTCTTGCTGCACTCTCCCGTTGCCTGGGAGTAGACCCCAGCACACTTCATTCACATTCAGCGTTCACACTCAGCATTCAGCAGCAGGAGCAGAAGCCTCCCTCCTCCTCAGCTCGGTCTCAGGAGAGGGTCTGTGATGTCTCCGCCCGCCGCTGGCAGTTAACTCACGGATCTCACTAAAAACCTGCCGCCGTTTGATCTGCACGCTGCTGCTGCTTTGGTCAGACACGGCGCAGGGAGTCACTGGAGATGCACTCTGCCAGTGCTGTAGTTCAGTCTACAGTAGTGGTACGCTGTGCCCTGAGACGAGCTCACCTCCATTACCACTCTGTGACACATCCTGAGATCAACAACAGGTACATGTCAAATCCACCAACATCAACAGCGCAGGGCCTGACCGACAATATTTTCTCTAGTGCGAAAAAAACCCTGTAAAACAAGAGCTCTAAGATCTGCTGAGGACGGTCAGTTAAGTTTCCTGTAGTAAATATACTTTATTTAATACTTATCGTATTTTTCGTACTATAAGGTGCACTTAAAATCCTTTAATTTTCCCAAAAATCGCCAGTGCATCTTATAATCCAGTGCGCCTTAAGTATAAATTTTACCAGTCGGGTTGTAAGAAGCAGTAAAGCCACGCCACTGAAGTACAGTGTTACAAAGGAGTTTCAGTAAAGTTTCTCCAGCACAGAGGCTGGAGCAGTATTAGCATTAGCCGCTAGTCACAGCACTAGCTCTTTCTCTGGCATTTACTAGCACTATGCTCTGCTAACCGTGCTAAAATATAAGAAATCTAAGCTTACTGTAAATAAACAAAAAAAAAATACTCACCCAACAGTTTTCAGGAGAGAAATCTGTATAGATTACCATCCAGCACTTGTTCGACTTTAAAAGAAAATGTTTTTATAAGATTGACGCCCTCACCCAGCCGCGAGAACTGCTGAATTCGTAGGAACAGGCCAACACCTGTGTTCCTTGCTTTTGTCGTTTAAAATGCACCTTACAGTCTGGTGCGCCATATGTATGAAAATAGACCAGAAAATTGACGTTCACTGTTAGTGCACCTTAAAGTCAGTGGTGTATATCACTTTTTAAGAGCTACAAGGTGCTTCACCACAAAATAATAATAATAATTCAAACAAAAAAAAGAATAATACAATTATCAGAGTAAATTTTTCTTTCTCCATCCCAATATAACACTTTTGGCCTCATTCAGGCCATGCCAAAATGTTTTGCCTTGGACTTTTATGTCCTCTATAGTTCATGTACCGCACCATTTGTAAGTCCGGTAAATGTATTGTAATGTAATGTAATGTAAAAATACAACACATTCAAACACAATTAACCACATGTCCTATGATCACAATGCAAAAACTAAAGAGTAAAAGTGGTCTTATGGGTCTTTAAGTGTTTTAAGGTGTACATTTGGAAAATCTGTTATCAGTTTAGTTCTAGGAACAGCAGGAATACCTTTTTAAGAGGATCTCACAGACTAGTGCTCATCAGGGGAACTATCAGTTCACTTATCTATTCTGGTGATTCACCATGTAAGAAAGCCTTGAAAAAAAGAACTGAAACCATTAAATCAATCCTAAATTTCACTGGCAGCCAGTGACGAGGGGCTAGCACCAAGCTAACATGGTCTCCAAGTCTATTTTTTGTTAGGAGTCAGGCAACTGCGTTTTAGACCACTTGAAATGTTGCTTAAGCTCCTTGACTAAGACAACTATTAAAGACATTGTAGTAGCCCAAACAAGACGACACAAAGGCATTAATAATTATCTCTAAATTCTGAAAAGACAAAATACAAAAATACAAAATAGAAAAGGCAAAAATAGCACTATTTGGACATGATTACTTTAACTGGGTGAGGAGAAGTAATATATTTTACTACAGGACTAAAACAGGATAAGAAATCTCAGCAAAAAAGAAAAATGCCTGAGATGGGAGTAGCTTCTCGATTTATTCACTGCCTACACATGTAAAAAACTTATAATGGTAATCGATATTGTAGCCCACTAATAGTAATAAAATGTAAGTTTAAAAATTACTGGCTACATTTGTAACATCTAGTAACAGCCAGTGATCTAAACAGCAGAGATGACATATTACCATTAATGGATATCAGGATGTATCCAAATCTTTATATGGATTATTTTCTATCAAGAGTTAGGCCATGTTATGTTTAGGCTTGTATGTATTTGAGCCAGTAGAGAAGCTGATGACTAGTGTTCTCGCTCAGTGATTGCAGATAGAGATTATATCCTGCTTCAAAAAGGTGACAGTGAAATGTCAGAAGGCAAGTAAAAGTCACCAAACCTCAACGAAAGATAAGAGACATACAAGTATTTTGTATTCAGGAAAAGACACTGACATGCCAAAGGTCATCAGGGGAATAGAATTCTTAGTATCATGTCTCATAATGTACGCAATGTTCAAACTTCCTGATCCTGATGAGAACCAGTTACATCATAATGTTGTTGAGGGCAAAAAAATTGAGTAATCAGCACAGCTGTTAACTGTAAACCATTCCAGGTGACTTTACCTCATAACAAACTAAAATAAAAAACATATTCTGGTTTGTTTAACACTTTTTTGTGGAAGCATTTCTAATATTATTTACTGCACCTCAATAAATGTTTTGTTTTTTAGAAGACCTTTCTGTTTCAAACTTAATGAGTCAACATGATGGACATCACCGATCAATGTCTATATATGAAAAGGTGAGATAATTACCTAATGATGAACATGCTTATTTATTTGTAAGAATAGCCATAACTCTATACTTTCTCAACTTTGATGACTTCTACCATTTAAAAATCAGAAAGATTTTTATTGCTGTTAAGAACATTTTAATAGACTTAAAATCACATCCCATGGTGGTTATTGTATGGGGCAAAGTAATTTTACAATCTCTTGCACATAATATGTCTTTTTATGGTGTCTAGCAATACATTCTACAGGGTATTGCAGCCAAAAGGGTGGAGAAACTGGCTTTGGGACCAGAACACTGCCAGTTTGATCCCCAGGACCGACAGGAACTGAGGCAGTAGTGAATCTATAGGAACAGTGCTTTCTCTTCCCTCAACCTTCACAAATGAGGTGCTCCTGAGCAAATAACCCAACCCCCCAGCTGTTCCCTGGATGCTAAAGTGGCTGGCCACAGCTCCAGGACTGCCTATGAATGGGTTAAAGGCTGAGATTGAGTTCTACTACTATTCTACCACTGTGAAATAGCTGCAGAGCGATTCATGTTGTATACCTGTCTATATTAATACACAGCCCATACCCCAGGGCTCCTACCTATCTGAGCTTCACACTGTCATACACATCAAAAAAAGCAGCTGAAGAGAGACAACTCCAGCTCGCACTCTTTTCTTCCTGCCGCCGCTGCACTCCCTGGTTTCTTTTTCCACGCTGAGCTTTCTGAGAAGAATTATATCATACAGTTGAATAAGCCGAGCATTAATGCAAGAATTCTACGAACGAGCTTACCACTGAGCTCCGAAAGTGCTTTAAGCGGCAGGGAAGAAGAAGTAGAAGAAGGAAAAAAAAAAAAAAAACTCGCTACATTGTAGCATTTGACAAACACTGCTTTTCCTGTGATAAGAGGCTGGGAAGGATAGCAAGTAACAAGAAGCAGCCCTCAGTCTGGTACTCCCCCTGGGCTCAGGCAGTTTAGGGAAGGGCAGGAAGCGGTTGAGCGCATGCTCGCGCACACTCCTTGGCATGCTGGAGGGAGAGTGACATTGATCCACCGGCTCCCGTCCATCCGTCTCCCTGACAGAGGTAACAGGATTGTTAATAAAAATGGAAATTGAGCCGTGACTCTACACCTCCCCCACCCCACCGCCACCAATCCCCCCCTGCCAAATGTGCACACACACTTACACACAGCTCGTAACCACCAGCGAGACCAAGCACAGCTGGCCAGGTCTGCCTGCACTCCAGCCACAGCTTCATGCCTTCTGATCCAGTCGCATTTATACAATATATCTCTCTTTTACCCTGAGCTCACACTAGCAGGTCACAGAGCAACAAGCAACCGGACAAAACAATCAGTAACATACAGTGAGCACACATGCCCAGAGCGGTGGGCAGCCCAGACGGTTGTGATGGTTTAAGTCAGGGTATCCAACCCCCAAACCATTTTATTGATGGCTTGGACAATTTGTAAGCAAGATTCGTAGACAAGCAGCAGGCAACATGGTAAAAGGACGGCAAGCAACCAATCAAATAAATCGGTTGCCCAAAAAAATTCTTTGTACTGCTTGTAAACACAGTGGTTCGAGGTCCTTACTTTCTTTTACCCTGAGCTTAAACTAGCAGGTCACAGTACAAGAAGCAAATGGACAAAACAAGACAAGACAAAACATATACACATGAACACAAACATAAACTCCATACACAAAAACAAACACTCAGCAACATACAGTGAGCACACATGCCCAGAGTGGTGGGCAGCCCAGATAGTTGTGAGGGTTAAAGTCAGGGTATCCAACCCACAAACTTGTTAATGATGGCCTGATGCTCCCCTACGCATGTGAGGACAATTTTTAGGCAAGATTTTTAGACAAGCAGCAGGCAAAATGTTGAAGACCAATCAGCGACCAATCAAACAAATCAGTTGGCCAAAACAATTCTTTGTACCGCTTGGAAACAGAAGGGTTTGAGGTCCCCACTTTCTCCCCTCCACACTTTTGGTTCGTACCAGCATTTTGCTCCTATTCACAACAGTGTGGTTGTGAACAAAGGGAGGGACAAGTCAAACAAAAATGAAGCATGGAAGAAGAAAGTAGCAGATTGTTCAATATATACATTTCTTGGCTAGCCAGCATGCTAACTGGCCATGGAGACAGCATACCTGGACACACCCACAAGAGACAAACCTGAGGTGAGGTAATGGGTGATTGTTACCTACAATCGTGATTACAGGGTGAATTTCTTAAATACACACTTTCATATACACTAGGGTTGGTGATATGAGTTTTCATGATAAAAACATTGAGAGATCTGTGATGACACTGCATTACTTGTGAGCCATAACAGAAGGAGCTATTTGTGTTGCAGACTTGTCTTGTTACACTTGACATAACAAGACTGGAGGTAGAATGAGGTAGAGTGAAGTAGAGGTCCGCAGTGAACTCACACACCAAGCTACTTCTTACCCTGGGAAAAATTAGAGCAACCAAGCAAAGTGCCGAAAATCCTAAGATCTTAATTTATCACTATTAAATTGTATTTACTATTCTGATATCGTGATCCGAACAGTGTTATCGCACAGTGTTGTTTGTCCATATCGTGCAACTATAACTCACACATAGTGCTATTAACCTGAAAGAGAGGCTGTGGAGGTGAAGGAGGCAGTGGGCCAATGATAAATAGCTGGCTGTCGTGACACACGCCAAACATTAAGGTTAACAATAAAATCTCAAGTCTTTGCTCAGAGAATGAACACTGAATTCGTAAGTACTGTGCCCACTGCGCCCACACACTGCAGCCTCGGCCCGCAGAGAATCGCAGGGGTTACCAAAGGATAAGGCACTTAAAAGCCACATTAATGGAAAGCCTGGTGTGGCAGCGATCCAGGCTCAGATTACAAGCACAAACACACAAAACCATCATCTTATCACAGGCCACAGCAGAGGAATCTCTCTGAGCAAAAAAAGGCGGGAATGTGAGATGTTCGCAAAAATTAAAAGCCTCTAAATCCGCAAGCCTCTCATGGTCTCTAAATTACCAATACACACGATCCTGTCTGGCTGACGCTGTCTCAGAGTGATTGCCACCTCAGAAAAGAGGGGAAAAAACGAGAGAACGGCAGAAGTAAGCAGTTCCGACTCCCGGAATCCATCATCTGTAAAAGCGGCCTGATGCTTAATCAATTATCCCACCCTGGCTCCAATTTCCCAGCTCACAGCCACAATGGGAACTACCTATCAGCCATCAGGATGGATTGATTTTTTCGTTTTTTTTCGACGTAATGCCGCAAATGTTCAGGGCTGCTAGAGGCTTTTATAGAGAGCCATGTCATTACAGGGCGTATATGTGTGAGATATTAGTTACGTCAGGAAAACCGTGTCCTACAAAGCACAGGGAAGTAATGGCTTTAAAAGCTTCTCTCCAAAAGCGATTCTGCATTAGCTGCTCGGTGCGGTGTTTTAGCGATGAAATTAGCGGTCTGGATTGGTGCCTCTCATGAGTGCGTTCAAGAGGCTACTCAGAACATTTTCAATAAGCAGTGAAGACTGCTTGTTTAAGGCATTGACCGCATACTGATTTTATGCCACGGGCTAATCAGCCACTAGGATTGGTAGAGCTGCATTGAGTGTGTTCACGTTCACTCCTAAATCTGTATTTATTTATTCATCTGATTATTTAAAGCAATCATGTAAAAAGCATGCTCAGGTTTTTAAAACTGGACTAATGTCTAATAATCTGATTAAGAAATCTAATAAAGAGCTGGATTTTAGCTTAGTATTTGCATTTCTCAGTGCATGTATTGGTCTGTACATGCATGAAAACAGACCATGCTACTGTAGGTAAGAGAGCAGTATTTAACACAGCAACCATTTACCATGGCCAATAAACCCTTTTGGAGCGACTCTGAAACTTAAGAATTTAAATAATAGTCATCTTCTACCTGAGGGAGCACAATTGGTCTTGCTTTCTCTGGTTTGGGTAGATGGCGCTCTCTCCCCCCATCACTCCTGGAATGATGTCTAGCAGCACAAGGCGTCTGTGAGCTGATGTATATCTGAACAGAGTCGCTGCACTTTCCTCCGAGTGCGCTGTGATGCTACTTGGCAATGCTACATCAGCAGCAGTTGGAAAAGAGGCAGAGTCTGACTTCACATGCATTGGAGGAACCTTTGATTGAGGATATACAGTTGAGTAGCAGCTCAATGGGTTAAATAAGTGGCCTAGCTAAATTGGAAGAAAATATGGATTTTTTTTTTTTGAAATAAATTAATATATATTTTCAAAAAACTGTTTTCCTAGAGAGTGGTTAATTTTATATTAACTAGATAGCTCTGTTGTAACTTGTGTCTTTAGATCCCACTGTTCTGATTGGGTAAAAAGTGAACTTATCTTTTATTTAGCTTTTATAAACATATATATTTTTTTAGAAATTGCTTTTTTTAAATACTATGACAGTTTGGATTATGCAATATATGACATTATCAATCAAAACCCGTGTATCATAATATGTATCGTATTGGTAAGTCCTTGTCAATCCACAGCCCTAATAATAACAAGCCATGACATGTTTCTAAGTCAGTTATCATACAGTGGAAATATCACACCATTGCTACCCTAGTAAAGGCATCCCAATGCTTTTGCCCACACCATGTAGCTTATGCTGAACAGCAGCTAAACGAGGCTTTTAAATGTGGATGTTGCCCCCTTCCAGTGCATCCAAGGACAGAACACAATTGGCTGTCGGCTAACCGTGCATAACAAAGAGCCAGGGTACACGGTTTGAGCCTATGGAGTCACTCTGAATGTGGGCTCACACTGAAACTAGGTCAGCTTGGCTCCTCGAGGGCTCAGAGCACAGAGAGCGGAATTAAACGCTGCTCTTGATAATTATCAAAATGGGTGCCAGGGTAGAAGGCTAAGCGGTTTGGGGGGGGGGGGCTGGGACTGGAGGGAAGAAGAGGGCTGATGACAGAGAAAGAGAGAGAGGCCCAGCTGGGGCTGAGGATAGCATGCTTTCCAGAAGCTCAGGTGCTCCACTGGAGTGTGGAGAAGAATAAACACAGTGACGTGAGGCAGAGAGAGAGAGCGCTGCCTCGCTGAGCAGCTTTGGACGCCTGCCATTCTCACGCCACACAGCATTAACGCTCACAGAGTCCATCTGTACAGCTATAGAGCGCACCACGCACCTCCACGTGGCCACCACTTGTGTCAGAAACGCTTAGCGGGGCACCAAGAAACTCTGTACAGCCTGAAACAGATACAGAGTGAACCCGTGTGCTATAGTGTTTTGTTTTTTGATAATATGAATAAAAAGGAAACAATAAATCCATATTGTGATAATAGCAGTGTTTTGTATTGAAATCAACCTATTTTGTAATTTTGTATTTGATTCTCAATTTACTGTAAAGCATTTAGGTTATTTTTTTTACAGGACTCTGGACTACATAATATATATATATTTTTTTACTATAATAGTATTAAAACACACCACCACACAAATTACATAAAAGTTAAGTTTACTCTTCCTGTTCCTGAAATTAATAAAGTATTTGTTGTATTATATCGGCAATAATATCGTTATCACAAAGGTAACCTGTAATATGGAAATAATATTTTAGAGCCATATCACCCTAATATATATATATATATATATATATATATATATATATATATATAGATATATATATATTGATTTGAGCTGTGTATTGGCAAGAATCGGCTGATTCTATATGTATAATTATACATAATAAGTGCTACGATTCAATATATTGCAATATATTGCGATACAGTAAACATAACAAAATATATTGCATTAAAAAAATACATCTGGGTAAAAGTAAAGTTTTATTCTTTTTACAATAAAAACACGAGGATCTGAAAAATATAAATAAAAAGAAAAAACATAAATCCATATTGTGATAATAGCAGTGTATTTAATTGAAATCAACCTATTTTGTAATTTTGTATTTGATTTGCAATTTACTGTAAAGCATTTAGGTTATTTTTTACAGGACTCTTTTCTACAGAGGTGTTTAAAAACTGCTCTACCTCATACACCACCACCATGCTAATCAGTGCACTGTTTAATGTAACAGTATCAGAACACACCACCATATGAAAAACAGAAAAGTAAAGTTTACTCTTTATCCAATCAAAACACTGGGATCTGAAGACAGATCTAGAGGGATAATTTGTTTCTCAATGAACCGAAGTCTATCAGCGAATCTTGTTGGATGTGACCCATTTATTAAAAATCGATTATGTTTTTCAAAAATCCATACATTACCACAAAACTAAATATTGCGATACTTCAATATGTTGATATTTTCTTACACCTCTACTGCTGATCCTCCTCGAGCTCCTTCCCCCCCCCAAATTCTTAATCTTAGAGAGCAAAGAGGACAAATCCGGCATAAACACAAGCTCAGAGGGCCTCTTCAGCCGGGAGAAGACTAGTCCATACATGGGGAAAGAGGAGCGCAGGAGTGTGAGTAGGGTGTTTGTGAGCGCTCGGCCCATCCCCCACCCCTCTCCACATGGCACAAAGACAGCAGAGCCGCCCGCTCTGCAGGGAGTGAGCAGATCAGACTGGAGATTATCCTGTCGAGAGGTCTGACCCTCAGCTGAGGTGGCTACGCACCACACTCCAAGTGTAAATAGTAAATACACCTCGAAAAAAAAGAAGCCACAACAGCCAGATTAGAAAAGGCTGTGGGAGAAAAAGAAAGAGAGAGAGAGAGAGAGAGAGAGAGAGAGAGGTGGGAAAAACACGCTAAAGCACACAGCTAAAGCTAATTATTCCACAGGCTTATATACAGAGCAACCCCACACAATGAGCCATTCAGCACATTTGTATGCCTTTTTCATGGTTTTTGTCCTGACATTCTCCAGGGCACAGATACTGGGCTAAACATTACACATAAAGATAAAGATCAGATAACTACCTCATGGGAACATAAATGTATGTAGCTAAGTATGTATGTATATACAGACATTTCTTTGCAGAGTATGATGGAGACTAAATTAATTACAGTTCGCTTAAGAATATGGATACACTACAATGTAACAATGTCACAAATCGTCACTGTAGTGTAGAAAATATCATCATTTTACTTGATTTCAGGTAATAATTTCTTTCCTTTTTTTAGACATGATTTGTACCCAGCAACTACGTTCTTAATAGTAAAGTGTCAAAACTTTACAATAAACGGATCACCAGAATTTAATTACATGACCAAAATCATTCAAAATGAAACATTTTGCCAAAGTCAAAAAAACATTACATAACATAACATTACCATTACATAATGATCACCAAATATGTTTTTGCTTTGCTTTTTTAAAGAGCAAAACCGATTACAAAACTACAATTTACACACATACAAAGCACACAATGTGACTTGTTTGGAATAATTATCATTTTAAATTCTTCTAAAAGCACCAAAAGTCATTTTTTTGTTATTTTCAGCCAAATAAATCCAGTTGCTTAATATTTAGTGAATCTCTATTAGAACTGCTCTGAAATGACTTGGAATAAAAATAGCTATTTCTCAGATTGCTTTGTGTGACTGGTGAAATGTTGCATATATTTACATACTATAATATTTATAGAACACAATAATAACGGTTAAGATCTTTATGCACAATCATGGGTTGTACATGCAAGTTTATAAAAAAATAAATAAATAAATGCAATAAAATCGCTACAGACTTTGAAACTGTGAAACTGTGGACTAAATGCAACAGTGAGGCTAAGAATCAAGAGCTGGTGGGAGATGGAAATCTCAACCCTCAACCTTTCATAGCCCTGTAACTCTGGATGTGACTCATGTTTGATGTTTGAGTTTCTCCACTGTATTATCGCGCGTCATCAAAATAACCTCAGATTTGAAACGTTCACCAAGGGTTAAACAATACATTGTTGATGCTATCAAGGGGGTTTTCTAGCTGATGCATCAGGATAGGCAGTTAGTGTTCTCCTCCAAGCGTGGTGAGCTGCTCAAAAACACAAATCTGATTAAAAATATAGAGAGGAACGTTATACATCTCAGAGAAAGTAAGCGCTAGTCTTACCATCTCAGCTCTGGTGGCATCGTATGATAGGACTCTAGATAGAATAGTCTTAGCTAAATTGGTAATGAGAATTTGTGAAAAATGCACCACCTAAAAAAAATATATGCCAGCCAAATCAAAAGACATTTTCCTTTAAATTGCAGATTCCAAAATACTCTTACATTTCTTCTGTCCAATTATATATATAAAAAAAAAACACTGTAATGCAAGCCATTTGATGTTGGATCAAAATAGACAGTTAATGTTTATCTCCAAGAGTGTTGAGATGCTCAATGACAGAAATGTATAGCAAGGCATTGTGTGTAAGGACTTTGGCTAAATCGTCAATGACAAATGTAAAAAAGAAATTGAAGATTCATTTTAGATTTAAACTAAATTAATTCTTGTTTTAAGCAATTATCTACTTTTTTCTATACCATTACATCTTAAACCTTCTACAGTCTCCTCAAATGTAAGAAAACTTGTGTATGTTTCTGTGTGTAGAGGAAAGAATATGCAGCGCTTCTGCACTGGAGAGTAGAGCCACTTTCACACATGATTTAGGCTCATTAAGGAACAAACCATTTGTAACCAGAGTTTATCACTTAGCTACAACCTTACATGTGCTGCTGTCACAACCACAAAGCAGATTCAGGTTTACATCATAATAGCGTTGAATCAAGCAATCAGCTTGCAGGTGAACAGCCAATGTTCAGCAGTAGAAAAGTACCAGCTCCCCCCTTCCAGCAACCAGCAGGGACACGCCGCATTTCCAAATATAAACCGAACATCTCTCTAATTACCGCAGTTGCAATCTGGGGGCTGCATCTTTAGTTCCAAATGCTGTTTGACTGCTTAACTAGGACATAAGTTCAGCCTCTGCAGCCACGTTTGAGTTGCGGGGCTGAAATGGAGCTCGCTTTGATGGTGAGAGCGTAATTAGAGAAAGGCATCGGCTGCCACGCCAGGCCTGATTGCCGCAGACTTCAGGGGAAATTCCTGCCATATCTGAAGCCTCGCACAAAGCAACACATCCCTTTAACAAGCCAGGCTTTTGGCCGCCAGCCAATCTAGCAAGCATAGAGAGAGAGAGAGAGAGAGAGAGAGAGAGAGAGAGTGAGAGAGAGAGCAAGCGAAGGTACGGAAATCAGGACAGGGGCCCCAGCTAACCTCCCTCCTCCCTGTCAACAGCCTCGTCTGTCCCCCAACTGTTGTGCTGCGGTTTTCCAGAGAGCCTCCCTCGACCACGGCGGATTTTCTGCGAAGAAACAGCGCCGACAGTCGTGTCTAACAAATGATGTCAGGAGAGATTACGCTATAATAAACAGAGAGGCAAGCAGATTGTAGCCTACTCATCTGACTCTCCAGTGAAAGAGTGCTCCCCGAGGAGATGTTCCGCCATCCAGGCAACGGAGTGCACTGCGAGCACAAGTGTCCGCAGCGCAGAGATAAGTATGTGGCAGCTGAGTGCACATTACCCGCTGGTAATGGACAGAAAATTGCCATGTAATAAAAGACTGTGGAGAAGTTAAGCGGCCAAAGCCCACCTTGTCAAGGGGTGGGAGGGATCGGTCAGTGCCTGAACTCTGAAATCAGGGTGTAGGATCTGGCTACAATCCAGCATTCACGCCACGAGCAAAGAGCAATGAGCAATCGATCGGCCCGTCTCAACATCACTCTTCCCATTAATCAGGCCTGGATGAATAGCATTATCATTTCATACATGAAAACTGGAAAGGAAACCGAAGCCTTCCACCTCAGTGAAGCGCATCTTGTGGTATCGCAGCTGCAGGTTTTCCCCCAGTGCAACGCCTGATACTGAGACTTTCTCAGGGCTTGTAATCTGACCTGCAAAAAGAGGTCTCGGGTCACGTCAAAGCGAAACTGTAGAAAAGGGACCGTCACAAGGTTCCACAGTCACCCAGAGCAAGGGAGCAAATGCATGGCGTGATGTTCAGAAATCTGCGCAATCTGCACATGTCCCAGCATCCTACCATACTTAGCGTACATTATATAGGCTTGTTGTTCCTGGCAGGTTACGAGCCTGGCAGCTGCTAAACGATGCACAGACACAGTTGCATAAAAAAGCCACTCATTGCATGCCGAGCACGCTCGCAGCGGGAGTCAGCCTGCTCTGGCTGCATATGGTGGGGAATGTGTTAATGCAATATTCATGGCGTGCATGGAGAGAGCCGAGTGCAACACAACACAGCTTTGAGGACTCTCTAAAGGCCCTTTCACACCCGCCAGAACAGGAAAAGTAGCGTGAAGCGAAAAAAGGGAGGAAAAAAAAAAAGTCTGCGTGAGGCTCCGCTCGTCGCCATTCACATCGGCGATTCATCCCACCGATTTCACACAATGCCTCGGTTCACACGCACACCAGGCAGCTTTGCTACAGATGTGACCTCTGCTTCACACATTCAGTCCATCAATGAGAGATCATTTGTTATTGAATTCCTTGTAAGGAGGCGAGAACAATGCCCCTAAAAAAACAATCAGACCAACTCTTCTCATTGCTGCTTTTGTGATGGTGGTGGTGGTGGTGCAGGCTTGGTTGAGGGCTAAGTCTTCTAAGTCTTTGGTCTAAGGCTTTGGTCGTCTGCTTTCGATGCAGATCAAACGAGGTTTGTCAGGCGAGCTGAATGTGTAGTGAATAAAAAAGGTTAAAGTATGTAAAATGCTTCTGAATCCTTTTGCAATCGTCTTTCGTCACTCGTGTGTTTATTGCCTTTGATACCACTAAAGCACACCACCATTGTTGAGGTATTGTTATGGTTCATTTAAGCTCAATGTAAATATATAAATTGTGAACATAATGCAGTTTGCTTTATTCAGATTTATGTTTTATGAAAGTTTATAGATATGGATGAAACTGAGCAGTACCACTGGAAAGTTTGAGCACAGTGTAGCCAATAGTTGTTGCACCCTATAGTCACTTGTCTGTTTTCAAGGACAATTCTAACCAGACATTGCTGGTCACGGTCACTACCATAATGCCTTCTTGTACATATTCCCGGTTTACACATGAATGATTGTGATAAATCCATTAATGCTTTTGTGATGAGTTGGGTAGGCAATCATCCCATTCCCTGACCTCAATGAATTCTAGCCCTTCATCGTCATGGAGGCTCGTCATTAAAGGGATTGGTCCAAATTGATCATCCGATCAAAAAACCTGACCAGTGCAAAAAGTGCAATAAACTTGTCGTTCTTTGACTACAGGTTTCCCCTTGCATTGTCTGTCCAGTGACAGGTTATTGAAGATATTAAATAAGCGGACATCACTTATTTTTTAACTTTTAACTTGTTTTCATTCTGTTTTAGAGCAGGAGAACCCTCCATCTTCTCTGCTGCTGGTAAAGAGAACTGAAAGCTTAGTCAGCGTAAACACATACTCCCATGTCTTTCTAGATTCAGCTTCAACCAATAGCAAAATTAATATTATTTCTAAGTTTAATTAGCTTTGTCACCACAATTTTTAATAAATGTTATATTACTTAAATTTTTGATATATGTTAAATTAAATTAACAGTTCTGAATTATGTTACTCTGGTTTTTAACCTGGGTTACACTTTGGTTGAAGAAGTTACTTAGATTTGTTTCTTTTTTTAAGCCCTTTGATTCTATTTACATCCACTGTATATTGTTACGAACACTGTATATTCTTTGGACACACTCAAACAATGACAAAAGACACTACACACACACATCTTCAGTACAGGAGGAGATTGGCTGGACATGCCGCTGTCAACATCACACGCGCTCAAAGTCTATCCGTGCTGCAATCATGCGTAGCACGATCGTGCAAAAGACCAGTGTAAACAGGCTTTAACCGAAACCAGAGCCCAACACCCAGGCTCCATGTGTATTCCCCTCTCTTACCACCACAAAAGCACCATCCCCCACCCTGCTTCTCTATCTGCCTGCCTCTCTCTCTTTCTCTCTCACTCAAGCATTAATTTTTAATCAGAGCTTAAGTGGCCATCTTGGCAGAGTCTGAGGGGCACAGAGTCAAGGGCTCTTGCTTCCAGTAACAAAGTAGGAAACATTTTTGAAGAGCAATGAGCCTAAGAACAAATATAGACACTGAGGAGGGATGGAAAAAAAGAAGCTGTCGACATCTCTATCTCTGCTATCGCTCTGCTACTCCTTAATTGGAATTCAAACACTTTCATCTGCACTTTTCTTTCTGCCTCATCTATGGAAATCAGGATCAAATTAGCATTAGGAAGTGGCGCGTTTTGTCTGTGGATCATTATTTGCGTGAGTCACAACTGACTGGAGAATCGGGCCACAGATAGAAGGAATAAACAGACAGAGAGGAAGCTGGCATCCAACACATATATGTATGTATGTGTGTTGTGCTGTGTCGAGTGGAGCGAATCAGATACAGCAATGCTGCTGGAGTTCTTAAACACCTAAAGGATGATCAAGGCAAACTGTGCAGTAAAGGATGAGCTTCTGTCTCAGACTTTACATCTACAAGATGGAGCATTTTAACGTAGGAGTGTTTAACAGAGTGGAGGACAGTGAGTGAAAACAATGTTTAAAAACTTCAGCAGCACTGATCCACTGTGTGTGTCTGATCCACTGAAGTGTCAAGGCAGTGCTAAGAATGAATGAACCATTACCCAAATAATATCTGCTCTGTGGTGGCCTTGTGGCATCCTGACCATTAAGGAATGGGGTGAAAGAATTATATGATCTAAGCTAGGGCTGGGCGATATGGAAAAAAAAAAAAATCGTATCACGATATAGTTTTCCATATCAGCTGATATTGATATGTATCACGATATAAATCAAATCACTTTCTGTTACACTTAAAGGTTTCTTTTTACTCATAAATGAGAGAATAAGGGAGTTTTGGCCAAGCTCACTAGCAGGCTCAGAGTCTTTTGAACTGACACTAGGATGCTAAGACACTAAGGTACTCAGACAGCTTTTAAATTAATTTTAAAAAGTAATTTTACATCCACACAAGTCCGGAACCCCCCCACGCGTTTGGCCCTTAAAACAAGTACAAGGGGACAAATATATAAACTATAAAAAAAAATCAGACCCTTTAGAGTATTTGTCTGTTTAAATTAAATTGCACTACTTAAACGGGAAATAGAAAATAAAGTTTATCGAATCCTATCGTCCGGCTTATCAAATTTATCGCGATATATATAATTTCCTCGATAACTATCGAGATCGTTTTATCACCCAGCACTAATCTATGCTGAAAAAAAACCCAACAAATAAAAAAAACTACAGTCTGTAATTATAGAACTACAAAGTGTTCTATATGCTATGAGGAGCTGAAAATTGATAATGGGTGTAAGAACTAAGAGGTGGCCAAAGTTATGCTTGATTGACGTATTTTCATGAGTCACAACAGAAGAATCGAGCCACGGATAATGAAAAGTATAAACAGGCAGCTGGCCTCCAACACACCCAGCCTGGTAGAACACACACACACACACACACACATGCAGAGTATATATATATATATATATATATATATATATATATATAGACTGCAGATCTTCTGGCATATCCCTCATTACCAGTAATGAATGGAAGCCCACGTCAAGTCACGGCAAGCTCCGACACTCAGGAACGGAGAGATGTCGCCACTCAAAGTCTCTCTGCTTTATTTATTTACATACTCTGGTGGTCTGACCCACGCTTGTAATGAGGAGCTAAGTCAAGGCCTGCTTCAATTCACTGCAAAATGTCAACCACGTTCTTGGATCAGCGCTCGACCACACAGGACCTCCACGGCTTTATTTGCTTCGCATTTCCCAGCGCTGTAAAACTCTTGCTTTTCTCACTCCTGACATCTCCACCGTCTACACACAAAACCTTTCACCTTGTTTACACAGTGCCTTCTCTCTACATGTGTAAGGATTTCATCACCAGGCTTGTGAAACTGCTGGATGAGATCTTCATCAGGGATGGTAGATTCCATTTGACAGGACTATTGGACTATTGGCTCTGGAAAAGTGCTTAGCAATTAAAGTCTTATTGGACGGCTGTTTCAAGGACATGGCTAGAGTAGACCTCCTCTGTGACCAGCAAGACGGTCAGGAAAACTGTTATAACATTTCCTGCGATGCAGAACTTTTGTCCATATGATCTCAGATGACTCGTGAACAACAGTTTAAATACGAAAGTCGTCAAATAAATGAAAGTGGGAAATCAATTTATCAAGCCACTTTTATATATTTAAAATGTGACCCTTTTTGTGGACATTACCTGATGGTGCTGTATGGGCTAATACAGATGCCAAATCCATTGTATTGGACATTACCCAGTCTTTATCGCAGCATCCCACAGCCTGCACCCATTTTTACATAGGAAGCTACCAGATGGCAATAGACTAACTGTACCAGATATTACCCAGACTTAGGCCTGTTACAATAACTACATTATCAAACTATTGTTCAATAAATGGACATGACCTCGTGATATCGTCCTTTGTGTTTGCATTTACAAAATGCACTTACATATATTGTGACTGGTCGTGGCTGCATCTTTATAAGTAAAAAAAAAAAAAAAAGCCCTCTATTAACACCCAAAACAAACCTAAAGAAACATATTAACTGCCCAGTGCAGCTCTAGTTGCTGAACTTTAGTGTCTTAGGTTCATGTTGCCTCAGCCTTCCATTCACTATTGGCATATCTCTAGAGTAAAGGCTGAGGCAGGGTCTTAATGCCGGTTCAACGCGTACCAGCTGGGACAAACTGGGGCTGCATGTCATGGAGTTCCCCTGCCTCCGCACTTTGCAATGTGTATGTATATAGAATCTACTAATATCTACTATAACCTACTTTTGTTCAAGGGGGAACTTTTCTGTTTCCAAAATTAGGTGCGTGAACAACATTTACATTTACATTTAAGGTATTTAGCAGACGCCCTTATCCAGAGTGACTTACAACAGTGCTTCGATGTTTCTTTAAATATCCAAAGCTAGTTTGTAGACTAGGATCAAGAGATACACAGAGCTTGATCATGTTTAGAACCCTAGGAAACTTTTTTTTTTGATTAGTCTAGGAGCTCTTTGACTCTGCTGTTCTGACATCCAGTGGAAGTTCATTCCACCACCTTGGTGCAGCACAGAGAAGAGTCTGGATGTCTGTTTTCTGTGGGATTTGAGTGATGGAGGTTCGAGCCGAGCCGTATTGGAAGCTCTAAGAGCTCTTGGTGCAGATCTGGCTTTGACCATTGCCATCAAGTATGAAGGAGCTGGTCCGTTTTTTGCTTTGTAGGCCAGAGTTAGGGTTTTGAATCAGATGCAGGCGGCAACAGGGAGCCAGTGGAGGGAACACAGCAAAGGAGTCACATGACTGAAATTCGGAAGATTGAAGACGAGTCGTGCTGCCGCGTTCTGAATTAATTGTAGTGGTTTGGTGGCTCGCAGTGGAAGAATGGAAGGGTTAATTAATTTGTTACAATATTATGTTATTATTTTATTAGTGCCAAATTAGTGGTCTAAATATAGCAACAATATAGTTTATCGCAATAATTTCTGGGACAAAATATTTTTTGCAAAGAAATGTTATTGTGACAGGCCTACCCAGTCTATATCATGCTAGCAACCTAGTACAAAGTCAATCTTTGAAGCCCCTTTTAGATACATATAGTAACAGAAAACCCTTTTCAACATTACCCACGAAACTGTGTGTGAGGACACAAATGTTCAGATCAGCTGTACCAGATATTACCTGCACTTTATTCTTTTAGTAAAGAAATTTCTTGGACATTACCAGAGAAGCTCTACATGTGATTGGAAACCTTTAGATCAGTTGTACCAGACAATTCCCGAACATTATCCTGCGAGTCGCCTATTAAAAGACCCTTACAGATAGAAAAAGTAGCACAACATTTTGACATTACTTGAAAGAGCTGTATATGCAAACCTAAATGTCATGATCAGCTGTAGCAGACATCTCCTGGTGTTTTTCTTTTAGGACCTAGTCCCTTTCACACATTCAAAGAAACATAGGGCTTTTTTCAGACATTACCCAGAGGAGCTGTATAAAGATTTATCCTGCCAGCCACCAGCCCTTTTAACATAAAAAGAAAACAAGAAGTTTCCTAGATATTACCTCAAAGAGCTGTATATGTGAACACAAATGTCTGGATCAGGTGTACAAGACATTACCAGGACTTTATCCATCCAGCACCCTAATACCAAATCAATCTTTCAGTTTGCCCCTTTCAGATGTGAAAGGTAACGAGGAATTTTCTGGACAATTCCCGAACAAACTGAATGTCCAGAAAGGGAATACGCACGGAAACTTTGTGTCTGAACACCAACATTCAGATTAGCTGCACCACACATTACCTGGACCTTACCAGGAAGAGCTGTATGCATGAACACAGAAATGTCTGGACCAGTAGTATTGGACATTATCCAGACTTTATCCTGACAGCCCTCTAAAGCAAAGTCAGGGTAATGTCTCTGTACATTTTCTGCAGTGAGAATTTATCCCACACAGAAAATTTCTGGCTGTTTACTACATGTGAGGAAAGGCAAATCCAGGTATTGTCAGGACCTGATTCACTGGACATTTTCCAGGCATCACATCCAGGCGTCAAATCTGCTTTAGTTTGTCACACAAAGCTGCACGGACACCTCCTCCGCTAGTAGCACCTGGTACTCACTCCCTTTGTGAGCTAAGCCAGGGTGGTGTTAATTTCTGTGCCATTTTTAGCATGTGGAAGATAGTGTGTGTGGTTCTCCTGGAGTGAAGGACGAGCGACCCTCTTCATGCCGCTTCTCCGTATCAGAGGTCCAGCCTGCTCCTGGCTGCCCATTAGCCGTGTGACACATCTGTAATAAACACAGCCTGTCACCTCTGAAGCCTGCTGCACATTTCCTGGGTAATATATAAGCCCACCCCCCACCTCTCTTCTTCTATGCCTCCCTGCCTCCCTCCCTCTTCTGCCACTAGGCTCAATAGAGCTGAAACCTGATTTCTGTCGAGCAGCCCAGCAGCTGCTGGAGCAAAAAATTCCCCTGCACCCAGATAGCCCTGGAAAATACATGAATATAAAAAAGGAATCCATGAATAAATCAAAAGCACTCTTCTTTTTTTCCTCTCTCGACAGATGAGTTTGGAAAAAAAGAAAGAAAAAAAAGGTACGGCAGGGAGAAACAAGGCCATTGCAGGGGAGGAAACTGGAAAGGCAGAAGTGGTCAACAAGCTTCGATTTGCTCCTGTCCTCGGGCTCCGGCAACCCTCCGCAGTGAGGTAGTCGCCAAGTGATCGTGTAGACAGCGGTTACAAATTTGTACATGGCTCCAGCAGATGCAGTGAAACAGTTCCACGTGTCCCCTAACAGCAAACAGTCATGCATTTTTTATACCCTCTTCATTTTCCCTCCAAAATGTTGATACTCTGGTGGCGACAGGCAGTGCTACAAGTGCATAAAAAGAGTATACACCTGTTAAATGGAGTCAGTCTTGAATCGTGCAGAATCTACAGGGATTTTCAGCACCGACTCGCTCAGACTCAAGAGTTTACTAAGAAAAAAAACCTTTAGTGAGCAGCAGTTCTGCAGGTGAAAACAACTTTTTGAAGAGAGACATCATTAAAGTGGACAGAGATCCATGATTAAAGCTAATAGAACGGCTACAGTAACTCAGAACCTTTACAACTGTTGTGAGCAGACAGAAATCTCAGAATGCAGAACAACATAGACGGGCTACAACAGCAGAGGACTACAACAGGTTCCACTTCTGTTAGCCAGGAACAAGAACAGAAAGCCTGTTTAAAGACTTGAGAAATGTAGCATGAGCTGATGAATCTTTACTCATTTTACATCTTAGAAGCAGATGTTGGAACCAACAGAATGCGCTCATGGACCACAGCAACATATCTTAACAGTCCAGACTGGTGGAAGTAGAATCATGTATATAAAAGTGGTGGAGTGAATTTAGTCTTGGTACATATTGGACCAAGAAACCATTTTTTCCTCATTTGGACAATAGATGTGAACTAACTAACTCTAAAGTTGATGCCATATAATAAAACAACCCTCCCAACATTAAACAGCTGCTTTTTTCTTGAGTTTACATACCAGCTACATTACATTACATCAATGTAATTTCCTTGTTAAGAAAGACATAATGGGTAACGCTGAGATCATCAAAAATGATTAGGTCACCCCCATACATATTACGATAAGCCGATAATGTAATAATCATGACATGCCTATGTGGGAATATATATTATTTAAAACATTTTAACCAAACAAACACATATTCAACTTCCCTGGTACTGCCTCTGTAGGATACTGACAGTAATTGACAGTAATGCTCTGAGATGAAGGTAATTCATTAAACGAGAAGAAAACCTGCACAAGAAATATCCGACAGATTTGAGAGAAATTAACAGAACACGCCGTGTCAAGTCAGCTTTGTAATGGTAATGCAGCAGCTGTGCTCCAGCCGCCAGAGGACGGGCAGCATCTTGTAAATGCGTACGCAAGCTCGCAGGCCACGCTTGTTTGGACATCGGAGCGATATTGATTTGAACGAGAGAGGAAGGGGGAAAGACAACCTTTGGCTTTCGGAGGGCTAGCGTGCCACAGAATCGCTGACTTGAACTTGCAATATTCACACATGGCTGAAGCCACTTGTCAGGGATGTCTGCGATACCGGCGAACGGCCGGGGTGACCTTCAGCTCGCAGATGAGATGACAGAATAAAAGAGATACGAGAGCCTCATGAGCAAAAGCCCCGGCGCCCACGCTGCCTTTAATAGGCTCTTATTAGCCCGCTGAATGGGAATTTCATTACAGTAGGACGACAGAGCCCCGGTCTTTCACACTTCTAAATGTCAACGGTTCAACCAGCGCAGAGCGAGCGCCTAATGGATTTCTGCTGTGGACTTGCTGAAGGGATTTCATGTAGAACCTTTTCAATAATACTTCTGCCCTCGCTCTGAAACCACAAGCAGCACGTTTTGATTGCCAATCCATACTTCCCACCCTCTGCTCTCCCGGGGCAGAGCAAGGACACTCCGGCTTCTTATGAGCTGAAGAAGCAGGTCTGAGTTAGGCTGGCAGTAAGGATAACATCTTGACCCTGATGTTGGCTAAACGGAGGAGGAGGCAGCGAGCAGACAAAGGGCAGGACACCTCTGTGGTTCCTGCCTGCTCGGAGCTGACCCGGCAGGTTATCGAAGCACATCTTCTCCCCCACACGCATCCTGGCCAGGGTTCAGGGAGGTCACGTCTCTGGAGAACACAGAGAGCTTAGGAGAGAATGAGAATGAATGAGGAGAAGCAGGCTTGGACACAAGGTCAAAATGGATATAGAAATCCCCATTAGGATATGAAAAGCTGGTGGAAAATGGAGAGCGCTTCCCGTGTCAGAGGGGATGATTGCTTTGAGGCTGCCTTTGAGGGCTCGGCTTTGTGCTTCGCTCGTGTGATATAATAAAAAAACAGTGTGCCGCCAGCACTCTGGAAACACCAGGCATCGGTGTAACAGCGTGGATGTGGAGCTTTACGGCTTTGCTGTAATGCTGTGTTCTACGAAAGTCTACAAGTTCTACAATTAAACATATATATAGTCAAGGATATCCTATTTTAAATAAGCATAAAAACAGCTCATTTTAAAGCTTAGGAAAGAATACACTGACATGCCAAAGGACATGCAACACCAGTATGCAATGAAGATCATGTCTCCTGAATGGACAGACGGCTTGAAAGCATTCACATCTGTATATGTTGCGAGTAAAGCTGAACACTGGCCAGTGTGCTCACAGCAAGGCGATATGAGTTATCAGTGTCTAAGCGAGGCTTGATGGGGGGTGCTAGACGATCGTGGCCGGTGGTATCTGCCTAGAACAGTCTATGCAAACAGATAAGCGACTCTGTCAGAAATCAGAATCATATCTACATTCAATGCAGGAGACCCAACATGTAGATTCCATGCAGGTCATTGTGGCTTTCTTTAGCTTAAGTCGTAGCTTTTATAGCCCTATCTGGATGGGATTACTTTCTTAAGGGGGGCATCTGTGAAAAATATTTCACACTTCTACTCAGTGATAAAACTCTTGCATCCAGACTGCAATTGAAAAAACAGGAGGACCAGTGAGTTTTTGGCCTTTCCCTGTCATGACATCACGTTCAGTAGCTCCTCCATGTCCATTTGCTGTTGTGTTTACAGTGATCTCCGTGGAAACACGCGCCCAAAGTGTACTTACGGTGAAGGGCAGGGGACAAATAGCTATTTTATTAAACACGAGGTGGTAAAACTCAGAGATGTGCATCCAGAAGGGAGTTCAGTGAAAAATAGTAGGTAATTCAGCCTGCAATTTTCTTAAAGGGTGTCTAAGAAAAACACACACATGGTCATTCTGGATGAGAATAAAATAACAGAGGACCCCCCATTAAAGTGAAAATTACCCCAGGATCTCCTGAGAAACTAATTTTGTTTGGATAGGGCTTACGACACAAGGCAAAAGTCATGGGACACAATCCCAGATTCTGTCCCATTCCTTCTGGCATGCCAGTGTCTATACTTAAACAGTATTTGCCGATACTAAGGGAACCATATCATCAGTATTAAGTATTATTAGCTAAACTGGTCTACCAACGCAGCACAGATCTTTAATTATTGGACTTATCAATAAAAGAAAAAAGCTAATCTTTATAAACAAAAAGAGTTTGTTCATTCAGTTTTGTGAAACATCAGTTTGAAGACTGGTATCTTAACTATCTGGTTTTGGAAAGTTGTATAACACATGGTTATTCATGATAGAACAATACACCTCTGTGTATATGATATAATTTAGCAGACACTCTTCCCCAAATTTAATTACAGATGTCACTTGCAGGGCCCAGTCACCGTGGACTGGCTCTGGATTAAGTACCTCGCTGAGGGGAACAATGGCTGTAACACTTTGGGTGATAGCAAAGTTCCCTCAACACTGGGCTATCACCACTTCCATCTGAGCTCCATCTGACAGAGCAGAGCAGTTCAGCAATATGCAGAACTGCAGTGTTCACTTTATGTTCAATATGTTACATTATGTGTGTGAAAAGAAACCCTTTTGTTCAAATATAAACATTAATATGAGCTTTTTTGACAACTGACATAAATCTACATATAGATTTAGAAAGACACAAGATACTTCTACAAATGTCTTTGTAAGTTTTAATCAGTTGTCATGAATGGTTTGTATACAACTGTGGTGGGAATGAGTTTATATACACTTTTTTATTATGGACATATAGTTATGGATAGTAGTTCCACTGGCAGCAAACAGCCTCACAGCATGATTATGATACCACCACCACTACCATGCTTAACAGCTGGTAAAATGTTTTTGAAGTTTGAAGGCCTCACCTTTCCTCCTCCAAAGTTACTGTACCTCTAATTGCTGTGGTCAAACTACTCAAGCTTTGTCTAGTCTAACCATAGGTATATAAGGAATCGAAAAAAATATTAGCATTGATTTCAAAAAACGAATTGTGACGTATCACCTAGCCTACAGTATTGAACTTTATTGTGATGTAGTGAATCATATCCCCTATGGTCTGATGAGTATAGTATCGACCAGTTCTGCACATTAAACTGTATTTACTGTATTAAAGATGTTCGTACACATTATGCTCGAAAAGAAAAAAACAGTTCAAAGAAATTATTCAGAGTATTTCATGTATGCACAATAAATGTATGGTCATTTCCTGACTGTAGTTTAAAGGATTTTCTGTATATACATATATTAAACAATATTTTTATTCTTAGATAAGAGGCTTCCAACAGCCACTCCAGTGTTACAGTAAATAATAACCCATAAAATTACTAACTTCACAGCTACAGAGAGAAAAAAACAGTGCTGAAGTAAAGCTAACAAAGCTGACAAAAGGGCGGCAGTTAGAGTGATAGGTCTCTGACTTACCTGACAATTCTAACAGGATATGATGGGTAAAGTGCCTAAATCTCCAGGCCACAGGCTACAGGCAGGCGTGAACAGGGAGTGAATGATCTACAACCAGTGAACCTGTGAACTACTCTAAATGTATGTTAATGTATGTGATGAATGCAGTAAACCTGAGAAATTTCAACTAACTGCTCTGCTGGAGTGCTACTATTACAATTACCACGTCAAGGCATACAATTCATACAATATACACAAACATTACAGGGAAAGATATATTGGGCCTGTTCACTCCTCCTTCTAAAATTAGGGTTATTTAAAAGTTACTGAGTTTATTGTGCTTTAGTTTAAGTAACTCTCTCTACAGACTAGGGAAGGTTTTGAAGCAAAGCTGTGAAGATCTGATTGCATTCAATGATAAGAGCTCATCACTACCTTATCTCATCGTTCTTAACTACACAACTTATCCCAAAAGTATTGAATGTATCCTCATCACTCCAAAGAATACAGTTCCACGTATCCAGAGCTCAATGCTGGGGGATTTATACCTTTCTAGCCAAGGAAAATCATTAGATGGGGTGCCAATAGGTGCCAAAGCTGAACACATCTTCTCTTTCAATGCTTTTCTTTACTTCTATATTTCATTTATTTCCTACATTGTAGATTAATATGAACGATTAATAGTAAAAACCAATTAAAGGACATGTATGGAATTAGAGGTGATTTAATTGGGATGAGCTGGAGCTTCACAGCGTGAAGGAAAATCAGCAACTATTGTTCAGCACCTCCAGGAACTCCTTCCTTCTAGACGCTGAGAAAACCATTCCAGGTGACTCTCACTCATGAAGACACTGAGACTAAACTAACAAGAGTGTGCAGATCTGTCAAAGATAAATGTGATACTTAGAAGAATCTAAAGTATATAAAACATATTCTGGTTTGTTTAACACTTTGATTTTGGAATAATTCAGCATATGTTACTGCATAACTTTAATATAGTCTTCAATATTGAATGTACAAAAATATATAAAAATAAAGAAAACACACTAGAGGTGAGAAGAGGTGTCTCTAAACTTTTGACTGCTACTGTGTGTATGCTATGTCTTACATATCATACGTATGCAATAATAAAATGTAATTTTCATTTTGTTGCAGTATTGTACTCTTAAATTATATATATATATATATATATATATATATATATATATATATATATATATATATATATATATATATATATATATATATATATATTTTTTTTTTTTTTTTTTTTTTGATTTAGTGCTTTGACATATCATCAAGAGATTTGTTATTTTGTAATTATCATGATATTGGTTTAGGGCCATATCGCACACCCCTACTCTACACTAGACTACACTCTACACTAATGTGTGTGCATTTGACCATCTTCAACAGCAATGGGTGCAACTGACTAGTTGCTAAACACATCCATTAGAAGAAGTGTCATCAAACACTTAGACATGTATATATTGTATATATTCGCTGTCACCTACAACTTTCTGTGGAAGTTAATTTCCCGTTTTGGAGCATGCCCATTAATCCATTTACCAAAAAATAAAAAATAAAAGATAAATAAAAAATAAATCATCTTGTGTGAAAAAGACGTTCACGTGAATTTCACTCTGCTCAGAGCTCCTCTGTGTTTGTTGTGGTTACAATATATCCTGAGAACACTGCAGCTAAACCTTCCCTGATCCCCTGGGCAGTCCCTCGGCAGTATCTTACATTAACAGATGGGGCTCACAAAGCTCTCAAAGCTTTGTGTGAGTGTGTGTGTGTGTGTGTGTGTGTGTGTGTGTGTGTGCGCGCATATTTAGGTGCATCTAGGCATAGGAAAGAAAAAAGAATTGGGTAACACTTCTTATGACTCATTTATCCTGTATTCATAATGTATTATTAAGGTATTATAAGGTATAATTTAGCCTATATAATCTCTCATCCCATCTATCTCAATTATTAAATAACTGACACTAGTTAAGACTTTACAAAGCAGTATTCGGTAGAGATATTATGTATTAGACATGTTATGTCATGCCTTAAATAATAGTTTTTTTCAATGCTCATGAATGTCTTATAAAGCCCCTATGTAAGTACCCTTTAAATAAAGCATCCACAAGTCAGCCTGTAGGTTCAATGTTCTTATGGACAGATATTAGGACATTATGGTAACTCTCAACAAAAATGGTCATCATTAACTATATTTATGACCATACACATTGTCTTATTAATGTCTTAATAATGTTTAACTGACGCTACATTTTAGTGCGATTATGTAATCTAATGCATTTTAATGTGATTTTTTATGTTGTAAGGTGTTAAAAATGGAAAATACTACCTATAATACTAGGTTTCTATAAAAAATAATACTAGGTTTCTATAAAAATCCTTTATAGAACATTTGTTATGTTGCGACTACTGGCAATAGCAAGTCCTACATTCCCACAAATTGCTTTATAAATACATTAATCAATGCTTATGAACATGTTATGAAGCCACTATAGCGTTAGCCTTCAATTAAAGTGCATATAATAAGACATGACACCTCTCCTTATAAAGTTACAAACTCGTACCTATGGGTTAAGATTACAAGTATATAACTATATAAAATGAGGCATCATAATGCCTTAATATCTGTTCATAAGAATATTACTATACTATTATAATATTACATACTAATATAAGGCGTTCTGAAATCTGTCCTTATGAAGTCACATACTTGAGGTATTATGTATGAGATATATAACACATTATAAATGCATTCATAATGCAATATGAATACAGGATACAAATGATTCATAGGAAGTGCTGCCAAAAATTGCTTGTAGGACACAGGCAGGGAAATTCGAATGACTACTAGAGGCATCAAATGAAAAGACATGGGCAGGACTTACAGATCTTGTGTTTTCCTTTCATGGGGAATTTCACCAGCAGCTCCTGGGGGTTGGTGCAAATGAAGACAAATGGAGAGGCGGACTCCTCGCTGATCTGGGGATACTGCAGAGACAAGGAGAAAGAGGGGAAACAATGAGCCGCCTCGGCTTCGGAAAGGCTTTTTCGGCTCCGTAATTGATAGAAAGGACACGGGAGAGTCGAAATTGACTGACGCTTTCATGAAAAAGGTGACATCTATCTAATCTGTCAGGGGAACGGCACGGGTCATCTTATTTCCTCTCCGCCATCAGAGAGAGCCATGATTGCATCTCAGCGGCTGGGGAACGCAGGGTTTTCACAACACCTTTAAAAAAAAAAGAAAAAAGCAGAAAGAAAATGTTCCTCTAAAGGGAGCAGGAAAGGTTAACACTTTCAAGCTTTTAAAAGCTCAGCCACTGCCAGATGTATCTCAGCCAGCTCTCTAAACCTCACTGACTCACACTCTGATCAGAGCATGAGGGCACCAGCCTCGTCAAACTTCTGATTTGATACCAGATGTACCATAACATGCAACCGCTATGAACACAAAACTTACGCTTACAGTTAAGACTCATTTATGCCTACCGTTAAATATGGATCAGATTTATATGGAGCATTCTACTTGTACTCATTGTTTTCATTTAGTTCAAATTGTGCATTAGATTATAGATATAAACTGAGCATTTTTTATGCTATATTCTGTACTTTAGGTTTATTTTGCCCACACTTGCGTACATTCCATAAATAAAAAAACCTTACAGATACAGACTGAGCAGCTTATCCGTACTGTGTGAACATTTCATCCGTATTTATGCACACTACCTGAAAGCTAAATAATCCAGACTAAGCATACGTTCGTATTTGTGCACATTCTCTAAAAATGTAAGGAAACAGACACAGCTTCCTGTCCTCTGCATTCTTTTTGTCTGTATTTGGGCACATTCTCTAAAACCTTTTGTATATAGATGGAGCATTCTGTCCGTACTCTGTGTTAATTTCGTCCGTGTTTGTGCACATTCTCTGAAAACTTACGGAAACAGGTAGAGCTTCCTGTCCTCTGCATTCTTTTCATCTGTATTTGGGCACATATTCTAAAAGCTTACAGATATAGATTGAGCAATCTGTCTGTACTCTGCGTTTGGGCACATTATATAAAAGCTAAAGAATACGGGCTGAGCATTCGGTCTCTGAAAACCTACGGAAACAGACAGAGCTTTCTAACCATTCTTTGCAATCATTATGTCTGTATTTGTTCATATTCTTTGAAATCCTACATAGACAAATAGAGCTTTTGGTACGTATTCTGCAGTTATTACATCCGTATTTATTAATATTCTCTGAAAGCCTATGTAAATAAATGCCGCTTTCTGTCCGTATTCTGTGTTGAATGCTTCTGTAGTAGTGCACGCTCTCTAAACGCTTATGGAAAAAGACCAAGCGTATTTTTGTGTTAAGTTCATCTATATTAGTACACATTCACTGAAATCTTACTCTCTGTAAATACAGATAAAGCAATGCAAATAGTCTGAGTTGCTCCTATGTTATGACAGTGGGAGGGGGGGGGTCTAGAAAACACGGGTGGCTCCAAGGACCTTAAGAGGTTTTACCATCCATGCCAACATCAAGGACATATAGTAACATGCAGGGAGTAATAGTTACACTCGAAAAGACAGTTTGCAAAAGAAGAGCTTTTGGACTCTTGTTGTGCAATGTGATTATTTAGCTGAGAAAGCTAACCACTGTCAAGTCAACTGCAAAAAAGATCACAGTTATCCACTACACAACACAAATTACTGATGTTAACCTCAGTAGTGAACAATATCAGATATAGTACTGACAGTGTCTTTTTTATCATTCAATTTCAAACACTTATGACTTAAAATGCTTTTGCCTGGTTAAATGATTCTTTTACTACAAGAAAAAAAAATCTTCTGTATGTGATACTTTTAAGAATATTTTTTATTCCATACACACATCAGCATTTAGTATTTTTGTCTGCTATATGATATCAAAGACTTTATTTAGCATCTTGCAACATCGAATTGTTTAATGCTTGGAGCAGTTTAGAGGTTTGTCAGACCCATGCTTTAGCTAAACAATTTTACAGGATCCAGGGTTGATAAGGATCAAACAACCATTTGTAGTACTATACAGTAGAATCTGTAATTGAAAAGAGTAAATAAAACGTTTGAAAGAATATAAAATGTTCTGAATTGAGATACTGCAGGCTAACACTGATCACACTGGGTTTAAAAACACTCCAAAAACAGGTTAAGCCCTGTGCTGATTGTTTCTAGGAGAACACGGTTTCATGTTGCTGAAGAAAAAGAATCTCGTCACCTGTATGTTTTAGATATGCTAATGAGGGAGGCTGCCCATCCGAGTCAAATCAGCATGCGCATTCGGATTAGCATACGGCCAGAATACAACACAGTCAGTGTAGCGTTAGCTTATTTAAATGAAGAACTGAGAGGCTCCCGAGTGGCACGACTCGTCACATGCAGGCCCTCCATCAGCAGAGAGAGAGAGAGATAGATATGACTGCAGGGCTGAGAATCCAGAATAGCATCTTCATCTTCATAACAATCAATCATTTTAATCCTCTCATTTTTAACCACCTCCATCCACTCTGCCTGAAACTGATTCACTTTATTATTAGTACCTACTTGATTATTTATTTATTTATTTAATTGCTTATTCATTATTATTCATATCGTTCATCTTATTTTAATGTTCAGTTCCTTTTATTACTTGTATTAGAATCAGGATTTAAATTTTAAAAATCTTAAAAATCTTTAACTATTCAATTCTTGCTTCTTTAAAATGGAAAATGGTTCTATTTATGTATTTATCTTTGTCATTCTGCTTTAGCATTTCTGTTCATTTTACGTTTATGTTTTATGTCCATTTTATGTTTTTATCTTTTTTTTTTTAAACTTTATTCATTTTTTTTTCAAGTGCAATAGTACAAAAAGTATGCTTACAAAATAATACAGGTATAATATAGGTTTAATGTCTTACTCAACAGTCCATGGATTACAAAACAAAACAAACAAACAAACAAACAAACAAACAAAAAAACACAGCATGTGTATGCTAACAGAAAAAATGTAAAAAAACTTGACACAATTTAGTAAAAAAAAAATCATTTTTTAGTTGTAGGATTGCAGTTTGTTTTTATCTTTTTAAGTATCTAAATAATCCTAAATTGTTTATTTCATATAATTTGTATAACTTTGATTGTTTTCTATTTATTTATTTATTGAATAGTTTATTTAACAGGGACAGTGTTCATTAATTAACATTACTGTAAATGCACCAGAATTAGCCTAAAGGCTATTTTTCATCTGTTGTCCCTGGACAGATCTTGAAATTGTCTACCTAAAAACAACATGAAGATTGCAATTAACAATGCAAATATAAAAGAGCAATAAAACAGATATGTCACAGTGTATAAGTTTGCTAAAATACAGCTGTAGCTGAAAAGACAATCTAACTAAAGATACTTTTCCCAAGAAAAGAACAAAAAAACAACTGTAAATATATTACTTCTAAACCTATATTTGTTTAGTTTTTTTTTTTTTTTTGCTAATTTGTCTCTCCTTTGATTATGGAAAGTGTCTAGAGTGAGGGTCAGTGTAACGTTTATCAGTTTAATCTGAGCGTATGAGGTTAAATAAAAAAAATTGAATATTATTTTTTGTAAACTTTTTTCCAAATTTCTATTTTTGCCCCACACAATTAGAATTTCAGGAAAAAATCAGAACACTTCCCTGAAATTTTGTTTGCCTAAATTGGAAAATTTAATAAAACATAATTTCTTTGTCCTTCTTCACTATGCAAAAATATTTACACCCAATTTTATATTCTGGATTTGTTTGTATTTGTATGAATATCTGATAAACATTACACTGTTTATTTTTGCACTGTTGTGTTTATATTTCTGTATTCCTGTACTCACTATGTTGGATGTAATGCGCATTATAAAAATATCTCTCATTAGTGGAGGTGGTGTTGTACACAATCTACATAATGCATTTCCACGCATTTGCTCAGCATGCAGATAAAGGCAGCAGCGGATGACAGCAGTGTTTAAGGTTAATCACAGCTAGTAGAAATTGTGAGGGAACACAAACACATGGTATGTGAGTGAGTAGTGCGTGTAGGCTGAGGGCTATTTAAAGGGTGACAGACTGCTTGATGGCTCAGGGAGAATAATGGAGCATCAGGCTCTAACAACACAGAGATTGGCGACTCCTTTATAGCCTGCGTTTATTGGATCTGGTGGCTCTGCCTTAAGACTCCTCATTTGCAATAAACGGTGGACCTGATTGATGCTCCATATTAATCTCAAATCAAAACGCAATTAATGGATGAGGGAGAGGGTCTGAAACTTAACTATGCAGGACTAAATATTTGGTTTCAGATTTGACTGTGTAATAGGGGGCTCCACTACTAAGTCCCTACAAAGCTGAATATCTTGACTAAAGGCTGAATTTGTCTGTTAAGGCCGTCCTTTCTAACCTCCCCTGGATAATTAGCTCGGGTTTTAAGCTTTAATCCCCATCCCCTTGTGATTGTTCCAATGTCATGTTAATTGAAAAGGCTCGTAATATCTACATTCACTACAGAGACTGGGCACAGCTGCAGGATACGGGTAAAATTCTACATTGTGGTAATTTTACAGCAAATTACATACAACTGTGATATTCTCTAGTATTCTAAAAGGAAAAATTGGCTTAAAAGATAATTAAACGAATTTTATGGACATTATTGAAGACTAGTCCGCAATTTTGACACAAAATACCTTGATACAATTAAAACCAATGCATTGATGTATTATATAGAATATATTGGGCCTATATTAAATATCTATAACTTGGTAGAATATTCATCTGAACGTGTTGTCTTTTGAAGTATCTCTATACCAATACTGCAAAACTCAATATCAAGATATTGAATATAAACAAACAATATATTACAACTAAATGAATAATAACGGTCAAACTAAGCCTGAATATTAGAATATTAGGCTTGTTTACTGGCAAGAACTTGGCAATAAGATGCGTATTACGATACAGTAGTTACGATATTGTAAGCAGGGCGATCTATTGCGATTACTTAATAAAATTTTACATTTGATTTACATTTAAGGAATTTTATCAAGAGTGAAACTTTAGGAAAACTGACATGGTTAAAAAAAACATTTATAATAATAAAAACAATCTTTGAAAAGTATGTATATTTTTTATAGAATCAAAACAGCAGGATCTAGTGGGCCGGGGGAAAAAACACTAATTTAAATGAATTTATCGACATTTATCGATAAATTAATTTATCAATATTTTCTTTCACCCCTAAGATGCGTATTGTTTTAATATATTTTTTCCTTCACTGATAGACTACTACTTTAAAATACATTGCACTGTGGTATATGCACTCTGTATGACAACTGCTAACATTTTAAAACAAACTCCTCTACAGAGGCTTAATTTATTTATTATTTAAAGCGATTTCTGTTTTGACGCCCTTTACGTCCTTGTGTGCAACCGTGGATAACCGGCGACCTGGAAGGATAAATCAATTCAATGTAAATGAAGCTAGAAACTTTGTTGCTCTCATAAATGTCTTTCTGTTTCTCTGCTCCCTGTGTGCTTTTGCTATCTTTTATTTCCTTTCTTCAGTGCTTATTAGCAAGGGATCCTCTAGTTTGTGACCCTTTGTGAATATGCTTTTGAGAATATTTACTAAAGACTAATTTTTGAACCCCTAGTTTACGCATTAAATTGTAGTTTAAAGGAAGGAAAGACATTTCAAGATACCAGTGATTCTAGTGATTCCCACACCTCTCAGTCACAAGCTGAGGAAGGAAAAAAAAAAAAAAAACAGCAGCGAGCGCAATGTGCAGCCACAACAATCTGCTGACAAGGTGCCAGATAAGTGAAAGGACCTTATTTTTCAGCGGCCTTGAATGCTGCCAGCGCGTCACAGCAATAAGCGCTGCGATGAGAGATTCATATTGTCCGTGGTGAAGGGCGGCAGAGGCAGAATGACCCTTGCCAAGGAGCATTAATGGAACTGGAGAGCAGACTCACCCATGCCCCCCCGAACAAAGGCGGCCCTGAGCTTTAACCAGCCAGCGGAGCAATGAATCTGAGGCTGGCTGCCCGCTCCCTCCGCAGAGCCACAGCTTTTCAGCTGCTGTCCGCAATTAGGAGGCCGAGACAAGCAATCTCCCGCGCCGGGCGCAGCGGTAATAGGGCTGTGTGGCGTCCTGGCCCGCTTGGCTGCACTCAATCTCAGCCAAATAAAAGGGCTTCATTGGCACAGACTTCCTGATTCAGAGCGCGGTGGAGGCCCTTAAAGAACGAGAGAGCAAAAGAGAGAGTGGGGGGATGGTGTGGAGAGAGAAAGAGAGAGAGGGGGGGTAGAGCTAAAAACAAAAAGGGCTCAGTCAGTAAGTTGCTCGCAGTGGGAAGGAGAAAGCAGATCTTACTCCAGCCGACGGGAGGCTTTAGAGACACTTCTCCACTGACCTAAACATACAGCTATGCTGAGCTCAGCCTGCCAGGAAAACAAAGCAGGGGAAAAAGAACCGTGCAACAAAAATATCTTGCATTTCAGGGTTAGGATAAGCAGGACTGCCCTGAATAATCAATTAGTCTTGATCTTTTTTTAGTGATTAAAGGTGTCCTTCTGCTAAACATCCACTTTTTCTTGTTCACTGTGAAATACAACAGGTTTCTCCGAATTGTAAATGCAAGCAGCTAAGAGAAAGAAAAACGAGACAATCAGGAAAAGCAGTGGTCTCTACGTCAACCAAGAAGCCAGGCTGCACCAGAGCCAACACAGTCAGCTTACAGCTCTGTTTACATCAGCTAGTTAGCATTAGCTATCTTTCAGTTTAAGTAACTGTAGGTTTAAATCGGATCTCCGGTTGATTTCGCATTTTACTGAGATCTTAAATATATACACTAGGGAAGCACCGTTTGACAAGGTAGCACACCTCGACAGAACACCAGTCAAAGTGGGCGCTGTTCGCGTCAGAATTTACGATGTAGAGCAGACTCTGGGGCTTCGACGTGGTGGAACTGCCCAAGCACTGAATCACCAAGTCGGAGGTAAGAGTTTAGTGGCATTAGTTTAGCTGAAAGAAATGTTATCAATAAATTCTCTCTTTCTTCAGAGACCACTACTTCAGTGATCTAAAGCAGGGTTATACAGAAACACTGGATCACTTTTTTCACAAAAAATGCCTCACATGGCATTTAAAACAGACCTTCTCAATAAATCAGAAAAAAATGTACTTTAAAATCAGTGTTTTCCCTCTATATATGTCGTATACTGTGCTACTGCATGATATCATGAAATATCATGCAATCAAAGGTACAAAACACAAAAAAGCAGAGGGTGTGTACTTGAAATCAAGATCTATTTTGACTTGACATGGATAAGTCTTCGGCACCTCAGTAAATATATCATATAACTTTCCTGGCCCTGTACAGCTCCTGTATCTTTCAGTTGAAAAAACAGAGAGTTTGTGAAGAGGTACTTAATTAAATAAAACTGATATCAACCATGATAAGTGATACTGAATGCTTTATTCAATTTAATATACACAAGAAAATTGTAAAAATGATCTTGGGCCTGATGTTTATTGGCTCTGAAGGCCAGCATCACACAAATTCATGCTCTGATAGCAATAAAAAAATCTTTCTAATGGTCCATTTACTACGAAATTATAGTGATAATGTGGTAATGATTGTGACCGACAGAATCAGGCTAAATTTTGTCTGTGTTGACAGGCGACTTCGGCAAAAATCGCATTCAATGCAGGAAATTCCGCACAAACACACATCCCACAGATGAAACATTATTTAGCATCCATGGAATTCAGCAAAAGTCATGGGACATGCTACAAGTTCCTGTCTCATTAAATGTGGCAAGTTAGTGTATTTTTCCCCATATAGAGTTCTTTAGAGAGATTGCTTTTTATAGTGCCTTACAAACCAAGAGTATGAATCAAAGCATGAAAAGAAAAAAAAAAAAAAAAAAAAAAAAAAAAAAACAGAGAAGTGAGTCAGTCTTTGTCATCCTGCAAAGCAAAGGTCACATGGGAGCAGCAGTGAAAGAGATCGCCTGGCCAGCATTCCAGCTGGGTCACTTAATAATGAAGAAGAAATTGCTACTGGATATATGACCTCGCTTTCTGCTGCTACTCCCCAGTAATGAATCCGTCCAGACCAAAACAAAACAGATACACAACATGATGCAGGCACTGAAATCTTATATACAAAAAATAATAGTTGCACCCAGAAGGAAGTGTCAGATTGCAATGCTATTAGTTAGAAAGATAAAAGTTACCAAGAACAATAAATGATCAAAATGATCTAAATGTATTGAGCTACACATACAGATGTAGTTTGCACATGTATGACACACAAGTAACATGCCAGATGTCTCAGCCTGGAGTTGTAGAGGTTCCTAATGGATAATCGAATAGTCCTGCGATAGTCCGTGTCATGCAGCCTAAATATAAATATAGTTCCAGCATATTTTGCAGTAGGCATGGGCTGTTGATAACATGCCAATAGCAGCATCCCACGCATTTTCATTCTGGAATAGGCCCGGGATGCAACTGGGTCTGACATGTATCTGTGTCTTTAGGACACTCTTCACTGTTGAGATGGCAGCAGTATGTGGTTGAGCATCGTCCTGCTGGAATAGTACTCACTGGTTGCAGGTCGTTGTTACGTTAAGTAACGTTGGGCTGTCACAGTTCCTGTAATAAATACCAAAGATGATCTGGCATCTTTACTTTATTTTTAAAATAATTTATTTACCATTTATACTGGTAACTTATCTCCTGTCCGAACTGCACCGCAATTTGACACTTACTTCTGGATGCAACTATTTATTTTGTGAATGACAACTATATATACATACACAGCACTCTTACAATAAAAATAGGGCTGTCAATTTTGAAGCGTTAAGGCACGTGATTAATTTGAAATCAGTAACGGCTTTAACTTTTAATATTTTAATGCTCTAAATTACGCTACCGAGTTTGATCCCGCTTCCGCTGTAATTGGCCCTGCCCAAGCTTTTAAATACAGCTCTTTTAAATCGAGCTAAACTGCAGATACGCCCCAGTTTAATCTGATATATTAGCCAGATAATATACTGCTATGAACAAATCCTGTTTTTGCTGCTCCATGCTGTTTACACACTAAGAGTGCAGTACGCGCAGCATTCACTGCTCACAAATTTTCAGTGTTCTGTGTTAGATATTCACGCTGGAACACAGAATCTTCTCACTATATTTACTTTCTTGCTCCCGTGCCAGACAGCTCTGACCAATCAGAGGAGACAACGTGCTCACGTGGTTTATTTGTGTATTTTGGTTTGTTTAGGTTAATGCCTGTGTGAAACCAAACCAAACCAGAGGGAGAAAACTTAACTGAACTGAAAAGTAACTGAACACATCAACTGATCCAGACCAAAGAAACCAACTACAGGTGTGAAAACGCATTTTCATACTCAGCAAATTAAGTTCTAATTCAAAAATCCTTACAACCGAGCTGAGATGTTTACAATAAAGTAAAAAAAAAAAAAAGTTTCCTCTTTCAAATTTATCATACATTCTTTACTCCAGATGAGTATACAAGTATATACTAGTATTTTAATTGACAACACTAATATAAATATAATCGTATTTTACATTTCTGACATTCATTCTTTTATTTACATTTAAATATTCACTATAAAAACTTTTGTTTCTTAAGAAGAAAAAAGTGTAATTAATTGCAGTTATTTACAGAATATTGTTGTGAGTAATCTGATTACATTTTTTAATCGACTGACAACACAAAATAAAAAGTATCTTAATTTAAGCCCATCACAATAATCACTATTTTTAGAACAATATGCTTTGCAATAAATAAATGCAAAGTATATATATATATATATATATATATATATATATATATATATATATATATATATATATATATATATATATATATATATATACATAAAAAAATACTTTTACTTTGCTTCCAGTTATAATACAGAAGTAAAGAAGCTTCTCCTCTCTGGTGTAAAAGTTCTGCAGTAATTAATATTTCAGCACACTCCTTCACATACAGAAACAACTGGTGTCAAGTTGGAGTGCACATTAATTATACAGCACTGTCCAACACCGGCACGGGTGATTTTACATAATTCATTCCTCAGCCACCAGGAAATACATGTCCGGCTATTACGGCCTTACAGGCTGCCGGCATGTCAGTCAGTCAGTCGGACTGCAAAAGCTCAGGCTAATGCATTCTGAACAGGTAATGTACCCACAGAGGCAACCATGCACAACCTCCAGCAGCAGCTGGACACCAGCCTGGGGTGGGAGGTCTACAAGGGGAGGAAGGGGTTTAAGCACTCAAGTGCTGTAAAGCATTCATTTAAGAGTCAATAGTATGGGTGTGTGATATGGCCCTAAAATAATACCACATATCATCAATGATACTCTTGGCTATATGACAAACGGCTATTTAAAAAAAATATATTTCAAGAATAAAATAAAATTCTTATTGCAAACGATATGATATGGCACACCCCTAACTGAGATATTAAAAACTAAGAATTGTATCATATTTGTAACAAAAGTCAATGATCCAAAATGTCATGATACTAATAATGCACTCTAAATATCTCCATATATTATTTTCTTAGTAAAATAAATAACACTGGACAGATATAATCTGTCTCCAGTAGATATATAATGTGAAATGAGAACAGTGTGAATTATTCTTTTGCTAAAAACAGCAAACAAAGTAGTACCCTGATGTGATATGGCACGACATAATATCGTTCATGATATTCAAAAATGTTATAGTGCAATATTATAACGTATGATATGGCACACCTCTAGTCAATAGGCTGCTTTTATTGGTCGATATGTCATTTCTTGCCAAAAAGGCTGACTGATAGAACTAGAAGTAATTGTTCTTTAAGGACAGAAGCTTAAAGTAACGCATGGACACAAATATATTGGTGTCACAGATGCAAAGCATTTAAGGAAATATGCTAAATATAATTTAAGATTTCAACAGATATTAATTTATCTAGAGATGTAGAAAACTGGCTAACATTGCACACTAGGGGTGAGCAATATGGCAATTAAATAATATCACAATTGATCTGTACAGTTTTATATGCTTGTGTTGTAGTCAAGCCCACTAGACTAAGACCAGGATATGTCGAGTCCAAGTCAAGAGCAGGACTTTTTGTAGTTGAGTCTAAGTCATAAAAACAAAACAATAAAAAAATATAAAATAATTTATTTTATAATTTAATTTATTTTATTGTATATTTTTACTATACATTACATCTATTAAATAAATCTAAATATATTTCAAAGCTCTAAACATGACATGTCTCAGCACCAATTTCTACAAGAGTCTACTTCACCCTGAGACCGAGACAAGAACAAGTCCAAATGAGACAGAGAGCGTGATATGACTGATCACTCGTTTGCGGTTGTAACACTACTACATGATGTATTTTTGAGCTCCTAATTACACACAACTGAAGTAGAACTTATAGTAAGTGGTCATACCCAAGTCATATGGTATTTGGTATTTAAAATATATTTTTTTAATGATCTGAATTGCACTACTAATTAAATACCTTTTTTATCACAAAAAAAGTCATATTTTTACACAGTATCTTCGTGAACATGAACATATACCCTCCCTGCTAAACTAATGTGGAAAGAAATGGTGAAAGTTGAGCTGCTGTGATGCTTTGAGTCATTTGGAGTTCCTCTATGAGGTCACAGATTTACACCCTCACGCTTTTGGCTGAAACTCTTTCAGGGGGCGTTCAGGGACTTCCCCGGGCCTTGTTCTACTTAATGAGGTGAAGAGGGGCCGGGTGGGAGATGTGGATAGAAGGTATCCTGCCCCGGCCACTCACTCACTCTCTTTCTCTCTCTCTCTCTCTCTCTCTCTCTCACTTTTTCCCCCTCTTTCTCTTGTGTGGGGCTTTGTGGGAGCGACCGGCAGTTCACTGGGGGGCAACGGCTTCCAGCTGAGCTGAATGAACACAGATGGGCTGTGTTCCAGGGCCGCAATCAAAGCAAACATTCACTTTGGCCCACCGACACGCTCGTAAACATAGCTCTTGTTTCGCGTCGGGGGTTCAGAGTGAAACACGGCGATGAAACGGTGTGGGGATTTTTTTTTTAGACTGTATTTATTGACGGAGGCCGGGGCGAAAGATGAGGGTAAGATCTGTGCAGCTGATGAGCTTCGTTCGGAAACATACATTAAGTTCAAATGCGAGGTTTCCGGGAAGCCTTTGATACCCAGATGGAAAGCATAGGCTTTGATGACTCCTCAGGGAGCACTGTGGGTTGGTGGTGATTTTCATTGAGATTCCGTGTCAGAGCTCCTTAAAAAGCTGATATCTGGAGCTGTTTGAGAGTTTCACGGATAGCAGGTGGGTCTGGATGTTGTTTTACTCAGATTTGTTCGGTCTGATCGGTTAGTGTCGCTCAGTGTGATATAAATCATAATCCACTCCAACAGAAAGCCAATCAAATATTACACAAAGGAGGCTCAGGCAGGAACATTGACTGACTGACTTTCATTGATTGTTAACACACAGCTCTGGTTCCGAGCACGCCTCAACAGCGGATTAACTTTAACAGGCGTTCCTCGCAGAGTGATCGCTGAGCATGACAGCCAGAACCATATGTGGAGGAACAGAGAAACAGGAGAAAGTTCCAGAAGCACAGTAGCCTGGTTGTTGTGTCTAACTCAGTTTTTTTTTTTTTTTTTTTTTTTTATAAACACGTCTGGTTGGTTCCCTCTGAGGCGGTCTTGTTTTCTGCTCTCTCACCCCATGTTTGGAGGTGAGGTCATCTGCAAGAGTCCGGCATTCACCGGGTATAAACCTCACCACCAAAATAAATTACCTCATAAAATCTACCGTCGTCCCGTGAAACGCCACTTTTTCCCCTCCTGCTCCAAACCACGGATCTCCATGACTGAACGCCTGTGGAGCTCTAATGTGAAGCTTCAGAGTGTTTCATTTAGCTTGAGGCTTTTTAACAGAGCGGACCACATTCAGACATTCACTAGACGTGTCCCAAAGCATGGGCTGAAGTCGAGGTAGGACGGGTCCTTCTCAGTAGTCTGTTAGTCGCACATATGGAACAGTGGTGACGTGACACAATTACACTTTTTATAAAAATGTTTTAGAATAATTTATAAATCATTTTAAAAAACAGTGTCAGCCATTTTTTCCTCCATTGTACATGCACGGATTTTTTTGGGTTGTGTATGGCTAAGGGATTGGAAGGATACATCAGTTGAGTCCTTTTAAATCACTACAAATGTCGGCTCCTATTCTTAGCTGTATACAACCTTTACTTTTATTGCCAATGCCACAGAAGTGATGAATGAGCCTTATCGCCGGCGCTGCTAACGCCGATGCTAGCAACAGTGGACGATGCCACTTTAGGGACCGTTGGGGAAAAAAAAGCTGTTTTTTTCCCCATATGATGGTGTTTTAATACTTTTCCTAAAACTGGAATAAAATAAAAAACGCAAAATAACTTCTTGCTTCAGTATCACAAAATATCGCAGTATACTGAATCCTAACCCCAGCACCATATAAATATCCTATTGATATGCTCTTGCCAATACACAGCCCTAACGGTTACACTGCATAAAGTTACAAACTTGACTCAATTTTACCTATCGGTACTTAAAATTGTTGTCAACTCAAGATTTGTGCTGATAAAATTAGCTTATCAGCTAAAACAGTGCATTTGATTTATTTCCTTGCAATTTTATGCATATTGCTGATTTTTTTTAAACAAGCACAAATAAAACGGCTGGCTGTGTTTTATATTTTGGCTTCTGTTTCAGCCAGAATGTTTATTTATTGCACCAAGGCTTCAGAATATTACTACTGATGCAGTTCTAATATTTTTAGGATTGTTATGATGATGATGATGATAATGATGAGGTGGTCATTTTAAGTGAATGAATGTACATCCAAACAATCCAAGCTAAGCACAAAGGGCAGAATACTGTAGGCTTCTATAGCCTAGTGCACAATATCACTCAGTGGTTCGGCCTAAGCTTTTGTGCTTAATAGCATTTTTTCTCACCTTAGATCACTTTTACTTTTATACTTTAAGTAGATTTGGAACCAGTACTTTTACCCTTTTTCTTAAAATAGTAAAAAGCTTGAGATACCTTAACTTATACAAAAGTATTTTAAACACTAGTATCTATACCTGGATGCCAATACTTTTTTACAACATTGCTGGGGATGGCTTTTGCAATTTTCATACGCATATGAACATTTTACATTGTAGTGACAAAATAAGACACATATCGTGATATAAATTTTGGCCATATCGTTCAGATCTGTTTGAGGATCAATATAGTATTGCAAAACAGGAGTATCTTGATACTTTTACAATGTATCGATGTTTTCTCACAGCCCTGACAGGCAGATATTTTGTAAAGTTTTGTGGAGTGGTAGTACCCCAGGCCTCCACAATATTTCTTCAGCTGTACTCTTAAGCGACGGGGAAGATGAAAGTGGAGCGCTCTCTCTGATCTGCGAGTGTGGACTCGGCTGAGAGGGACACGAGGATGTTGAGAAACACAATTGAGTTTGTACACTCTGGCCCCAGCAGGGCTCTGCGCACAGCCTGTCATGAAGACGGATGCCTGTGGAGGAGCGGCACGGAGCTCGGCTGACAAGGTGAGCCCCCGCACAGCCTGTTCTGCTGCGCTGACTGACAGCTCCCGGCTCCCTGCAGCCAGCGGTGCGGGGCTGGAGGAGGAGGAGGGGGAGGAGGAGGAGGGGAGCGGCGGACACGGTAACAATGCCAGAGCGCTACGGTAGCAGCAGCCACCTCCTGCCACTAATGATGGAGCTGTGGAGTGGAGGACAGGGCCACAGTGGCCCAACACTTCAGCGATTCAACAGCGCTCCCCAAACACCTGCTGAACCGCACACTGCCTCCATTCATTAGGCCCTATGAAAACAGCTCATGACTTGCCAGAACAGCGGGCGGTGGAGGACTGTTGAGCGGGAGCTCCTCGCAGCAGTCAAATACATGTGTAACACAATCGGGGATGTAGTGGTTTAAACAAGAAGAGTGAGTTCAGCGACTGTTCTGTGGGAACGATGGGCTATAATGTACATTATATACATAATATATATTCAATATTCATCCCTTTAATTATTATAGTGTTATGATAAGTGTGGGACATATCTATATATATGAAGAAATAGCTGCAAAAAGTGTTGGACTGCAGTGCTATTTAACAGGAAGATAAAATATTACAAGGGACAATAAAGCACTAAAAATGTAGACGGACATGCGAAAACACTTGATCATATTTACTGAGCTACACATACAGTAACATCTCTGCATGTGGTTGTAGAGGTTCCTAATGGAGTCCTATGATAATCCATTCCGTGCAGCATAAATATTCTCACACAGTTTCTGCTGCCTTTGCAGTTGTGATGGAAAGTGTTGATAACATTCCAATATTTACAATTCACATTCACAATCAGCTCAATCAGTATCAGTGTCTTTAGTAGAAGCTCTTAAGATAGCAACAGTACATGGACAAACATTGTCCTGCTGAAATAATGCAATGAAGTGAGTGTGCATTTAAAAAAGGTTAAGCCACAGTTTGCAAGACCTTCTTAACATGATGTTGGACTGTCAAAGTGCCTGAAATGAAGACTGTAATTAGTTAGGGGTATCTCACCATACAATATCATGATACGCTGCCCACCAAAACAATAATATCACGATACGGTGATTCTGTGATACTCGATACATCACAAGACATTTATCTATGATACTTTATGGCATCTGTGTTACAGAAGAGGATAAAATACTACTAAATAAGCAAAAAACAGGAATTATGGATTTATTGTTGTCAGTTTCACAGAATTCCACAACTTAATATTCTAATATAAGAACTTTAGCAAGCAAAATTGTAGAGGGAAGAGTCTTCCAGAGAGCTTATGTTTTAATAAAAATATAATGTATTGTATCACAAATGAAAATTATATGATACATCGCAACATCGATACATTGTTCCACCCCTTACCAGAGGTGATTTATTTTATTTATTTATTTAATTTATTTATTTGACGGGGACAATGCTCATTAATCAACAGAAAACAACTGTAAATAAGCCAGAGTTAGCCGTAAAGGCTAATTTTTATCTGTAGTCCCTGGCCAGCTCTTACTATGGCAACCTTAATTAAAAACAATAAATTACATACAAATATTACAAAAACAAATATCCATAATACACAATACAAACAATAAATTTACATTTACATTTAAGGTATTTAGCAGACGCCCTTATCCAGAGCGACTTACAACAGTGCTTCGATGTTACTTCAAATATCCAAAGCTAGTTTGTAGACCAGGATCAAGAGATACACAGAGCTTGATCATGTTTAGAACCCTAAGAACCTTTTTTTTTGGATTAGTTTAGGAACTCTTTGAAAATATGTGTCTTTAGTCGAGGTTTGAAGACCGAGAGTGTTTTCTGTGTGTTTTGAGGGATGGAGGTTCGAGCCGAGCCGTACTGGAAGCTCTAAGAGCTCTTGGTGCAGATCTGGCTTTGACCATTGCCATCAAGTATGAAGGAGCTGGTCTGTTTTTTGTCTTGTAGGCAAAAATACAACACAATAACAATTGACAACACAACATCCCTTACTATAAAGAACAATATAGAATGTTCAGTGTTTAGTAATCAGCAGGCAAGCTTCTTTCCTGTCTTCAAGCTTCTTTCCTGTCTGCATGGAACTATTTTGTGTATGATGATGAGTGTATTACATTTTTGCACTATACTGCCTAAAATCACTACTATTACATTTTTAATTTCTACACCTACTTCATTACATTCGTCCCAAATCAAGCAACACTCAGTAACTTAAGCACCGCAAACCCAAACTGCCAACAGCCAAAGCAGAAAAAATCTTTTCAGTAGAGACTGTTAAGCCCACTGCCTTCAGCAAGCCATTTTAACAGCTCCTATTCACTTCAGTGAATCATTCAGCGGATTAACCTCCTGCAAGAATGAAGTGTGGGCTGTTACTATGACTCCCTCTGCGCTCCCTCTCCATGCAAACAGGCTCACATTCCTGCGAGAAGGCCTGCATAATTTGCAATTACATGTGCTAGTAATAATTGTGTAAAAAGCCTGGGAAGGTGACTGCAGAGCAGTTGGCACTCTAAGTAAATAATCATGGCTTAGATCACCTTGATAAAACATTCCTTAACTGAAGGGCACTGAAAGGAAATTGTTCAAGGCAATGGAACAAAGACATTAAAGACATTAGGAACATTAAAGCTGCCGTTAACGCTAGTGCCGCCCGCAGCTTTATTATTAATTGACTTCAATGAAAATGACTTCAATGAGAAGAAACAGGACACCCTGTCCTACATCAAGCAAAGTGTTTTAAACTCAACACGAGCTCCAGATCACTGTTTAGATCTGAAATATAATAACAATCAAACCACCACTGCTGCTATAAAACTAAACAGCGTGACATTACTGTTAAAGTAAAGTAAAAGCAGGGTATTACCAAACTACATTTGCACTTAAAATCGAATGTAACGATGTGAGTAAGCCCAGATATTTGTTTTAATGACTAGTAGTAAATGTAGCAATTTTATAAAATTACCACTCTCACCCTGCAGCTAAAATAAGAGCCTATAAACACTACAAAAGCACAGGCTTCAGACCTCAAAAGATATACCAATTTTAACTGTAAACCCAGCAGTAAACTGGTGTACACCGTTTTAACATGCCATGTATTATACATAAAATAATGTGATCTGTAATAACACTGTTAAAGATCCCACCCAATTAGGGGTGGGCGATATTGCCTTAAAATAATGGCACAATATTTCAGGATATTTGTGTGATAGCGATATTCTTTACGATATGACAAAATTTATATATTTTTTAGTAATTTATAAAATATACCTCAAAAAAACGTTTTATTCTGCATACATTTAACAGTCCCATACATTCAGTAGAAACAAACAAACAAACAAAAAATCTATGAATGTTTATTTGGTAACTTACTAAGACCATGGTTTTATATAAAATAATAGCAGTGTAACAAATGTGACTTAAGTAACAACAATGATCTAACACAAAAATAAAGTGCAACACATTTAGTGTGTGTACATATAAACTGCAAACAAATACAATAATATCACTATTATCAGGATATGGAGTTTCTTATGATCTCAAAATTTAAATACGTTCCAATATGGTACATTCCTAAACCTGATATTAAAGTAAAACATGCAAAATATAAAAAAATACTACATTACTACAAGCTCCTTTAAAGTTTTTCATCAGAAAAAGCTAAATCTAAAAGCAAGAGTCTATTATTGTTAGCTGTAAACCAAGATTAAATTCCTAGTTAGTATGTTAGGCTTTTGCTTCATTGACACTGGCACAAGTCATGGTTAAGTCTAGTTAATGTAGCAACCCGTATTTTTATAACTAGTTGGAGTCGGGAGGAGATTAGCTGCTCTCTAGTACCAACAACACCAACGTTTCCTGAAGTCACAGTCACATTTTACCACACTTTCCCAGCTTTAACTAGAGCTATCTATAGTAGCCAAATATAACATATCAACACTGTGATGTAACAGTTTCAGGGTTTTGAAACTAGCCCTTTTCCAGCTCTGTTTCTTGTGGTTATTCCAGATTTTCTCTGGAAGGTGGAATAAGGGTGTCTGATGTTTATGATTAACACGTTTACATTCTAAACTCTCAGTGTTCATCACTGTATTTATTATACAGGATAAGTCAAAAGTCACAGGACAGCCTTTAATATGAGAAATGAAAAAACGAAAGGCAGCTTTTAAGATGATGGGCATGTTTAGGTCATAGACTAAAAGATAGGCTCCCTCATCCATTACTTGCTGGAATATTCAGATATGTGATTTTCCCTTTCATCACTGAAATAAAATGTTTTTTTTTCCTTCTAATTTTTATCCCATTTTCTCCCCAATTTACACAGCCAATTCCCCAACCCTCTTATTAGGAATCACCAATATCACTAGTGATGTCCCAACACCAGGAGGGTGAAGACTAGCACATGCCTCCTCCGATACATGTGAAGTCAGCCACCGCCTCTTTTCCAACTGCTTTGCCAAGTAGCATCACAGCACACTCTGAGGAAAGCGCAGCGACTCGGTTCTGATACATCAGCTCACAGACGCCTTGTGCTGAAGCCTTGGAGTGATGTGAGGAGAAAGAACCATCTACCCACCCAGAGAGAGCCAATCGTGCTCTCTTAGGGCTCCGGCAGTCGATGGCAAGCTACATAAACAGGCAATCTCCTGAAAGCGCCTTAGTCCGCTGGACCACTCGTAAATTGCAAACGAGGGTCACACCTAACGTACACCAAATGTAAATAAGTATTTGATTGATTACACTGTGCGAAGAAAATGCAGTTTGACATTCTAGAGCCCCTTTAACACTTTATACTGAACCTATAACTAAGATACAAGTGATAATAGAAGCTCTTCTTTCAGTGAAAGTGTTGGATACTCTGTTCCCCCCCCCCCCATTCTTCCATGTATCCGAGCTCTTACCATGTAATGTGTATGTGTGCATGGTTCAACATGGCTTTTCACGCGTTACTAAATGCACCAGAAAATCACATGATTTGCACGCTGGGTAAATATAGGCACAACAGTCTATTTATTAATGTCGGATTCCCTGCTTACTGCCGCAGTCAAAATGCCCCATTTGTAGAGCATGACAAGCCGTGCAGCTCCGAACAGCGGTCTTTAACAGCCACAAACAGCGCATGTGAGGCGGAGTGGCAACACTTTCAAACGCATGACAGGAGCGAGAGCCAGCGCTGCAGTCATGCAGTCTGGCAGATGGCCTTATTTATTTTTCAAGCACACTGGCGACCTGTAGCTGGCTCGGCTTGTCACTCAGTGCGTCAGTGCCCCGCTGGCTGCATTCTACACTGTGCTGCAGAATCACATGCTGTCTGACCTCTCCGCCGTGGCAGAACGCCCGGCATGGAAAACAGGGGGCATTGTGTGTATATATGTGTGTGTGATTGTGTTTGTTTTCCTACATTTTTGGGACAAGAATTTAAAAACTGTGCAGGAAAAACTTAATAATTAACTCAATGTTTCAGCTGTCTGGTAGTGTTACGTATGGATGTACATTATTTATGGGTGAGGGTTTTGAGTACATCATAATTTATGTATGGTCACAAACATGTATGTTAAGTCCTATCCGGACGAGATTAGCTATATATTGTACACTTCTACTCAGTGCTAAAACTCTTGCATCCGGACTGCAATTGAAAAAACAGGAGGACCAGTGACTTTTTTGGGCTTTCTCAGTCATATGACATCATGTTCAGTAGCTCCTCTATTTTCACTCACTGTTGTTTACGTGGATCTCCGTGGAAACACGCAACCAAAGAGTAATTACGGTGTGTGGCAGTGGACAAATAGCTATTTTATTAAATGTGAGGTGACGAAACTCAGAGATGAGGATGATGAACGGACGGGACTAAAATTACTGGAGGACCAAGGAGCCCAGTGAAAAACAGTAGGTAATTTAGCCTGTAATTTTCTAAGAGGACATTTAGGAAAAACACGTATATGGTCGTTTCGGATGGAAATAAAATCACAGAGGACCCCCCAATAAAGGAGAAAATGAACCCAGAACTTCCTGAGAAACTAATCCCATCCGGAGAGGCCTTAGGACATATTATGTGAAAATAAGGAATATATGCATTGCAAAAAGAATATAAAATCTGTAGAATTCTTTTTATTAATTTATTATTCTATTATTTGTTTAGAGTAGCTTCAGAAAATTATTACATATAGGGCTGTGTATTGGCTAGAACTTGGAGATACAATACATATCACGATACAGGTTTATGATTCATATCATAAATAAATTTATATTTATATATATATATATATATATATATATATATATATATATATATATATATATATATATATATATATATATATATACATACACTATTTATGCAGTCAGAGCAGTGGGATCTAAAGACTGAGTACTAACTACATTTGTTGGATGGAGTATAAACACAACACTAAATGAACCACTGTTTGACACCAATCTTTACTTGTGAATTATTTAGATAAAATCAATGCTGTGTTTTTAAAAATCAATGTAGTCCTCAAAATAAGCACTTTCAGTGATGTTGGGGTCTCAGAGGTTTATTTTCAAAACAGAAACTGCTGTGATTTACACGGGCAGTGGAAGCTCAGTAATTCACACTTTACATTTAAAAAGTCTTTAGCGAATTTTAAAGGCATTACAAATCACGTTCATCCATTTTTGACATTTTGAGGTGATAGAGAAGTAGGAGCCGTACCCACAGGAAGCAGAGATAGTGGAGGGCATGGCAGAAATAATTGTTGACTAATTGACTAAAATTAATCATCATACTAGTTATATTAGCAATCTATTAGTAAAATAATCATTAGTTTCAACTTGCAAGTATGCCTTGCACAATAACCATTTTTTGTTTGGGCCATATATTATCCCAGAAATAAATGTGATAAATGACACTGTTTTCAAAGATTATTATTATTCTTTTTTTGGTATTTGGCTTTTTACCATATGTCTCATTTTCTTAACTTTCATTTCTGGCTCAAATTTCTTAATCTTGGTGCATTTCTAGTAATATTGGGGACGAAGAAATTATTAAGGTCATGTTCACAGATTGAACATTAAGTAGTTATGTAAAAATGTAAATATTGACACAGGCCTACTTGCCAGTGTTTGATCTTAAATTGAATATCCTGAGAAATAATCACTGGAAATTCCATACCTGAAGAGTCTCAGATTAACTACAGTACTGCATATGTAAGACATAGAAAACACCTTATCTACAGAAGTAAACGCAAACATAATACATGTCAAATAAGGGGCATATATTGGACTGTATCCAGGACAGGATACATATACTGTCACTGCATAAAAAACTAGTGTGTGTGTGTGTGTGTGTGTGTATTTATGTTGTTGGCTGCTTAAAGCCAGTCTTGCTTGCCCTAAATGAGCCAGATAATGAAGGCAGCTCCTGCAGAAATTGAATTCCTAACAAGCAGATCCTCACGCACAGCGCCTGACAGGAAAAACAAGGGCTGGCGGGGGGAGAGCAAAAGAGAGAGAGAGAGAGAGAGAGAGAGAGAGAAAGAGAGAGAGAGAGGGAAAGGAAGCTGGTCCATTCGGAGACTTCACATGCAGAAGCAGAGTGTGAGAAGAAGGAAAAAAGGAAAAAAACAAGTAAAAACTGGGCTGTCTGGGCCTGGCAGGGTGCCAGCCCGGCCGCTCGGTGTGTCTGTGCTTCCGGAGGGAGGCTTTTCAGCATATAAATATCACATTACCACACACGGAAACACAGACATCAGCTGGCCCTTTAACCCACGCTAACAAGGGCAGCCACCCTCCGCTAATCTGACCACTGGGTCCGCTGGAGAGAGAGGATCCCACTGCTCCATCCTACTGGAGACCAGATACATGAGAAAAGAGCTCCCAGTCTACTGAAGCAATGAGCTCACAGGGGAGACATCCCATGATAATAAAAAGCATAAATGTCGTACAAAAGAATATACAAAATACTGAATATACACTACATTTTTTACATTAAAACAGACATATTCTACTTTTTTTTAAGTTAGAATAGAGCTATGGGCTAAACAAAGCATGTTCTACGGGTGGGTGATATGGCCCTAAAATGATATCACGATATTTCTTGGTATTTTCACGATAGCGATATAACAAAACACTAAAAATTAAAGAATATATATTTCAAGAATATACTACTGAAACATAATGAAAATTTAATTTTATTATTGTATATGAGGATATGATGAGACACACCTAACTGAGATATTAAAAAATATAAGAATTTTATCGGATTTGTAACAGAAGTCAATGAGCCAGAATGTTATGATACTAATAATGCACTAATAATGGTAACCGGTTTCACGGTATACCGTGGTATTAAAATGCACGGTTATCATACCGTTTGTGTTTGCTTATTACCGGTAAAACGCAAGCCAGCGGAGAAACTCACCCGCGCATGCGCAACTCTGCTCCGCTTCAGCTGCTCAGCACACAGCGGTGAGAACAACAGAAAGTGCATCAGACTAAACAAATCTCCGTCCGCCTAAAAAAAGGCTAAACTAAAATCAGCAGTGTGGGACTATTTCAGAGACCCGCCGAACGCACCCGAGGATGGCTATCTGATTTATAATCAATGTGGCCGTAAAGTCACAGCTAAAGGTGGACATACGTCAAACCTGTTCTCCCATCTCCAAGAACACCACCCCGCCGTGCAGCGCAAAGTATGTGTTTAGTTTATAATTTAAATCTGAACATAAATAAAACCTCTTTGTAGTCGTGCACAACCCATGCGGTAAGCGCCCGCAAAAGCGCTGAGTTATCCGAAATTTGGGCACGCAGGTACAGGCGTGAAGTGCGTGCTACGACGGATTCACGTGTCCGTGTAAAGGTGCTCGTCGGACTGGATGTGAAAGACGCCATTCATTTACATGCGTTCATTTTCAAATTCTGACGTGCCTGTTTTTCATGTGTTAAAACCAGACTCAGAAATAAATCCCCTCTATCTGGTTATATACCAACTTGGCAGTAAAACGGACGTTTACAACAGTTGTTGATCAGACACTGACCCAGGCTCAGTTTATCAGATATTAAATAATTTAAACTTAAATAATTGTACTGAATAGTTTAAACACAGGATCTTTACTTCTTAGAGGACATGTAATGTGTGACACGTGTGTGTGTGTGTGTGTGTGTATATATATATATATATATATATATATATATATATATATATATATATATATATATATATATATATATAATTATATACACCCTTAATGACCTTAAGAGTAGTGGAAAAACCTGGTTTCCTTCACCTAATGGTGTACAGTTTTTTTTTTTTCTAAGGAGACATTATCTATATAGTTGTTCCAGGTTTCTACAATAAATAGTTAATTGAACAAAAAACCTTTGTTGTAATTTCTTTAAGGGTCAGTTTAATAATATATGTAACAAACTGTGATACCTTGATAACCGTGATACCTCGGTATTTTCTGAGACGGTTATCATACCGTGAAAATCTCATACCGTTGCAACCCTAATATATATATATATATATATGTCTCTAGTAGATATATAATGGGAAATTATAACAGGGGGAATTTTTCCTTTGTTAAAAACAGTAAAAAAAAAATCCTGATGTGATAGTTAGGAGTGGGTGATATGGCACAATATTTCAGGATACAATATTGTTCACGGTATTCAAAAATGTTGGCGATATTATTGTACGATACGATACGGCACACCCCTAGCATGTTTATAAAGATTTTCTGCACAAAATCACTCTAACAAAAAGAGATCTCACCAGCTCTTTTCTTGCCAGATTTAGTCCCTTTCAGAACGAGCCATTTAAGGGCTCTGTCGCTTCTATGCAAATGAGCTGTTGCTGGCCACACCATGTTTACGCTGAGCATTTACGACAAGTTAGCTTTAGCTTATGCTAGTTGTTAATTGTTAACTGTCATAGAACCACACAACTTTGCATCACCCTCATCTGCTGACTTGCCACCTCCTTCAGACGAAGCACGAAGAGAGAAATGGCGCTTCTTCAACTGGTGTAGTGGGTAAAGGTTGACAGGTGAGGGGTGGTTACATGGTGGTTCCGTACAGGTGTACGTCAAAATAAGAGAGCGTCCAACTGGCTCATAGAAGCAAATGATTCCAGACAACAAAATTTGTGCTTGTTTGAGTGTATAGTTATAGGGGTAGTCGTGACCCACGTGTTAATACAAAAGCATGCAAACAGTGAGTTTTGCTTAATACGTCCCCATTAAAATATATATTTTCAGCTAATTAAACATGTCAATGTTAAACAACCACAATAAGACACAAACATAGTGTCATAAGTGGGTTTTCCACCAATCAGTTTTTTATAATTTTGCATAGAAAAAGCTATTTGAGTACTGACAGCGCCACCTTCTGGACAATCTTCTGTCTGCTAAACGCGAGGAATAAAGTAGTTAAGTGGAAGGAGGGAGTGAGTTACAAGCCAAGGTATACGTGGGCTTGGCATGCATGAAAACAGTGTCGCAATTAGATATAATAGATCTTCAAACCAACATTTCCATGAATTAGTATCGTGTTCCATGACTTCTGCCATGTCCCAAAAATGATGATGAAAGTTTAGATTTCATATTTATGCCATTTCAGCCACTCTAATGATTTAATGTTTAATAAATCAAGGCATATTTCCATGTTATGAACACAATTTGTATTAAAAAAACATTTTATAAATAAATAAATAAATAAAATATATAAATACATTCGCACACACACACACACACACCATAAGCAGCAGCAGCATCTACTAGACATCCTGCTCTGACAACCTTCACACACGCATTAGTCAATACATATCAATACAGCACTCAGCTAAAGCCGAGAGGGAAATGGGGGCCTATTTTCCTGCTCGTATCTGCCTGACTAAAAAAGAGCATGCTGACAGACAAATGGACATGTCTGTAATCACTCTGACATGGCAAGTCTGCAGAATGGCTTTAGACTGACAAAGATATGAAGGCTCCATTCTGAGCTCCGATCAATACAATCAGCCGCAGCCCAACAGTACGCAGCGGTACGAGACGCGGGGATGAATGGCCGTCCAGAAAAAGAAGAAGCGGCAGCAGCGAGCGGAGGGGGGTGGGGGTTGGGGGGGATTATCTGGGCTTGGCAGACACACAGCCTGTTTGCTTTGTGCTGAAGGTGTTTGACAGTCAACAATATTACCGCATGCCTAATAAAAGTTCACGGGGCAAAAATAATAAAAAAAGAACAAAAGAAAGGATGAGAAAAGAATAGAAAAAACTCAGCATTTCTTTTCAGGCAGTCTGGCATGTTCTAAGCAATTCACATTTCTGAGATTGTTGTAACGGACTGAAATAGGCAGTCATGGACCTTTCCCATTGTTGCTCTGAGCCATTAGAGGATTAAACCCTGCAGTGATCAGGAGTGCTGCATTAAACTGTGGTACCATCACTCTCATAACGATGAGAAACATAAATAAATCAGACTGAATATAAATAACCTAGTGCTACTGTCTGCCTGCAGCTTCTACATTCATCACATTGGGTGCTCACGCAAAGTGACGCTACAAATGTAGGAGTCTTACCCAGGGACGGTGTTTTTTTTTTTCCATTTCTCAGTTTTCTCTAATTTATATTTGCTAGTTAATGAGTATTTTAATTAGGGGTGGGCGATATGGCTCTAAAATAATATCATTATATTTCAGGGTATTTTTGCGATAACGATATACTTGGCGATACAGGAAAACTAAAATAATTCATTAATTTCAGAAATATAGTATAGCAGTATAATCATAATGTGGCAAAATAAATAATATAGCATAAAATAATATAATGCAGCAAAAAATATAGCAGAATATTTAGTGCATGCATATAAACTGCAAACTAAAACAATTATACAATAAATACACCTAAAGCTTCACAGTAAATAAGACTACTTTTAAGACAGAACATCTCTACTATCACGATATGGATTTTTAATATCATTATATTTCTGTGTCACAATATATTGTATATGATATAATATTGTCCACCCCTAATTTTAATCAGTATTTTAAGTAAATTTTAACTGAAAAAAAAAATTTAGACAAAAAGTACACGCATGCAGCTTACAACAGCAATTAACACCCCTGTTATTTGGCACCAATCAGTTTTACCCTTTGTCTATGCCTAATGAATAATTTGATAAGATCTGCTCAGATGTGCTGGTTTACAGTGAGGCACCACAACAGCACAAGATAGCATAGCATGCAATAGCATACTGTATGCTATCTCATTTTTAGTAGGGGTGTGCATATTTAATACTCTGTATCATTATCGCCCTGATACCGTATATTGTTTGTGATATAAGGAGCAACGGATTATAAGGCACAATAAGCAACACTAGTAAGGATGCCTATATCAACGTGAGCAAGAGTGTCGCCATGTTTCCCTTCTAATGGTGAAGCTGAGGGAAGTAAACAAAACTGTAAAACATTTTCTTTTCAAGTCAAACGAACGCAGGATGTTAATCTACACAGATTTATCTCCTGAAAACTGTTTATTTGGGTGAAAAAAGCACTTCCATTTACTTACAGTAAACTTAGATTTCCAATATTTTGTCTAAGGATGAGTTTTCAGTAAAGTTTCTCCAGCATTAAGGCTGGTTGGAGCAGTATTAGCATTAGCTGCTAACCACAACACTAACCACTTACAGTCCGAAAAACAAACAAACAAACAAACAATCAGTTAATCAGTTAAACAATCTAGTAGCTTACTCCATCAAGTAAATACTTAAACCTAAGAACACAAGCCTACATGTGTTCAAGTCTACACGCTACGATTCTAAGCTTTATAAAGAAAGTAAACGTAATTTGAACTTAATATGATGTTATTTGGATGGCTATTTTAAGCAATGTGGATTTAGATAAAAGTATTAGGTAAATATATTATTATAGATGGCACAACATCAATTTTTCACGTTGGATACCAATACTGATACTGCACCTTGAGCATTCTTATTGTTTTATCTCTTAATCTAATCTCTTTTTAATCTATTTTAATGAACGACTAAACATTTTTCATAGTCAAATTTTTTTTTTTTTTTTTTTTTTAGCTCTCCCCCATGTTGCTTTCATGTTATAGTCATGTGACTGGGGCTGGGAACTTAACTGTAAATTAAATAAAATCAACAATCAGAACCTTTATCCAACATTTTCAGCTTATTTTTATAAAAAATTCTGTTAATTCTCACAATGTGTGTTTCTGTACTATTCCCTTAAAACCATACTACTTTCTGTGTGGTCATGTGAACCAACCCCACTCAAACACTGAGTCAACTGACCAACTGAGCAGCTTGTGCCCAAGATAAATTATGTGTCTGTTGTTCATTAAAATACTCATTCATTTTAATCGCAATCGAGGTATGTTCAAGTAATCAATTAATCATGATATTGATTTTAGGTCACATTTCCCAGCACTAGATGTGACTTCTACATATATATATATATATTTTTAAGGGGACATTAGATGACTAAAGAATAATCGACATTACCCAGATTATGTTGATTTGTGGATCCACCACCTCTCTCCTTACTGGAAAACAAATGTGATGCTAAATAATGTGCAAACATAAAATAAATGTATTCTATAGTATAAGATCATGAAATGACTAATTGTTTGTTCTCTCCTCATTTTATGTTTTCTTCATTTTATTCTGCATTCTAAGTTGTTTTCAGCCTTAACAGAAGAAACGCATCTTTGGTTGAGACTAAAAACACCCATTTAAGACCCATTTAAAACCCTTAACTGAAATACATTTTCGGCATGTTCTAGTAACTCTGTGAAAACACAGAAGCACTGTATTATCAAAAACCATGATCATTTGATATCATGGTATTTTCAAGCCAATAAAAAAACATCCCCTTCCTACTGTGAAACAAATCGGATGCCAAATAATGTAAAGCGAATCCATTGGAGAAGAACTAGGAGTGCAGATAATCTGAGTCGGCGCTGAAGGTAATGTAAGCTTGGGTACATTCACAGAATCCAACAGCCGAGTCAGAGTGAATGTGATTTCACTGCTGTGCTCATGCTGGATCTGCACGCTAGCTTGTATATCTAATAAGGTAAGAAAAAAAAAAGACAAGAGGACAGATGATGGAGTCTTCCCACTAATCCTGGCTATGGAGGAGCGGATCAATATCTTTTGCGCCCAGTAATAAATGCGGCAAGACTGTTAAAGTACCTCTAAACAGATGGGATTTAGTGTGTGTGTGTGTGCAGTGTAATTGTGTGTGTGCAGTGTAATTGTGTGTGTATGTGTGTGTGTGTGTGTGTGTGTGCTCGTCTAAGCCATCCCAAAAACCCCTAGCTTCCCCTCCTCCTTCCCAGAGGGGCTATATGCACTGCTGTTCTCAGCTCAGCCCTGCCTTTTTTCCTTTGAGTGGGTGGGAGATCGAGCCCCTCATTCTCATTCAGAACGGGGGCTGGGGGGTGGGGGACGACAGGATGGAGGGATCCACACTCCTCGTCAAGGCATTATGGAAGCCTTTATTTATGCCCTGCTTCTTTCACCCCTTCCCCCGCCCCCCCTCCACTTCCCCTAGATACCCTACCCCACTACAATCCAGCCCAACCCATCCCAACCCAACCCCCCCTCTACATATCCAACCCCCCATAGACTGGATTTAGGGCCTTGCCTCCAAGCTGCCAGCACTCCAGCAGCGGATAAAAGGGCGCGCATGGCAGCCTGCACCTTCACACCGGCTTTTATGACCCTCCAAAGGATCAGCGGAGGAAAAAAAAAAAAGCCTGGGGAAAGAAAAAGAAGAAGAAGAAAAAGAAGGAAAAAAAAAAAAACAAGGCAAACACGAGCAAAGAGGATTCCAGTTTAGATTCCAGTGTTATTAAGCGGACTCCGACAACACCAGGCCCATGGGGTGGGAAGAACTGGTTACAGGATGAGAGTTTCATAGGGCTTTTCGTTTTTTCTCTCCCGCCCCCCTCAAAACATCCCAGTCCAGCTAGGATCAGACCTGAAAAGGATTGAAAAAGAAGTGCGACAAGCCAGAAAAAAAGAAAAAGGGAAATAAATAATAAAAGCACAAGCGTCTCTCCCCGGCGCTGTCACCACGTAATCACCCTCTGAGTGATACAAAAGGGAGCAATTACATTTCATCAGTGCTATTTATACATCAGCAGAAAATGAGTGTACATAATTTAGACAACAGTGTCTATGTCAATATCTCATTAAAGCTAATGTGACTAAGAGGGTGTGGGAAACGCTGGCAGTGGCACTCACAGATGTTTGCACATGCCCATTTCGGCTCCCTCCCCAGCCCCCTACCCCCCACCCAAACCAATAAAACAAACAGCCAGACAAAAGGGCTGTTTCTTGGGCCGCGTACTAGCAGCCTAATCCACACTGAACATGATGGAAGACAATTAACAAAGACAATCCTGGCAATCCCGACTGTTCTGATCTGATCCATTGCAACTAGCTGTGTGTAGGAAATAGGGTTGGGAGTTAAACAGTTAGCAAATAATATATAAATAATATAAATATATATGTTACGGTAGAAAAATGTTTAATTAAATGGTGATATGTTTTGTTTTTTTTTTACACACATTTTTAACATTTCAGCTGCCAGACTTAGTGAGCAATAAAGAGCAGGCAGTAACCACACACACAAACACACAACACATCAAACAGCTAAACTTACCCTATCTAAACAGTTCAGTGCATCAATCTGTCATCCACTATCAGCGAGTAATCTATTTCGGAAACAGTTAGGATCAGGTCTAAGGCTGACAAAGGCCTTATCATTGTGGCTAACCCAACGCAACGTTGCTGAGGCCAAATGATTCAAACCATACTTCTTACTTTAAGATAAGTACCGATTTAGTATTAAGATAGTATTAATGATGAATAGATAAAGAACTAACAAATAAAAAAAAACTAAAACTAAAAAAAGGTCATCCAGTTTATTATTATTATTTTATGTGTACTTTGCAACGTAATCCATTGATATTATAATAAAATATCAAAATTCTATAGTAAATATTTGAATCTCAAATTAGGACATATTTAAGTATCTCTAAGATCTCCTGAAAATAACATCTAGCATCCTAAATAAAGTTATATTGAAAGATCAAAACAAACTTTAAAGGTGTAGATGACACTACACATGCTGAAATCAGAAATCAGCAATACAGTATTGTTTGCTTACAGTGCTTACAGTATCGCAATATGTTTCAATATATTAAATCACAACACAAGTAAAAATAATAATAATAATAATAAACTAAAAAATCAGAAACTGAAGTGGTCTCTTCATTTTTTTCCAGAGCTGTATAAATAAATTATTTTTTATAGAATTTATATAACATTTGTTGCTCCCCAGCTGTTTGATTTTGATCTGATCACACACTCAAAAACATCATTATTACAAATTACTAGTGTTTTACCAAAAAAAATCCCTTACTATCTTACCATTATGTGTTTTTGTCAATGCTGACAGAATCAATTCTGTTGTCAAATATCTGGTCTAGAGTTGCACAAGGCATTAAAAGTTCAATGCTTTTTTTAGTAATTAACCCTCAAACAATTCAATTCTGTAGCACTTGATGCTTTAACAACTTTATACCACTGAATAAGCAGATCTAAATCGAGCATGCTTCGGCTGGCAGCTGTAGCCAGTTATAGCAGCGAGGAGAAGGGTCTTACTTAGTCAGCTAGCGTGTCTATTCTAAAAACTCAAGTAGACTTACACAAATAGCAATGACATAATACTACTGTGCTACTGTATGTTGTTATAAATAACTTAAATAAATAAATAAATAAATAAATGTGTCAATCACACTATTACAAATAATGCATCATTGCAAAATTGATGCATTTACAGCTTGAAAATACTAAATAATAATAATAATGATTATTATTTTCTAGATGTGACCTGTCTTAATGCATTTTAATAAATATTTCATTTTCAGTCAAAATTATTGTTTTAGTATCGAGAATCGTGATACTACACTTGGTAACGGAAAATCAAAATGTTGGTCTTGTGACAACTCTAATCTGGTTTATCACAATATATATGAGAGATATGCATCATTTATTTATTTATTTATTTTTTTAAGAGAACCACAGCAGGAATTCTATCTAAGAATTCTCCATATCTGCACACATGTATGCACCCAACTACGAGGATATCCATCTGGCAGCGTGACAGCTGCGTGCACCTTTCTGACCAAGAGCAGATGTAGCATCAAACCGTACACGCCGGTCTTAATGTCAGCCGCTGTCTGTTTTTCTGAGCGGCTGCAGACCGGGGCAGACGGGTGAGGCTGAGCACCTCGACATTTACTCCGGATGAAAGGGAAAAACATTAGAGGCCTCGGAGCTGCACCGGACTTCATTGATTTATAATTAATCAAGGATAGAGCTGGGCTGCCATATTGCACCCAGATATAATCTCCTTTAAACGCTCGGCTTGACAGCATGGACACAATGAGGAGGAGCGCTTGCCAAAAACTTACGGAAATCCATGAAGAGAAAAAAAAAAAAACGTGGCAGCGCTCAAAGCATGAAGCATGCGGATGTGAGGAGAGGATCAGTCTGCTTTGAAATATTTAGGCTGGTTGCTTCAGCATGACTGCAGTCAAAATGGCAGACGGGAGGAGAGATTAAGGTGGGCTTAAGAGGGTGGTGCAGTGCGCCATCTGCTGGCTGGACCAGCGAAGACCTGCTTGCTGAGAGAGCGGTTCAAACTGTGTGGAATCTGAGGAAACTTGAGGAATGTATGTACGTACAGCTTAGAGTAGCATTTTAAAAATCTCAGAAGCCTCAGAACTACAGTATTATTAGACACAAACGCGCACTCTTTGGGAATCAAGGAATAAACATGGGCAGACAGAAGCAAGTCAATATCTCTGGGCCTAGTCTTGAGGGACTGAAAGATACAAAGAGAGAGAAAGAGAGAAGAAGAGATGATGAAGAAGACAAAGACAGAGACGGCTAATTCAGATTCCCAGCTCTGCCACAGCAGCAGCAATTACACCTCCATTTCACACAGGGAGAGCAGGAAATGAGGCAGGAAGTGTGCTGCAGGCTACAGGAGGAGACAGCAGGGGGAGCAGCGGCTGACAGAGCACGTGCCTTCCAGCTGCTGCTGCTGCTGCTGCTGCTCCTGCATACCACTTAATGTACACTGTTCAAGCACCGCCACCACCGCTCCTGTTTACACTCGGATTTCCCAAAGACAAAGAGGGGGGTTCAGAGAAAGGAAAGAAATGTGTATACAGACGGGAAATATATAATTAATTCTATATAGATACAGGGCTATAAACAAATATACACACATGCGTATGAGGTGGAAAGTAACGAATTACATTTACTCACGTTACTGTAATTGAGTAGATATAGTGAGTAATTTGTAATTTTTGAAGTAGTTTTTAAAATAGGTAATTTTACTTTTACTCAAGTACATTTTGACACAAGTAATTTACTTCGCTACATTGGAAAACTCCCAGTTACTGAGTAAAAAATAAAATGCTGGGAAAAAAATTGCTTGTGCAATAACCTTTTACCAGTAAAGAAAAAAAATTGAACATAGAAACCTATGCCACTTGTTCCTGAAAATGTTTTATGGGGTGGTCTGAACAAATACTGCCTGAAAGGTCCAATTATTATGTGGAATAATAATTTATATATATTAATTAATAATAATTAATTTATGATTTGTTGTACTTTTTTATCAAATAATTAAAAGTAACTATGTTACTTTTACTCATTTTAAATTGAGTTTTGAGTTGACTTTTATACTTTAACTGAAGTAGATTTTTAGATGGGTACTTTTACTTTTACTTGAGTAGAATTTTAGTAAAGTAAAGGTACTTTTACTTCATTACAAATTTTCAGTACTTTTTCCACCTCTGCACACATGTGATTAATATAAAGAGACACAGAAAGAGAATGAAAGAGAGACAGAGTGTGTGAGTGAGAGACAGAGGCAAAGAAAAAGACAGATAGAGACTAACCTGCTCTCTAAACTGCTCCTGGGAGAGACAGTCTGTCATGTTGACGCAGCCAAGCAGGCAGCCGGTGGGATACTCTTTAGGAAATGGCAAATCTGAGGAATTAAAAAAAAGAGAAAGCCCCCATGCATCAATTAACCAGCTCATTTAACTCCTTAACAACCAGACTAATAATGAAAGAAACCTCAGTCATTTTACACAATGTAGTTTCATGTAGATCCTTTTACTAATGATAAGTGAATAGACATTTGCTGAAATTACATTAGCCCAAAAGATTGGATGCCATATACTCATCATTTTTTAAGCCAGCTTTAAAATTACATTACTAATGCTATTATAATCATAAACATATCATAGTAGGGGTGTGCCTTATCATATCGTACGCGATAATATCTCCAACCCTAATTATCACATCAGGGTATTACTTTTTTTTTTTCTTTTTAGCAAAAGAATTCACACTGTTCTATTTTCCCATTATATATCTACTAGAGACATATTATATCTGATTATATGCAGTATCATTTATTTTACTTTAATCCTGAATACATGGAGATATTCGAAGTGTAGTGTTAGTATAACAAGATTCTGGAACATTGACATATTACAAATCTGATACTCTTTTTTTTTTTTTTTAATACCTTAGTTAGGGGTGTCCCATATCATATCAATGCAATGATAAAATGTAATTTTTCATATTTTAATTTTGTTGCAGTAGTGTATTCTTAAAATATATATTTTTTTGCTTACGTGTTTTGCCATATCGGAAAGAATATCGTTATCGCGAAAATACCATGATATATTATGATATTATTTTAGGGCCATATCGCCCACCCCTATATCATAGTTGTGCTAATTTAATCATACATTTATCTTAGCAGTGCTATTCAAGTCACATGTGAATACAATTTAAATCTACACAGAGAAAGGCAAATATTTTGGTACACAAACAGACACTAACGCTAAGTTTCAGTTTAACTAACGTTACTATCCTAGCACTGTACAGCTCGTACCTTTCAGCTGAAAAACAGCCAGCTTGTGAAAGGGTGGTAACAAAAAAAACTGATACCAGATGCTAAACATTCAGTGCATCACTAGTAGTTGCCAAATGATAAACTACTTTTAAGTTTTATATGGGAAGCAATATATTTTTTTTTACCACAGGATGTCTGTAAAATGTATTAGAAGTCTTAGCATAAATTAATGTGATGGGAGATGGGAAAGACTATAGGCTACACAATGTATAAAACTACCAGCATCTTTTTAGGAGGCCTCTGGTTCATCATCTGAATTTGACCACAAACCACAACAATCTATAAGTCTATGATCTGTGACTTCCTGTATTTAAAAATCCTTTCACCAGGAATTGACAGATTTGGCACAGCTCAGCTCATTACAGCGCATTCAGTGTGCGGCCAACTTTAAACCACTAGAAATAATGATGTTCATCTAGGAAAGCCGCCACCTTTCCCTCAGCCTTGGATCAACTACACGACTTTTTAAATCTGAGCAGATTATGAACACACTGGACATATACAACTAGACAATTGTTTTTAGCTGATTTGTATAGAATCTGAACAAATATACAGGGTTCATACACTTTTTAACCAATACATTTCCATGATTTTTCGCAAATGTTCATGACCATACAAATCTTAAAACATCAGTTCAAACTTTGACAATACAACAAAAAATCTAATAAAACTATAATTAAAATTGATTATAGTAGTTCTAAAATGAATCTGACACACAATCTTTAATAATAAAATGTTTGTCAGATCCTGAGAGCTTCATCATGTAGGGTTAAATTACTGAATTAACTCTGAGATGATGTATTTGTTAGCTCAAAATAGATTTTCTACAGTGATAAATGGAAACACAATGTTTGTAGACCAAAAACTTATCCAGACCTGGAAACTGCTCTGTGCAAATTTCATTAATGTTCTAGGCTTTTTATGACTGTACGAACCCTGACTATATAATATATACTGGACGTGATGCACTACACCACCAGATTCATGATCGAGCAAGATTCCTGATATGGGAGATGTGCTCAGTATAGTCAGTAATACACATTACATAAAAAGCTGAAGAGAAGCAAAACACTGGGCGGTTACAAATTGTGCAAAAGAAGTGGACTCCAATACTGCTAATGTTTTATAGTGTCACATTTGTTGAGCCAAGAGAGGACTGGTTCAGACTGGAGTTGGTAAAGAGTTTACCCTACAAGACTCCGCCCAAAATCGAGTTGAAAACCTAAATCCACTCACTGACCCATTCACATTTACAAAAACAGAGAAATACACAGTACTCTACAGGTAATACTCTGTTTTTGTGCTTGTTAAAATATCAGATTGCATTAGAATCAATGCAGGTACACATAATTTCAGTAAAAAGTAGCAAGATTTTTACTTATTTTAGAGAAAGCAGACATTAAGACATTGACTAATATAGGCAGAAGAGACGACTGGTTTAGACTGGAGTTGTAAAAGTGTTTACCCAACAAGATTCCACCCAAAATCAATTAATGTTTGATTTTTTAATTTTAAAAATCAAGTTCTAGCTTGACACAGACTACAGAACTTTCACTCCGTCTGCACAGGGCCCCCGCTACATATTAAAAGTCTAATTCAATGATTTTAAGACCTTTTTAAGACTTCAAATGTAGTCATAACTTATTAAGTAGAAAATAATGTATTGTATTGAGAATTAAAACTTAAAGTTTCTCATTTGTTTTCAATTTTCTTTTTTTCAATTTTGATCCATTGTGATGCAGAACATGTTAGCTATCTCACCGCTAATGTTAGCTAGCTCTCTGCTAACCCTAGTCATCTAAAATCTAAAATGTTTAATCTAAAAATTTAAAATTTACAACAAATTTACAGTCAATTTAAGACCTTAAACATCAAGATTTTAATATAAGACATTTCAAGACTTTTTAAGGACCCACGGAAACCCTGCTGCTAGCGTTAGCTGAAGCTTTAGTTTTGTAGGGCCCAGCTTGATCCCGCTGTGAAAGATTGATCACTTGCTGTATAATTTTGCTAAATTTTGCTAAATTCAGTGCATGATTTTTTTCCAGAGCAATATTCTACCACACATTCAAAAAAAAAAAAAAAGAAGAAAAGTCACACTGGGACAGTTTTGGTTCATTTTAACTACCGTGTGAATGACAGTTTCCCTTCTAGCTTTCTTCAGCTTCACAAGCGTGTCTGGATATTATGCAATTTCACTATGAAATTCAGAAAGGATCTGACTGCTGCCATTCATTACACCGCACAGTGCTAAATCCTGCCTTGTCACACTTCTCTAGTTATTTGACTCGCTTGAGAAAAATTACACACACTCCCCTGCAGCTACTTTCAGCACTTACAGCGGCGCTGCGCTTCCAGCTGATGTTAAAAATGAGGCAATAAATGACATCGGTTCATACCTTGCTTATAAATCTGCCGGTACATGGCCTCCACCTGGGCTATCTCCTGAGGGCTGGGTCTTTTTGCTGCAGCAGCGATCCACAGGCGCCCTCTGTGGGAGGAGTACCATGTCCTGCCCTCCACTCTAATACAGGAATAAAAAGATACTTTGCTTGTCACGCTGCATTACAGAGATATTACGCATATTCATTTACTATATGGACAAAAATATTGGAACACCTGCTCATTTACTGTTTCTTCCTGAATTAAAAGTATTACAAAATAATTTGTCCTACTTTTGTTGGTGTAGCTGTGGATTTTTTTTATACTAGCTTTTAGATATCCTCAACTATATATCCCAAAAGTGCTGGGTGAAGCACCATCATTCCATAGAACACAGTTCCACTGTTCCACAGCTCAATGCTGTGGGCTTTATACTTGAGTTTAGATTCTCTGCCCTACCTGATGCCCCACTCGAATTCAAGCCAAAATTTCCCCAAAAAATTTGGGCTCAAGAAAATGGTCTGTGGCGTAGGCGTCTGTTTTTAATTATATTTTTATGTTGTATAAAGCTATGACGTGATAATTACAATATAGCAAAGTAACGAATCAAACTGGGTTTTAAAAAAATTGCACAAGTAAGAATGTAACAAGATTTTTATTAAATATTAGGTCTACGCTTCTTTAGTGTTGTAGTGTTAATTAACATCATTCTGAACAGATTTTGCTCATTTAAACAGCCTTGTTGTTAAAATACTTATTTAAAAAATGTCTGGTTTAAATCGGGCTCTGGCTCATAATGACAGTTTAAGGGGCGGGGTGGGACGGGCTCTGGCATCTTGAAGAAGCTGAATGCATTCATCAAAAAGAGGTGCCAACAAACACTTGGACATATAGTATACAGTGCCCTCCATAATTATTGGCACCCCTGGTTAAGATGTGTTCTTTAGCTTCTCATAAATTGAGTTTTGTTCAAAATAATATAAGACCACGATGGGAAAAAAAAGTAAAGTCCAACCTTTAACTCAAGTAAATTTTAAGGGGGAAATAAAATCCTTGACTAAGAAATAATTATTCTTCATAAAATCACCTGTTCCACAATTATTGGCACCCCTAACAATTCTTAGGAAATAAATTTAATAAAAGTATTTCTGTCACTTCTACAGTAGTTTACGAAGTTGATCAGAGTATGTAGGAACATTTAATTAGTAATTCACAACTTCCTGTTTCCCTGGGGTATAAATATGACGTGACACAGAGGCCATTTATCTTCAACATGGGAAAGACAAAGGAACATACCATTCAAGTGAGGCAGATGTGTGTTGACCTTCACAAGTCAGGCAATGGCTACAAGAAAATTGCTACTCGCCTACACCTGTCCATATCTACTGTCAGAGGAATTATTAAGAAGTTTAAAACACCTGGAACAGTGGTAAACAAGCCTGGACGAGGACGCAAGTTTATTTTGCCACCACGCACAGTGAGGAGGATGATAAGAGAAATAAAAAGTTCTCCAAAGCTCACTGTTACAGAATTGCAACAAATGGTAGCTTCTTGGGGTCACAAAGTCTCCAAAACAACCATCAGGCGCTATCTACATGCCAACAAGCTGTTTGGGAGGCATGCACAGAAGAAACCATTTCTCACTCACAATCATAAACGCAAACGTTTGGAGTTTGCTAAGCGGTACTGGGACTTCAACTGGGACCGTGTGCTTTGGTCAGATGAAACAAAGATAGAGCTTTTTGGCAACAAATGCTCTAAGTGGGTCTGGAGTAACACAAGAGCTGAGTATGCAGAAAAGCACCTCATGCCCACTGTGAAATACGGCGGGGGATCAGTGATGCTGTGGGCCTGTTTCTCTTCTAAAGGCCCTGGGAACCTTGTTAGGGTGCATGGCATCATGAATGCTCTAAAATACCAGGACATTTTAAAACAAAATCTGGTGGCTTCTGCCCGAAAGCTGAAGATGGGTCGTCACTGGGTCTTTCAGCAAGATAATGACCCTAAACATGTGGCCAAATCTACACAGAAATGGTTCACCGCACACAGAATCAAGCTCCTCCCATGGCCATCTCAGTCCCCAGACCTCAACCCCATTGAAAACCTGTGGGGTGAGCTGAAGAGGAGAGTGCAGAGGAGAGGACCCAGGTCGTTGGATGATTTAGAGAGAATGTGCAAAGAGGAATGGTCAAAGATCCCTCTTTCTGTATTCTCCCATCTTGTGAAACATTACAGGAGAAGATTAGGTGCTGTTTTGTTGGCAAAAGGGGGTTGTACAAAGTATTAACATCAGGGGTGCTAATAATTGTGGCACACATGATTTGATGTTAAATAATTATTTCTTAATGTGGGATTTTTTTTCCTACTGAATAAATTCACTTGAGTTAAAGGTTGTATTTTACTCTTTTTTTCCATCGTGGTCCTATATTATTTTGAACAAAACTCAATTTATGAGAAGCTAAAGAACACATCTTAACCAGGGGTGCCAATAATTATGGAGGGCACTGTATATACTTATATATTTATTAATTATTCTGGGCATTTATATTATACGTTAATGAAATTAACATAAACATTTAATTATATATATATATATATATATATATATATATATATATAACATATAAACCATAAAAATAATCAACTACCTCTTTATACCACAGGTGAGGAGCGAGGCCCATGGCTGATGCATGCTGAGACACCAGCCCCCATCTGCCATCTCCTGCAGCTCTCGGTCCTGCAGCCGGAGTCTGGAGCGCTCAGCATTCTTCTCACTTCCAGCAGCTTTCACCTGAGGCCTGCGAGAGGCATCACACCCACCTAAATCCACCCACTGACACATTCACAAAAAAAGAAAAATACACAGTTATCAACACATATATACAATATTTAAAACTTGTATTTAACTTGTATAAAACTTGGAAAAATTGTTCTAGTCTATACATTGTTTTTGCTTGTTAAAATATCAGATTGAATTAGAACTGATGTAAGTAAACATAATGAGAAAAAAGTAGCAAGAATTTTTCTTATTAAAAAAAACTGAGGTATTGTGAGCTAGTTGAAGAAAATTAAACTTGGTTCCAGATATCTCCTGGACACCCCCAGTTATTATCCCAGTGAATGTGTTCAATTCCATCAGCAGCTCACTTAATTCACCATCATTTAAAACTGATTTACCAAACCAGCTACTGATATAAAGAGAACTATAAATAACACTAGACTCCACAAGGAGAGCTTCGGAGATGTTTAAATCAACACAGTGATGTAAAACCACCACTCTCTGTTTAAATGTTATTTGTATTTATTCTAATATTAGTGTTATATTGAGTAAATACACAGTTGAACAACTAAATTCAGTACAATGCCCTAGTCTATTAATACCCACCTGTGGTGCAGCCTGCACAATGTTAGGGTTGACCAGATCCCTGAGGTGCTGACGTCCAGCTGAGCCCGAGCTCTTTGGTTTCTGGACCAGAGATCCAGTGTTGATAGCCTTGACAGTCTCATCAAACCTATTGTGATGAACATAAAACAACACCTGTTCTTTAGAAAAACATAATAAACGGCAACACCTTATTTGTTTTCACTTTTCTGACTGGAATAACATTAAAAGCATTTTTTTTCTAACTGCCATATCTGCACATTTCCAGTATTTAACACATAATACAAAAATGGATTAATGAATCAAATTAAATAGGCAATAAACCCCCTGTTTTTAACTGCCCCACCCTCAATTCAAATTTTAAAAAGGCTTTAAAAAAAAAGGGAGGGGTAGTTTGGGAGTTGGGAGGGGCATTGTAAGATGTATGGGTTTAGGGGTAGGGCAGGAAGGAGAGCTGATTGGCTGAGCTGCAGCAGCAGCAGTGTGCCTCTGATAGAAGTGAGACCCAGATAGTTGGACATCAGCAAGGGGAAGGTTTTATTAACTGACTGATCTGCATATTGTGATGTGTCTGCGTACCAAAGTAAAAAAAATGTTTAGGGTTTACTGGCTCTTTAAAGGTTATTAGAACTTTAAGGAAAATATTTAGAATTTTAAGACTAGTGTACGCAAAATCAGAGACTGGGCTAGAAATGTTAACACTGGATTTAAGACCAAACCTATTTTGGGAAATACACATCCAAATACATCTCGCAGGATACTCAGACTGCATCAATATCTTTTTTTACTTGGTGCAGACATATAAGGGTGGTTTAAAACGTGCTAATATTCTGTAAAACACACAACGTAAGTTATTAAAAGTAATTTTAACTGGTATTGTTGTCATTATCATTGTTCAAATTTTAGCTTAAATATTTTCAAATGAAAATTATATCAAACAATTATACTGTGCAGTTTTTTTTTATAGTTTTGGATGTTTTTCCTCCTGTAAAGAATAGAGACAGAATCTAAAATATTCTGTATGATTTTTATATAATTAAATTGCATATTATTCCATGAAATAAGTATTTGATCACTTACCAACCAGCAAGAAAACTGTCTCTCACAGACCTGTTAGTTAAGCCCTCCTATTCTGCAGTCATTACCTGTATTAACTAAACCTGTTTTAACTCAATTAAATTAATGCAAATGCAAATGTATTATTTAAAAATCATATAATGCATTTGTCTTTTTTTTTAACATTCTGTCTCTCACAGTTAAAACGGCACTGTATCAAATATTTTTTTTCTACAGTATATATTTTGACAACCCTGGACAAATTTACTTTAATTGTTTTTTTTTTTATCAAATGAATTGCAGTTATTGCAGAAATGTCTTACTTGTTGTAATATTGAGTCAGGTTCTCTCCTTCCTCCAGAACTCGTCTGCCTGCGAAATCCAGTGTGATCTTGCGATCTTTGCGGGAGGCGTGACGGAGCTCTCGCAGCTCCTCATCCCGCTTTCGCAGCACCTCGCGCTCCCCGGGAGAAAGCCACTGGTTGGAGTCAGTGGCAAAATAGTCTGACTCATCATCCAGGACTTGAGTACGACGAACACTGAGAACATAGTCAAGCATCATCAACATTTTCATCTTTAGAATTTAAACAAGACCATTTCCACTCATATGACTCACTGCACATTACGGAATGATCTCAAACACAGGTGAGCAACAGACTGTATTGCAGCTACAATATCACAATAAGTAGGTATTGCCTAGTTTCCTTAGACCAGTGTTTCTCAACCAGGGTGCCGCGGCACCCTGGGGTGCCGTCTGGCTTCATCGGGGGTGCCGTCAAAATATTGCGCCTCACGTGCATATTTCCTTTCCAGAGTCAGCTCGTGTCGGGGTGTGTCCCAATTCACAGGCAGCATACTCTGAAGGATGCGACCCACAGAGGCGGTGTATTACTGCGCAGCTGTGACGCAATCTGTCTTCTAATACAGCCTCTGAAGGATGCAGCCCTTAAATTGGGACACACTGTAAAGTTTTTGTCCCCCACGCGATGCACGCGCTATTTTATTTCATATTCCGCCATCAACAACCCTCGTTCTCACCTGAAGTTCTGCGCCAGCACCCCAACCCCCCCCCCCCCCCCCCCCCCGGTCTCTCCTGAAGTTCTGCGCCAGCACCCCACCCCCCCGTAAACTGAGGTGCCGTGCCATCTCCCATAAATTTAAAGGGTGTCGTGACAGAAAAAAGGTTGAGAAACGCTGCCTTAGGTGACAGTAAATTCAAAGGCACTGCTTAGAGACTATGTGGAATTGAATGTTCCAGTCAGATCGGTACGTTCTTTAAAACTTTCTTTAAAAACAAAGCAGATGCAATATGCTTCTTCATTTTGTTTATTTGTTTGTATATCTATCCTGCTTCTAAAAACCACCCTCACTGCAATCATCCATTTTTATTGCTCCCTATGTGCATTCTTTCCCTTCTACTTGACATAAGAGAAGATTTTCTTTCACCTAGGGGAATAACTTAAGTGTGTTGCATTAAATCACTCAGACGATTCACTTAACTAAGGGAAAACAGTAAGGGGTTTACTGCAGTGACTAAGGTTTTACTGCCCTAAAGCTCCACTGTAACCAAGGCAATGGCTCAACATTGATAATTACTGTTGATTAGTAGCCAGTGTTGCTAACTTAGCTATATATTTTGCTACATTTATCAACTTCTTAGACCCATTTAAAGAATTATATTTTAAAAAGTAAAGGCTCTCTCTCCCTCCCTCCCTCCCTCCCTCACTCACTCACTCACTCACTCACTCACTCACTCACTCACTCACTCACTCACTCACTCACTCAATCACTCAATCACTCAATCACTCAATCACTCACTCACTCACATTCTCTGTTTCTTGGGATTAAGAAGATTTTTGGGTCCCTTAAATAAATCTAAAAGAACAGACAATTAAGGGACTTTATTAAACACAAGAAATTAGATACTTATGGGAACATTTAAGTGTTTATGACGATTTTCTTTAGATAACACATAAGGTACTTTATCTGCAACACACTTATCCTTCAGGGATCATTAAGGGCAATCTTAAAGGGGGAAAATCAGTTAAGGTTTTTTATGCAACCAGGCACAGATAATTCTACAGTGATAGATTTTAATACCACATGTAAAAGTGGGCCAAAACAGAAACAAAAATGTCAGATTCAGTGTGTTTTTTGCCACTCACACTGTCATTAAAATAACATATCTGTGTCACATATCAGGGTCTTGTTTTACCTGCTGTCTGAATCTAGCCTATTAGGGAATACTCACTAATAGCCTACCTGTTCTTGTCAAACTCCAGCAGTTTATCTTTGTGTTGAACAGCCTTCTCCAAGCCTGCCTTAAACCTGGCCTCCTGGTGGGGCAGATAGTCTTTTTCTTCACTGCGGTCTATCAGATTAAAACATGCACACAACAGCATTTGTAACACAAAGAAAATAAAGTAAATAAGCAGATCAGCTAAGAGATTACTGTAATCCTACTGTAATTCAGGCATGTTCTTTTCTCACCTCCCAGGAGCTTCTTTCTGAGTTTCTGACTTTTGTTTGAGTCCCGCTGTAAGATATCCTGCTCCTCTTTAGTGCACACCTGACAGGAATAATCAAAAACAAAAATAGAGACTTAATTCACATGTATTAATTTAGGCTTGTGCTATATTATCACCCTCCTAGTGAGCAATAGAAGTGATAGGGGACATGGTGTTCTTGTGAGCGGGTGGGTTATTTGGCTCAGAATGAAATTAAATGAATTGAAGAGGAAATTGGGGGTATATACAGTACCAGTGAAAATTTTAGACACCTTCTCATTAAATGCTTTTATGTTTTCTTCTATATAATAATAAAGTTATCCAGACTATGAAGGAACCCATAAGAAATCATGTTGTAACTTAAAAGTGTTAAACAAACCAAAATACTCTGTGAATCATTTAGGTGCTCTTATCTGGGGAGCTGTTAACTTCCGGATTCTGTGGCTAGTAGCTCTGATGAACTGATCCTGTACAACTGAGGAAACTCTTGCTCTTTCTGTCCTGGGGCGGTCCTGATAAGAGCCGGTTCCATCATAACATTTTACAGTCTTTGCGACTGCACTTGATACTTTCAAGTATTTCTTGCTATATTATGAATTAGAACATTACTCAAATACAGCTATTCACTGTCTACCAACTCTACCTCTTTACTAATTTACAACTGATTCTCTCAAACACATTAAAAGGCAAGAAATTTAAGTAATTAACTCTTGATGAGTTCAGCACAGCTGTTAACTGAAAGCCTGAATTACAGGTGACTCTACCTCATAAAGTTGAGAAAATGTCAAGATTTGCAAAGCTGTCATCTAAACATAAGTTGACTACTTTGAAGAATCTACAATATAACCTGTATTCTGGTTTGTTTAACACTTTTTTGTTTACTAAATAATTCCTTATGGTTTTCTTTATAGATTGGATGACTAACATTAATCTACAATGTAAACTTTTAACATAATGAAAAAGCACTGAATTTAAGGAATGTCTAAACAACTGACTGGTATTGTATGTGTACTGTAAAAATTAAGTGATCTAGAAGTGGTAAAAGGTGTCAGAAATTAATCTGTAATAGTTTTTAATGTAATAAAAAAGAAAGATGTTCATGAAGTCAACGCAAATGTAATATGAAACACAGTGCAGTCTGTTATTTTTTTAAAGTCCAACATGCGTCTAATTATCAAACGTACCAGGCTTCCACAGAACAAACACAGACCAGAGCCTTCCTGTTCACACACAATCCGACCACAGGTCATGCAGTTGTTGATGAGTTTGTGCTTCTGAGCCAGGCAATCACAGGAATGGCGTCCAGGCAACAAAACGGCCAGCTTATCCTGACCCTCTTTGGCATATAAATTCACAAACTTGCTTTTCTTCTTTGTTGAGGATGAGCTGCTGTTCTCTTGTGCCTAAAAACAAAAACACAAAATTACAGTTTTAAAAGCTAGAACCTGAAGCTCACAATTTCTTAATGTCACAAGTTGAACTGGACAATAAGTAAATAATAATGTCACTATAGCACAATTCTCTAAAACAGTGATATGACCCTTAAACACATCTCAGAAAGCTGGAGTTTACATTTCTATTCAATGTAGAAAAACAGAAATAGAAGACATTATTAATCTAGTTAGCGGATACTAACTCTTTAAAGGTCTCATTTATGACATGCAAATGTTTTGCCCCTGATTGGCTAACAGCACTGTGACGCTCCCTCCACGGCTCTGCAGTGGCCGGGCGCAGGCCGAGGTGGACGAGGCCATGAATCCTAATTTACGGGTTGCATTCAGTCTGGGAGCTTTTCCTGACGCACTCATTTTCAGGCTATTCACTTTTACTGGCTAAAGCAGGCGATGGGGGTAGAAGAACAGTTTCTTGTTCAGCATAAAAATGCAACTCAGAGTGACCTACTGTATTTCAAAAAGAGCAAGTACTAAACTAACATATTTTAGAGGTGGTCTAATGGTATCCCACACCAAAAGTGCAGCTGATTTAGCTTTATTTAACATTGCAGTACTCCGATCATAGAAAATTAATAACCATAGCCTGCCTCCATCAGTGTTTTTATATAGATCATACTGATATTAGAATTACGAGGTACCAAAATTAGGAAATATATTGGGATATATATTTTTAACCATACTGTTCAGACCTAGCCAAAAGATAGACAAACCTTAAGCAAGTCTATGGGCGTTTTTACAGCCTCTGGCTCAGGCTCAGCCTGACTGAAAGCGAGGACCTCTTGCTTGTTCCTTCCTTTACGCTTTGACTTCTTCTGGGTGTTTGAAACTTCTGAATCTGGACTCTCTGTAGGAGCACAACATGAGATTTGTTACAGCATGACTTACTATACATATACATATACATGATAAACTATATTTTCAAATATTGATCTAACTTATCTTACCGGTCACTGTCTCTCTCCTGAGGATCAGCTCTGGCCCAGAATCAGCCTGTCTCCGACACCGCTGCCATCTCTCCACCAGCTCATCAATAAACTGCTTTTTCCTGCCTTCAGTTCCTTGCAGGAGATCCCCCACATACTCCACAATTTCATCAGCATTGTTGATGGACAGAATGTACCTAACAGACCATGTAACAAACGCTTAGCAGGGAACAACACTTTAAAAACAAAAGTATTAGGACACCTGCTCATTCACTGTGTCTTTTACTGAAGGTATTAAAGGTAATATAAAGAGTGTATCCTGTATCTTGTTACTCCTGCTTAGTGGTGTCCAATTTTACCTTTTTTGTATTGTGATCAGTTTTGTTGATGAAATTCCAGAGCATACTGTTTATACCTTTCATACTTGAAGAAAATGAATTAACTGCATGTTTCATTACAGAGAGTGTAAATAGTCCTGTTTAACTGGAGTGAGTGCCCCACACTGTGAATATAAATCACTGTGCTATGTATGTAAAATAATCTAACATTATATTAAAAACGAAATAAATAAATAAATACATACATCAAGAAATAAAGTAGGGTATGGAGTTGTATTATATATACAGCTCTGGAAAAAAAATAAGAGACCAACTAAAAACTCTGAATTTTTAGATTTTACCAAATTGAAAACCTCTGGAATATAATCAAGAGGAAGATGGCTGAGCATAAGCCATCAAAACAAGCTGAACTGTTTGAATTTTTGCACCAGGAGTAAAGGCATAAAGTTATCCAAAAGCAGTGTGTAAGACTGGTGGAGGAGAACATGATGCATGAAAACTGTGATTAAAAAACAGGGTTATTCCACCAAATATTGATTTCTGAACTCTTAAAATTTTGGTAATATGAACTTGTTTTCTTTGCATTATTTGAGGTCTAAACGCTCTGCAGCTTTTTTTGTTATTTCAGCCATTTCTCATTTTCTGCAAATAAATGCCCATTATTATAGAACAAAACAACAATGTTAATTTTATTCAAACATATACCTCTAAATATCAAAATTAGATAAATTGATTAAGAAAATGGAGTGCTCTCTTATTTTTTCCAGAGCTGTAACATATAGATGGATTGTTGCTGAGGGCAACATAATGCCAGAGAAGGTAATTAGTTGTAAAGAAGCTGTAGAAACAGTCGCTATTACTGATATAAATAAACTAATCTACAGCTAATGACTCTGGTATCACTAATTAGACAGTAGTAGATGAGTTAGTTAGCTAAGATAGCTTTAGCCAGTTAAAAACGCAGCTAACAGCTCCTGACAACACTGACAGCTTCCCAGATAGTGAGTAATATATCTAGGAGTGCTAATATCAGAGATAAATATCAGTTTTTGACCCTCTACGAAGATTTATTATTAGTAATTAAGGTAACTAGCTTCGTTAGCTTACCTAGCGTTAGCTACCCATCTCAACTGGGTCCCAGTAAATTACTGGTACAGTTAGCCAGGATGCTAACGCTATCTACATATCAGTTTATACAGATTATATTACAGATTTTACTCACTGAACAATGTCTTCACTCGCTTCCAGCCCGAAATTGTGATTTAACTGATCCACACACCACCGCAGCAAAGCGTCGGACATTATTAAATATTAATAAAGAACAAACTGCGCAGCTAACTTTCACACAGACAGTCACTGTCACAGCTAGCTTTAGCACGCTAATGCCAGGACGCTCCTTCAAAATAAAAGTCCTTTTATAGCGTTATAGAATAGCGTTACGTTTTTCAACACAAATCTAAAAACTACCCATGCACTAAATAATTAATATACTAAAAAAATATACGTGTATATATTATATAATCACTCTGTGTGTAATACATAAGTATATAATATATGCGTTTTACATTTTTAACTAAATTAATATTTAGTTTCTAATCTATACTTTAGAAATTAGAATATCATTGATTGAAAAATTACTTTATTTCAGTAATTTAGTTCAAATTGTGAAACTCGTATATTATATACATGTTTTACACACAGAGTCATCTATTTTAAGCGTTTATTTATTTTATTGTTAATGATTATGTTTAATGATTATGGTTTACAGCCAATAAAAAAACAAAAATCAGTGTCTCAGAAAATTAGAATATTATGTAAAACCAATTGATACTTTTGGCAGTGTGGGCAGTGTGCCAAGTCCTGCTGGAAAATAAAATCCGCTTTTCCATAAACGTTGTCAGCAGAAGGAAGCATAAAAGTGCTGTGGGAAAAAAAGAAAGAAAGAAAGAAAGAAAGAAAGACGAATATAAACTAGAAATGTTCTGCTAAGTTTGTTAGGAGTAAATCATTTAAATGTCTTTCCCTCTCAATGTGTTTTAGGGTGTGAAGAGGTAGAGTTGGTATACAGTGAATAACTGAGTTTGAGTAATGTTCTAAATCCATATTTTGCCACTATTATGAAATGCTCGACAAAGCAAAGAAAAAAATACTTTAAGAAATGAAGATTAGTCAATCTGAAACATTTCAGGAACTTTGAAAGTATCCTCAAGTGCAGTCGCAAAGACCATCAAAAATGTTATTTGTTTTGTATATTATTAATATTATTATTTTATTTCTTCATTAACAATATATATGATATAATTGGTGCGTCTTTGTGTTTACTTGTACTCTTTTTAAAAAACAATTAAATTAATATGAATGATACAAATACAAAGATTTCTAATAATCATAAGCATTATTTATAATTTCTAGTAATAGTGTACTTTTTGTTTTCAGTCAGTAGGTGGCAGTATAGTGCTACTGACCTCTGAATTAACCCATAGTTTACATATTTACATACTATTGTCCTTTAAGTCTACATTTTATAGATAAGTCTTTATTTCCTTATCGAGTGGTTCGAGCACTATATGACTGCTGATCAATTTCATTGTATTTTGAGCAATGACAATAAAGGCATTTAATCTTATTTTATTAAATACAGATAAAGTGCCCATCATTATTTTTAGTCAAAGTCATTTGTTATTCTGGGGCTCTACTATTTCAGTTCTAAAAGTAAACAGAGAAGCATGGAGAATGTGAATGCAGAGTAAACACAGAATCGTGTTTTTGATATAGAAAAATAAGTTTATTTATAACAACACATCGTAAAGTCACTCTGAAAGAAATAAAAAAGAAAGGAATCTCAGGCCTGTGCAGCTGCTTGATGACATATATCTGCTTTCCCAGTTGTTACTCGAGTTTTAAGGCCTGTGGTCAGCGATATGTAAAGATACAGCGTTTTACAGAATATATGTGACAAAAAGAAAAATACACACACAAGCTCTCTGTGTTCATTTCACTCCTTTTGCCACACTGATGACAACACAAAAGTGTTAAACGTGTTAGAATCCTGGTGCTGTGTGCACACTGTTGTGGTTGTGACGGTGTGGAGCAGTTGTATTGTATAAAGATTAATAAACTGATATTGTATCGTGCTGTAAATGCATTTACTGTCTCTAATCTACTCTAAAGCTGCTACAACAGCACTGGCCTCGACCAGACTTGCTCATCAGCAGGATCTGAATCAGGGGAATGAAGCCGTCCACACTCGGGTTTCTCATGCAGTCTCTATGCGCGTGTTCACCCCATTAACATGCACATATATTTCCTTTTACTTTTCTTATTCAACTACACACTAGCCTATGTCAGCTGGCTGGTGAGTCTACCTACTCTACAGAACTGCTGACAGTTTGCATTCATTTTGATGACCATCAAAAACAAAAACCTTTATGTCCTTGATTGCACAATATTGCAGGACATACTATGGTTGTGCTGTTTCCAGATGTCTGTCACACAAACATCAAAATGAGTGTATCACACAGATGTTACCTGTGAAATGCTATGTGCCACACATGATCATTAATGATTAATACACAGTTAACCAGTGAACACACAAGTGTAAAATGTGTATTGGATGGTGGTATATAAGGTATTTGTTCTATGAACAAAGTGCAAGTGGTCAAACATAAAAATAAATCTTTAAATTTATTAGTATTATTAATATGTACTTACTGTCTAACAACAAATCTTTTGTCTTGATGTCCAGATGCTTTCTTAAACCCTTATTCATCAACTACAGCAGGCAAACAGGAGCAGAACTCATGTCAGCAACAAAACCCTAAAACAAAGGTGATAAAGCTTTTTATGCTGTATTGTCTTCATTTCTCATATTTGACTATGATCACATTCACCACATTTATTTGAAGTTATGTGTAATAATATATCGAAATATGTAAAATAAACATACACATATACGTAACATATCATCACTGTCATGTAAAAACCTTGAATCTTAACAGGAGAAGGAAAACAGGCATTTGAATTTAAATGGAAGGCAATGTAAAATTATTTTTGGAGCATTACTATTGATTGTGACACAATATAAAAAAAGATAGTGACAATTAACTGCATGTGCAATTAATGCAAACCACATCTACTTGAACATACTGTATATGAAATACACAGATTTATCTAATTTGGATATGTAAGTGATTGCCATAAATAAGGCAACAATATATGTAAACGTGTATGGGTCATATATGCACACCAAATATGTCTAAAGAAATAGACTTATTTTTGTATTTATTAAATTTGGACATTATATGAGAAGTTATATGATATGAAATATAAACTATGTAATATGATCCTTTCATATGGGAGAGAATAAAAGTGCTAAACAGACATCTAACCGCATGATGCTAAATAAAGGCTATTAACTTTCATTTACTGTTAGCAACATCAGCATTTCTGTCTGAACTGGGTATTTAAAGGAATATTTTGGATTTTAGACTTAACGCTTCAGGACATGTTTTGTATCTATCTTTAACCAAATGTTGCTAATAGAGTCTTTCAGTTTCACAAATACCTGCCCAGATTCTCTCAACCTGTCAAGTAAGTCACAGTACTTATTTTTTTTCCTACTTCCACTTTCATTTTTACTTTACTACATATTTTAGATGAGTTTAATACTTTTATGCTGATTCATTGTTTATGTGCTGCATCGTTACAATTATAACAATGTTAGAAATCATTCTAAACCCACATTGTCACTAAAGCCAGAGTGATAGATGCTCGGCTCTGTCATCGTGTTTGATAAAGCTGCTCAGCATTGAGTGAATCAAGAGATCAAGCTGATCTTATAAGACAATCTCGCTGCTCCTGTTCTGCCTTTAGCTCTGCTAATTTTCCACTGCTTTCTGTAAAAACTACACTAATAACACAGTACTGTACCTTTACTTTCAGTACTTCAGTACTACATTTGACTATAACCTACTTGCAATACTTAAGTACAAAAAATGTTGAATACTTTAGTACTTTTACTTAAGTATGGAGCTTAAAGAACACTTCAACTTCTACTAGTTAAAAGTCACTTTTTGAAAGAGCACTTAAAGTAGTTTTACTAAAGTCTGGGTCTGTAGTATTTTATAAATGTCTACAGATCACAACTATCAGAAACAAAACCCTTTGCAATGCCTAGATGGGACTTCAAGCTGCTGAGCCTCCATAGCCTTGGCACTTGCATTGCTGTTGACCACTTTCCTAAAATTGTTACAGTTGTGATTTTCTCCTTCCTTTCTGTACATATGGCATTGTAGGAAAAACTACCTGTATTAGTCAACTATAGAGGAGAAATTCATTTTCTATGGAAGTCTGTGAAAAAAGATCGTATCCCAGTCTCCCAAGTAATTTTAAATCACACTGTCTATATAAACGAAATCAGGTTACCGCCATGACAGTTGACTAGAAAAAAGAGCTATAGATATAATGCCTTTTGTGTCTTTTAAAGACAACTATGCAAAACCAAAAAATAAAAACATTCTGGGTAATCTGAAATGCCTACTGTATGTTTGCTTTAACACTTGTTCCATGTTCTGGGCCTTAATGGATTTACTAACAGCCGACATACATTTGCGTGGATTGAGATGCTTTTTGGGCAGAAAAATATGATTTTGGGTTAGGAATGATTTTTTTGGAAGCCTTGTACATCATGTAGTTCCCACACCAAACAAAATAAACCAAATTCAGACACCAAACACATCTTGGCCGATGGACTCTATGTATGATGAGTAAAAAATTAGGTATTATATATTTGATTTGCTCGCCAGACCGCTTCTAAAAGGCTTAAAACAGAACACAGTTATTATGCATTTTGTAAATGCCTAAAAGCTAAGGAGAACATCGTTAGTGTTTAATTCTGGGGTTCAGGAGAAGAAGTCTTTGGAGATGGCCTCCACGAAGTTAGGGGCAGACATGAGGATGCCGATGGTGCAGAGGATGGTGAAAATGGAGAAGGCCATGAGGCAGAGGCGGTCGATGACTGAGGCGGCGAACTTCCACTCGCTGCACACGGTCTCCTCCTCGTCCTGGTCGCGGAAGCGCTTGGAGATATAGCGCACCTCCTCCAGGATCTTGGCCAGCTCGGTGTCTACGTGGCCGCCGCTGCTGATGGAGGGAGCCGGGTTGGTGGACAGCAGCACGTCCTCCTCTCCCGCGCTCACCAGCCGCCCGCAGATCACCCCGGAGTCCGGAGAGGTGGCGTAGGGCATGCTCTCCATGCCGCGGAAGCCGATGTACAGCATGTTCCCGTTGGTGGACTGCGGCACCCCCGTGCTGAGCTCCACGCTGGAGATGCTGCTGCGGGGCTGCTTGTTGTGGCAGGGCCGTACCCGGTCCTCCCCGGGCCTCTTCATCCTCAGGAACCACGCACACCAGTTAAGCAGCACTATTCGCGTCTATAGATAGACGATAGAAAGGAACTAGATCAGCTGTCTTACATTCTTTTAAGTGCATACAAAAATGACTAAAATAATAATTATATACAGCTCTGGAAAAATTAAGAGACCACTTCAGTTTCTGAATCAGTTTCTCTGATTTAGCTACTTATAGATATATATTTGAGTAAAATAAACATTGTTGTTTATTCTATTAACTATGGACAACATTTCTCTCACATTCTAAATAAAAATATTGTCATTTAGAGCATTTATTTGCAGAAAATGAGAAATAGCTAAAATAACAAAAAAGATGCAGAGCTTTCAAAATTCAAATATTGGAAAAAAAAAATAATTTAAAAATTGTTCAGAAATCAATATTTGGTGGAATAACCCTGGTTTTTAAATCACAGTTTTATGCATCTTGGCATGTTCTCCTCCACCAGTCTTACACACTGCTTTTGGATAACTTTATGCCACTCCTGGTGCAACAATTCAAGCAGTTCAGCTTGGTTTGATGACCTGTGATCATCCCTCTTCCTCTTGATTATATTCCAGAGGTTTTAATTTTTAAGTGGCTTTTTTCCAGAGCTGTATATTGATCAATTTCAAAAGACATTGAATATATTTTTGAATTAGAATAATATTAAATATATATGTCTATAAATGTTCCTGTTTGAAAGATACACTATATTGACAAAAGTATTGGGACACCTTGTTTCCTCTGAAATCAAGGGTTTTTAATAAGGACTTGATGTGTATGCATATTCACAGTGTAGCATAGTGTGGTGTACAACACATGTACAACAAAACAAAGGGCACAGCTTGATAAAATACTCACCCATGTTGGCATTTTTCCTCCATCAGGATCGTGGTAGTGGTACTGCAGGACCCACACTGTGGCGATCACAGACAAGCCCACAATCACCATGGTAGTGGCAAAATATTGGGCTGGATAAAGAGTAAAAAAGACAAGTTGACTCTGTTTCAGTTAAACATTCTGATAATTGTACACTCTTTCAAACATAAAGCTATCTAAAGCTTTTACATTTTTTTAAAGTCTAACTGGTTTTATCATTCTCATGCTAATAGTGCTAATAAAGAGTAGAATACACCTGCTTTTACCACTGTTGATGTGCATAGCAGCCATAGTGGAATCTACTCTGGGGATTTATGAGAATCTCATGACTTTTCCAGTAGGAATCCCTACTTCGACCACTGGTTATATTTTTCCTTTTGTGTGTTGCTCGAACTGTTTTTGTGTTTTAATCTTTTAGGTGAAGCTCCAAGATTGGCCATCAGGGTGGGCTACTGATAAAAGCCATATATCTTTGGGGGAAAAATAGAGAGTGAGTGACATTTTGTTTTGCTACCTTTTTTCTTTGATTTCAGGTTTACTAAGTTAAAGTTTTGTTGTAGTTGTTTTTGTTTGTTATTTTTTGGCCTATGCCTATGCTTGTTTGTTTTTTTTTTGCCGATGTCGAAACGTTGAGTAGCCAGTGCGTTTGGAGGAAAGTACAGCGACTAGGTTCAGATACATCAGCTCACAGACGCCTTGTGCAGCTTGACATCACCCTTGGAGTTGGAGTGCCATCTACCCACCCAAAGAGAGTAAGGCCAATTGTGATGGTAATTTGCCAGCTACATGACCGGGATTCAAACCAGCGATCTCTTGATCATAGTGGCAGCGCTTAGCCCACTGGACCATACAATTATACAGTGTGCAGTAGTAGTAATCTGGTACAAGGTCTGGGGAGAGAGCCCACTCTCATGTGCTACCAAATATAATAATGGTGGAAGAAAATAAAAACTTACCAATTAACGGCACTGAGTCCGATGTTGCAGGCATTATCTCTGCCACCAACAGCATGAAGACCGTCAGTGAGAGCAGCACTGTGATCCCTGAAAACAGAGCCAGTCACTATTACCGACTGCCCACTTCCAATACCGCAGCAGAGGTCATAATAATCTGATAAGTATATCTTTGGCAGTGCTGACAATTACCGAAAACACTCCAGGACTTCAAATCAACCTCCAAACCCAAACAAAGAAAGGCCCCACTGACTCAATAATGAATGCGGACACATCTCAGATAGATTAGGCCCCGAGTTCACCAGACACACCACTCATTTAAGCTCTGCAATTGTCTGTATTGATTCTGGAACTCTGCAGAGCCACTGCCGACCCATCGCTCTGCGTGTGTGAGAGCTGATTTTAGTAGAGAGACCCCACGCTAATACAGTTTAAAGATGAAAGAATATAAAAAGGCAAATTATGCTCAGCTATGAAGCTATGATTTCATGCTCGCTCACTCGGAATCCTCTCTGCTGGTCTTCGAGGCAACGCTGGTGCTAAATTCGCTCGGCTTGAAAATAAAGGCGTTTGGCACGGACCGCTCTCTACCTGCATCGATCACAGAGGAGATCTGCGACTGGCCCATCAATCTCACTGCTGGCTGCTTATCTCAGCCTGCCGGGTCAAGTGCATAAATTGTCGTGAGCTGGGGTGGCCTCGGCTGCAGTTCCACATGATGTTGCTAGTGATGTTTATAGCGTGCACTATAGCGTGAGTTTGGTGCATTGAAGTGACCAGACTAAAAATCAAAGCATGCATAATACAGCTGTAATATAATGTCAAGAATATCAAGAATGTCTTATATTGCGAAGAACAGACAGTACAAATATCATTAATGCACATTTTTTATTGTTTAATTTAGTCACACACTGGTGCATCAAAAAAACTTGTGAGAAAATTAAATCTAAATTTCTTAAAGGAGAAATCCGCTGTGAAATGGACTTGGGTTGTAGTGAAACATGATAATGAGTACAAACATCTGTGGAACAGCCTACCTCCATTCACCACCAGCATTTTGAAAAACAGTCCTTTTAACTTATACTCCCAAGTGGCTTGGATCACAATGCTAGTGATAGGGGCATGGAGTTACCCATGCAAAAAAACTATAGCTATTTTTACACCATTAACCACAGCTTCCATGTAGCTCCACACTTCACTGGTAGAATTCTGAGGGACTTGACATTTAAAATGAAGCACTAAGTGATTTGAAAGTGCACAGGTAGTTTAATAAAAAAACTCTTTATACACACAGTATCTTCAAGTAGTTCTCTTGAAATTAAGTCACGATAAGTCATCTGACTAATTCTGTAGAAATGCAATTCCAGCTGAAAATATCTCTATAACATTTGTGCATTTCCACTGAATTTATTTTGCAATCCCAGAAATACCTCAGGGTACTACGTTCATAAACAAATGTTTTTTTAATAAACACTTTTTAAAGGTCTCGGTGCGTTTTAAATGCCAGTGCTCTCCACTACTACAAATGAAGTGAGGGTGAAATACTACTCTTGCTGTTGCATACAGAGCATCAGCTTGTCTGTTTGCTATTGCGTTCATGGTTTTGCTACTAGTCTCTGACCTTTTGGTTTGTTTGTTTGTATGGTTCTGAATGTTATACTGGTTTTAAGTCTTTGCTTACATTTATTTGGCTTTAAGAGTCTTCATTTTGTGCATGTCTTTTTTGCTTAAGGTTTGTTTGCTTAAGCTTTTTTCTTTAGCTCTGGCTACCTGTCTGTTTATCATGCTGTATTAAACCATAGAACCTAGTATTTCCATCAGACTGGACAGCGTCACTTATTTAGCTGAACATCAGGTGCACTTTTTTGTCTGTATTTTCTGCAAAATAATTTTGGTTGCCAAATATTCTGTGCATTCTTCTGTATTTGTGCACATTTTCTGAAAGCTTACAGATGTAAATGGAACAGAGCAATATCACTGGAAACCACAGGAGCATTGAAATTAACAGTTAAAGTGAATCATGGCCATTTCCCACCTCTAGTGGTTATGCTAGAATTTTAGTGGAGTGATTGTTTGAGCCAATTCATGTAGAAAACATGGATGCTGTGGTTCTGTTTCCTACTGTTCTAAATAAATGGAGCTAAAATTTCTAAGCAGACCCTCTCAGCACCTTCGTTGAGTTTTATAATGTAAATTTGGGAGTTTGATCCACGCCCTTACTCCACCCACTCTCCAACATATATAAACCGTCACTTCCTCTCTACCTGTGTGTCCAACAACCTCGCACCCACCTCCTCCCCATCTTCCTCCTTCATTTATTTTCTTCCTTTCTCTTCCCATATCTCTTTGTGTGGGGGGGGGGGGGGGGGGGGGTCAGCTTCATGTTTTTCCAGCAAAGCTGCCCCCGAACTCCTGCCCAATCATCTGAGTTCGCCCCCTTCTTTTTTCCTTCTCTTTCAGTCAAGAGAATGGGGAAATACTAGCAAAATATCGATTATAGCAGATTTTTAAAGTAAATTTTTCCACTGTATACCTAGTTTCTCCAGGTTTAACCACCTAAGCACCTTGTTTAAAACCATTTATTCCTGACAATAAAGGTATTTCTGCTTACAAAGCATTTTTAATCATATCATATCCACAGCAGGTCCTCAATTAAATATTAAACAATACATTTCCAACCTCCACGCGCACCTCCTGAATCCCCCTAAGGCTAATGAATAATGTGTTAATAATGTATTGCTGGACGCACTGAGCTTAAATAAAAAACAATTAAATCTGTTAGCTTATCTACAGCTCCAGGGTCACCGAGTGATGAGTAAGCTGCTCTGCACTGAGAGATACAGATGACGATGCAGAATCTGCTCACCAAGAGAGATCTTCTCGCCTGAGTCAGCGGGCAGGAGGAAGACCAGCAGGGCCAGGGTGGAGATGAGCACGCAGGGGATGAGCAGGTTCAGGCCGTAGTACAGCGTGCGTCTCCTCATCACCACGGTGAACGTCACGTCTGGGTACGGCTCCCTGCAGCAGTCGTAGAACTTCTCGTTCCTCTGACCCTGGACTTCTGCAGAGCAGCGAGAAAAAACGTACATAATAGATGACAAATTCTCATTTCATTGCTTTTTTATATGAAATCATGATGGAATCATAAGTTGGCTTGAATACAAGAAAAATGGACTGGATAAATACAGTATATACAACCCTTAGTTTAGTAGAATTTAGTTTAGTACATAATAAATTATAGACACATCCAATATATACAGTGACATGCAAGGTTTAAGTATCATGTCTCATTAAAATCGGTACCACTTTAAAATAAGACTTCCTTTATAAAGGATTTATAAATGTTTACAATTAGTTTATTAATGGTTACTAATTAGGTTTATTAGGTAAATGCCTAAAAAATCATTAATAATCATTTATAACACACGTAGAAAGGGCTACCATATAGACGGCTGTGTAATATAGTTCACTATTTGGCAAACAACAGGTCATTGTTGCCCTTTCTACGTATGTGTTATAACTAATTATTAATGATTTTTAAGGCATTTACAACCTAATTAGTAACCATTAATACGCTAACTGTAAACCATTTATAAACCCTTTATAAAGGTAGTCTTATTTTAAAGTGGTACCTTAAAATCTATAGATGCGCTGCGCTGAACTGCTGGATATGTGTGTGGGGTCTCCCGCAGTTAATATGGATGTAGTTTATAACAGGGTCACTTGTTGGTTTGGATGGATCATTACCATATACTGCACTGTCCACTGCGGGTAGTAATGCCCTCAAATTACACTGTGGAATGAGTAATGAGTTAAATTTCTACCCACTATCAGACCTCACACTAGATAACGAGTCACAATTTATACAGGTTTAGGTGTTCTCAAGCTGTCCCCTGAGGTAACACTAACATACTGCTATCCCATGACTTTTGGCATTTCAGTGCACATGCACCTGTATTCATTTTCAGAGGCCTGCTAAAAAAGAACAGTTTCAGTGTCAGGGCTGGGCTGGGTTGATTCCAATTTACATTCAGTGTCCTCACAGTGTCCTAATTTATTCTGCCTCTCTACTTCTCTGACCTTAAACAGTTGATAATGTGGCACCGGGGAGTGACTGGTTCTTGGCCCTGAGGTAAAGATAGCAGGTGCTATCATTATAGAGCTGTTGAGTTTATTTGGGTCTCTGGCTGCTGCTGGCAGTAGGTAGGCTACAGCAGTGCTTCACAGTATATTTTACTCATGAAACTGTCCTGATATTTGCACTGTACACAGATCAGCCTTAATATAAACACCTGTAACAGGTAAAGTGAAAAATATTGGGTATGTACAATAGCAGCTGATAAAGGAGTGAGATATAAGAAGAACAGCTCTGTTTTTCTGGTTACATTTCCTACTAGTTTGAAATGTCACACATCTATTCCCGTTCAAAAAAATTAACTTGTACCACTTGTTTCTTACCAGATGTTAGAGAAAAAAAACATACATGTATACAGTTCTCAGATGTTTCCACAACAAATTGTGATTTCAGATTACAAGATATCACATTGTACAGTGTAAAAGTAGAAAATTTTAATTTGAATCCATGATATTAGTATCAAGACGAACCTTCCCCACAGCTTGTGTCTAAAATGTTAGGTCATTACCATTTGCCACAATGCTTTGAGACACCCTGTATTTTGGAACTCAGGTTTTTTATCACCACCACTATTCAAAAGACTGGGGTACAAATTATCTTAGCGACTTAAGAATGACTTAAAGAAGGATGTAACTTTAAGAACACCTGTTATTATGCCCGTTATTGTGACACACTCTTAAATGCTTAAAGGCATTTAAGAGTGTGTCACAATTCTCTAAGGTTAGAAACAAGCTTACAAACTACTTAACTTTTTCGGGAAACGCTCATCATTTTAAGAATGTTCTTAAGTATGAGGTTAAGAAAAATTCTTAGCTTTAAGAACATTTTGGGAAACACACCCAGGTTAGTGTTTATAGAATGGCAAATGGCGGCAAAATTTTCTTCAATTTTTCTCCTCAATTTAGATAGGCCAATTGTCCCACCAGCTGCTTCTCAGCTGCTATTTAGCTGTATATCCCTCATCACTGGTGATGCCACAACACACGGAGGCTAAAGACAAGCACATGCCTCCTCCGATACATACGAAGTCAGACTCCGCCTCTTTTTGAACTGCTGCTGATGCAGTATTACCAAGTAGCATCACAGCGCACTTGGTTCCGATACATCAGCACACAGATGCCATGTGCTGATCGACATCACCCTAGGTGTGATGAAGGGAAAGAGTGGCATCTACCCACCCAGAGAGAGCAAGGCCAGTTGGCTCTGGCAGCTGATGGCAAGCCTCATGACCAGGATTCGAACGAGCGAACTGCCGATTATAGTTGCAGCACTTAGCTTGCTGGATCACTCTGCGCCCCCGGCACTTTACTTCTTAAAAAAGGTCTAGCATTCACATGAGTGCTTTTTGTTTTCTCTCATCATAATAAGATATATGAACAGACATCTGCTGCATGACAATGTGTCAGAATTATGCTTTATTTTCCTTTAAGAAAGGGGTTTACCACATTTAAACGTTTGATAGGGTGGAATCTGATATGCTCAGCCAATAGGAGACGAGATTGTATTGGCTTCTATCAGTCACAAAGATTTAAACAGAGTGCAGGGAAGCTAATAACTGCTGTCAGCTCACATTCACAACTGCACAAATCATCTATAAAGATAAAGAGGGACAGCAGGACGGTTGATTAAAACTCACACAGGGCTTTTCTGCTGCCTGTGTTTAAAAGATCAGCAGCCGCTCGCAGGGTTTGCTTATGAGCTTTCAGGTTTGAGTGATTTTTCCCACTTGAGTCGCATCAATCTCCACTCACAAACACATTTAGAAATAAACCAGATACATGTGTCTGTTAGCTTTAGTATCTGTAGTTTTTACAAGCGTGCATACAGGGAATGAACAACAGGTAATCCTAATTTTTCCAGAACATTGTTGGTTGCATAGAATTGGCACAGGGATTTTGTCTATGTCATAAAGGTGCTGTGGCTAAAATATTACATCTGTTATCATCAGAGCAGCAGTGATGCTAAAGGCATGACGGCAATGCTAACGGTGTGGTGTGGCGGTAGTCATTACCCGATCTGCATCCTGGATATTGAGTAAACTGTGAACTAGGCTGCCACTGGGTTTCTATGCTGCCCCACTATTAACATTTTGCTGCACTATGACAGATCTGAAAGAAGAAGTGAAATACGTGAAAAAGCCTCTTCTGTGTGGCCTTGTATCTACAGTAGGGCTGCAACTAATGATTATTTTGGTAGTCGACTAATCTGATGATTATTTTTTCCGATTAGTCAAAGATAATTTCTGTCATATCCTTCATCTCTAAAAACAATAGAAACAGCTAAACGTGAGCTAAACATGAGCAAAATCCATTTAAATGACTAGATGTCTTATAAATGTGTAAATTGCTAGTGATTAGATATGTAATCTGCTGTAATTGGGCACTTTTGGAGACAGGCTGAGTTGAGTGTAACCTGTGTGCGTGAGCCATTTACCCATCTCCCATTGCGCTTCTGTCCCCATCACATTGCGTAATGCGGTACTGTTACAAATTAACGATAAGCCGAAAATTTTATTTGTAATCGACAATTTTAAATAATCGACATTGACGATTATATCGACTAGTTGTTGCAGCCCTAATCTAGAGTACAGGAATGAAAGAAAAAAAAAACGGTTTTCACTCCATCTGCATACGTTTCTTTGCTTCTAGATGTTAATATTGAAGCTCATTAGGATGCAAATGAAAATATTCTAGTTTCTGTTAATACAGTTACCTACAGTTACCCATCACCTTACCTACAAGGTCCCATTCTCCATTAGCGATATAGCCTGAGATGTCAGCCTCCATCATCTGCAGGTCCAGTGACCAGCCCCCGTACGTCCATGAGCCGAACTTCAGAGCACAGCGCTGAACATCAAAGGGGAACCACTTCACATCGATGTAGCAGGTGCTTTTAAAAATCCCTGTGAACACAAACACGTCAACAGAGTTCAGACACATGACTGCACTCCCTAACTGCTGTAAGTCTAAAGTTCTAAAGGCCTAATTTATTTACCTAAACACATCAGATTATTTTATTTTAAACAGATCTGGTAAAGGTCCTGCAACCAGACAAAAAAACATCAGTGCCTTTCATAACAATCTGAAAAGCCACGTGTCCCCAGACTTCTGATGATGAACAGTGTATGTTCAAATGCTCTGCTTTGAAATACAGTGCTAATAAATATGTCAGAAATTATTTATAACACAGACTGCCCCCTTTATCAAAAGAAGTAAAATAATGAAATCCAGAGTATTTCTATTACTGTGGAACACAAACACAGAGAGCTCTAAGGAATTTATTGAGACCGGAACACATATATGAATTAAGCCAGGCAGGATAAGAGCGTAAATCCAGTTTATTGATGGTGTGAAACGTGTCTAAACCTTACTCTGACTCCACCCTTTCTGCAGTGAAGCACTGATTACTCTGCAGATGCTCTGAGAGCTGAGAGTTCATTTAAGTAAAGGATAGAATCTGTTTAATATTATACAGTGCACAGTAACCAAGAGCAAATTAATTTCTAGAACCTTTATTCATTGAGTGTTAAACAGGTTAACACTTTGTTGAGATTTCCTTATGCCTTCTTATGTCTCTGCTAAGGATGAATTGAATTAAATTGGTCATTAAATGTGTTCTGATCTTTATCTAAGTCACAACAATAGACAAACACAGTCAGTTTAAACTAATACCACACAAACCATTATATGTTTGCATGGTTTTATAGAATACAACAAGTTAACAGAAATCCAAGTATTCCCAAAGGGTTCCCCTTCATTTTTTGTTTCATTTATGTTTGTCTGTGGAATTACTATGATTAGTATCAAAATCAGCTGTTTGTTTTCACACATGCAGAAGGCCTGGTGTCAAGGTGTTGGGTACAATTTTGTATGATGCCATATCAAGCATCTTTGGCCTTGATTACAGACATTCTGACATCCCAAAGTTAGATTACCGAGATCTTGCAACCAGTGACCCTACCTTTTCTGAATGCACATTCTGGTGCACTATTCCAGCAGGACAATGCTCGTCCACAAACTGCTGCTCTCTCCAGAGCTTGCACTGAAGATACAGATACTACACCATGACTAGACACATCGCCAGGTCTATCCCTGATTAATTCTTATTGGACGAGCTATCAACACTTCTACACCCTTACTGCACAATTTACAGGAAGTGTGTAAATATTTGAGCTGTATGTGATTAATTTTTGCAGTACACCATTACGAACCTCTACAACATCATGCAGAGATGTCTGGCATGTTTCACTACACACTTCACGTTCCACATACATTACACACTATTTTGTATGCAGGTAACATTTTATAATAAGGCTCACAATTAACAGCACTTATGACAGTAATAAACATTGTTAAATGGTAAAAGAAATTCTCACCTAATTACTAACTGACACTAGTTAAGATAATAGTAAAAAAGTAAATAATAATGAGATATTAGTTAAACAATTTGCAATGATTAATAATGTCTTAACTAGTGTCAATTAATAATTAGTTGAGACAAGTACTGTTACTTAATGTACCTTTAATGTGAAGTGTTCCCTGTATTATATCTTAATATGACCAAGAATTGCTCATATCAATCTAATTTTTAATGTCTATCTTTTTTTTGCATTGCAATCAGACTGCAATAGCTGGCTGCAGCATTTATTTTATTTTTTTAAGATAAGTGTATGATGAGCAACGCACTATCTAAAAATGCGGAGGTTAAAGGTAATATCTGATGAAACAGTTGGAGAAAGTTGGGTATTTACATTCTTTACAGAGACTTTATGCAGTTTGTCCATTTGGATTTTGGTTATGTTGCTTATGTTCCATAAAAGCTTATGCAAAGGATGTGAATTAAAGAGAGCTAAAGCAGTCAGGGAGCAGAGAAACAGGAAGTGTGGACAGTTATGAGAGCTATAGAGTTTATAGTGCAGTTTATGAAACACAGGTATTAATTGCTTTGTCTGTTTCAGAGCAACAATTTTACTTTGTACAGCAGGAATAAAGAGAGAAAAGAATTGGAGAGGGTAGAACAATTGGGGTGAATCTAAGCTCAGAGCAGACAGTTCTGCTGCCAGACCGAAGGGTTCCACAATAAGACGATCCATCAAAGTCATGCTGCGTGTATGACAGAACCGGGTCAGAGGGAGCTTGATCTGAGCGGCAGTTCCGCTCAGACAAAAGAAGTGGTGTAAACTTTTTTTTTTTATAAAACTCTGTGAAATGTGGCATTTTTTTAACTAAGCTGCAGTCTGCTGAACACAGAACAACACCGGAATCTCCTGTAAAAATCAAACACTATACACTATATGGACAAAGGTATTGGAGTACCTGCTCATTCATTCTTTTCTTTCAAAATTAAAAAGAGTTTATCCTGCTTTTGTTGGATTAACTGACTTTACTGTCCAGGTAAAGCTTTAAACAATGCTGTGAGGGTTTGATTGCATTCAGTGACAATCGCATTAGTGAGGATGGAGGAGAGTTGCAAGGATTAGAGGTAGACATGTGAGCAAGGTAGCTTGTATGTATTTATAGGATATTACAGTAAACATTTATCATACCACACTTAAATATCCAGCCTTTTACGTACATCAACAGAATTAAAGCTAAATAAAACTTTAACGCACCTGGGGGCAAATAATGGCAGGAGCCGTCGGCGCTGACCACCACGTTAGTGTGAAAAGTGGCATCAAACCGCTCATCAGCACTGTGGGAAACACAAGCAGCAGTTTACAGCAGCTCATCATTACCTTAAAGGAATGTTGCATTAGCACATTATACAGACAGTTTACAGACAGTATACAATGGTACAGTTGCTGAGGGAGAACACATTTAATATATATATTTCCGGGAGATGCGGATTTCCTTTTTTCAGAAGGAATATTTTCCATTTTCCAAAAAGTATAATATAATATTCACATGTTCTAATTCAATGGCTATAAGCCATAATCATTAACCATAAAATAAATAAATAAATAAATAGATCACTGTGTGTGTAATACGTCTATATAACATGAAATACTGAAACTTTTCAATAATATTAAAAATTTTGAGATGCATCCAGGGCTGGACTGGGACAAAAAATCAGCCCTGCCATTTTTGGTTTAGACCGGCCCCTCATAATTAGCGGAGCACAACCGACTTGTAATTTATGTACATAGGGTTACAGAGACGCATAATGTATCATCAGCATATTAAATATAAGTTTATTGTCTATTGTTAACTCTACCATTTTTGTCTGCTCTGTGTAGTTCAATTGATTCTTTATCCTTTTTATTGAAATCATCTCTCATATGTATTTTTTTTTATTCTCTGATACAACAGTTCAATTCTAATTTTTCTCCTTTAAACAGCTATAACATGTATTTGTATCAGGCTACAAACAGGACATTCTGTATAGTTTTAACATTATCAACTTCATAATAAAAATTGAACTTTAGTATAATCATGTTTTTTTGGGGGGGATGGAATGTTTAATGGGGCTCTTTTTTGCTTGAAACCAGGGTTTCTCCTACTCTCATCGTAAGAGGATTTTTTGATCTAGGTGGAACAAACAAACATTGAGCCTGATAGTGGTGCTTTATTAAAAACAAAAACAACAAAAAAAAGGAAGAAAAAAAATCAGCATCGGCCCCTGAGGCCGGTACGCCAGATTACCAGTCCAGCCCTGGATGCATCTGTAGTTAGTTAGTTATGAAAGGAGATCAGATTAAAACAATGATGATCATAAATAAGGCTGAAATTAACTGTAAACTGATAGCAGAAAATATACATCATTATACTGTATTTTGCAATGTACTGAAAGGCCTGCATACACGGCAGGCCAAAAGTAATGCAATACTAATTAGTATGCTGTGTCCCACAACTTTTAAACTTACCCCATGAAGTTAAAAACCTAACCTGCAGGATTTGCATGTGGAATTGCTTGCCTTTAACATTTTAAGTAATGTTTACTGAAGATTTTAGTTAATTAAACTGAAACAATATAAAACAAAGTCAACACAGAGTCAGCAGCTTAAAAAAGTGCTTGGAAACCAGAGAAATCAGGGGACACACCCAATGCGCACATAGATAGTTTCCAATGGAAAGAATCTGTCAATAGAAACAGACTAAACTGAAGCTGATTTAACTCACAGTAGTTGGGTAATGATTTGAAATATAACATTTTGCATAAAGCAGATTTTTGCATGAAGCCAAATGCCCCTTGGAAACTCATGTGCTTTACTTACTACAGTTTATATAATTTGCATCTCTACAAGAAGTATGCTGTGGCCTTTATAACCACTGCTTATATAATATAACTTATATTGTTGTTTCACATAAGTTCTGAGACAATTAGGAAAAAAATTAAGCATGGTAGAAAGGAGCAGATAGCTCAATAGGAAGCTTGCTAGATTAGCTAGCATGCTAACCTGCTACACTGTAATACACCAATAAACAATAACATGAGCAGCTCAGGACACAACCACAGGAGACATATTTGGGGTCACACGGGTGACTTGTTGCCTATTAGTGTGAACGGATAACGGTTAATCTCTCTATTTCAACTCGTTTGTTTATAGAAATCAGAGCAGAAAATCTGCTTCTACTGAGTTCAAGTCCAGGCCTTTATCCCCCTCTTCCTCTCTGGTTTACGTTAAAGAGGTGACAAAGGGAACATAAAGTGATCCAGAGTGAAGACTAATCTAAACTCAGTTAAACAAATATGTAAGTACTAAATGATTAACATTAATGATAATGTTACAATGCATTAAACATATGTTTTACTGTATTTTGACAAATTATGGCAAACATGGTACGGACATAATCGGTTTTCCAAGACAGCATGAGCAACACATGTTTTCCCTTTCAGGAAACATGCATGAAGGAATGTGTGGTAACATGAACAGTCGCTTCCTGTTCCATGCATGCAGCCACTAATCAATAGCAGGCCCAGGGCCCAGATTTCACTGTGAGCATGCCTGGTAGGGAGCATGTTCTTCAACAACACAGCTGAAAGCTCACTGGTCGTATGGAGTTGGTAGTATGGTAGTCGTATGGAATTGCTTAGCAAGAACGTTAAGCACAGGTAGTTGGGTGTGTAGGTGGGGTTTAAATGAACCCGGATATTTTAAAAACAGAGATTTCCCTCCGTCCGTTTTTGAAAATATTTCCATCTAAACAAAAAAAGAAGATTCTTAAATGTGAACACAAGCCTCCCAAAACTACACACTGCTACAAATTATGAATTCTAATTCTAAACAGAACATTAGCTACAGTACCAGTCAAAAGTTTGGACACACCCTTTCTCCGTCACTTTTTTCTTTTCTTTTTTTCTTTGTATTAATATTTTCTAATTATGAAAATATCAAAACTACAAAGTAAGTAGTAAAGAAGTAAACAAAAAGTGTTAAAAAAGTGTTAAAAATATGTTTTATACTTCAGATTCTTTAAAGTAGCACCTTTTGCTTTGATTCCAACTTTTCCCACTCTAGGCATTATTCTCTCATATCTGACAGTTATATATGACATATATATATATATATATATATATATATATATATATATATATATATATATATTTCATTGTATTGTAAAAAATATGTTTCAAGAATCTGTAATAAAGTCAAAGTATGCTCATTGACAGACTGTTGGACTGACTACATGAATTTGTCTGTATTGGATTTTATTTAAAGCTCCGGAAAAAATGAAGAGAGCACTTCAGTTTCTGAATCAGTTTCTCTGATTTTCCTATTTATAGATATATGTTTGAGTAGAATGAACATTATTGTTTTATTCTATAAACTACAGACAACATTTCTCCCAAATTTCTAATAAAAATATTGTCATTTAGAGCATTTATTTGCAGAAAATAAGAAATAAATGAAATAACAAATATGCATAGCTTTTAGGCTTCAAATAATGCAATAATGCGAAGTTCATAATTATAAAGTTTTAGGAGTTCAGAAATCAATATTTGGGGTAATTACACTGGTTTTTAATCACAGTTTTCATGCATCTTGGCATGTTCTCCTCCACCAGTCTTACACACTGCTTTTGGATTACTTTATGCCACTCCTGGTGCAAAAATTCAAGCAGTTCAGCTTGGTTTGATGGCTTGTGATCATCCATCTTCCTCTTGATTATATTCCAAAAGTTTTCAATTTGGTAAAATAAAAAAAACTATATATATTACTATATTTTTCTCCTATAACACAAGATGACCCTCTGCCCTCTTCACTTTTTACAGTGGCTAGATCAACAAACACCTCCAGGTTTCGTAGTGTTAGCAGAAAATATTGCTTTTTCCATTTTAATTGGTTGTAAAGAATGTAGTTATGGATCAGCAACAGAACTCAACAGCATTACTGAAAAAACACAAGCACTGCTCTAACTTTGACCTCTTGTTACACATAGTTTGTCTAAATTGATTGACAGAGGCCTCAAAACACAACGTTCAGCATCTCAGTCCGACAGGAAACAGCAATACAACATAATCAGCAGTGTCAGGACAGCGTTATCTGACAGACAGAGACTGATGAGCCTCAGACCTTGTTTTCTTCATTATGGACGAGACACTCGCTCCTGCACTCTGTTTCCAGCACTTTTTCCAGACGATCTAACAGCTTCCTTTATAAACCCTGACACAAAGCCGGGAGTCCTGCTCTCTCAGACAGAACACTGATAAAGAAGAACACGTACCTGTTATACAGCAGGATGTCAGGCTTCCAGATCTGATTATCAGGAAATCGCACGTTCGTCACTCCAGGATAGTCTGACAAGTTCCATTTAAGGTAATGATCATACCAGTACTGGAAGAGAACAGCAGTACCTTCCTTACACTCAGCTGAGCTTATAAGGGCTGAATAGTGTTAATGATGCAGATAAAAGCTTCATGCAGGAATATTAAATACGTGAACCAAGTAAGGTAAGGTCTGATTCATTTCTAAATCACCATATCTTCATAACTACCTTCCTGTAGAAACATTGTACTGTATATCTACAGGTATACTTTTTTTTAATATATTTTGGTTTCTTTACTTTTAATTGTCATTTGTGTGAACAAAAACTTCTTTGTGTAATTCCTACACAAATAACATATAAAATATACTAACAACAATAACAACAAAAATATATATATACATTATATATATATATATATATATATATATATATATATATACATTATCTGTCTAACAAAGCAAGGGATCTACAGAATATTCAGCAATTAACATTATTAGTCTAAAAATGGCAAATAAAGCACATTCAGTGTTCATTCTAATAAATGAAAAGGCCTCGTTTTTACTGAATAATGACTAACAATTAACTAATTTAAGTCATACTGAGTTTCAGTGGCAAGTCGGCTGGGATGTTAAAATTTTGAATTTTTTAACACTATAATTTTGGAACTGTTTTGTTAATTTAAAAAAATGTGTGAAAAAATATTTTCACCAAACCAAACACCCAGCCACCCACCTAAACCCAACCTGTGAACTAAGCCAAGAATTTGTCAGCAGATTGCTTCTCCAAACTGCTCTGATTTAGGATTTGGCCTCCACCTCCTGACTGTAACTTCTACACCATGTCAGATAGTCCAGCATTTAATAGCTTGCCACTCTTTTAAGGAGAACTCTGGTGTAAAATTTACTTTTGTTGTAGTAAAACATGATAAAAAGTACTTTCCTTTGATGAATAGCTCACCCCCGTTCTCCCACAGCTTTCTGAGATCCAGAAATTTTAACAGTTTGTCCAAACACCCCTCAGACTGGGTGACACGGGGCATAAATTGCTTTGAGCACCGCCATTACTGAACTGAAAATAACATGGAGTCTATGTATATACAAGTCTATGTTATTTTCAGTTCAGTGATGACGGCGCTCAGAGCTGAAGCTAGCATTATTGGATGTAACCAGTGTTTTAATAAGCTTCTTGTGTACTTTTTAATTTATTAATGACTTGTTTTAAATGTCAGGGCTCTCCGGATTCTAGTAAGGAGGTGTGGAGCTACTTTGAGTCAGGATAACGGTGGAAAAAATTATTTATGCCCCATGTCACCCAGTCTGAAGGGTGTTTGGACAAACTGTTAACATTTCTGGATCTCGGAACACTGTGGGAGAACGGGGGTGAGCTATTCATCAAGGGTAAGTACTTTTTATCATGTTTTACTACAACAAAAGTCCATTTTACACTGGAGTTTCCTTTAACTGTAAATCTTAGCAAAAGTGTGAATGGTCCCATAAATATGCTGCAGTTGTTTTGCTAAAACTAAATCAGATTCATGATTTGGTTTAGAAATAATGAACAGCTTCTGTCTACTTGTGTTGTGCTGGTGCAATCAGTGGATCAGACGCTGCTGGTGTTTTTAAACACTCACTGTCTTCTCTATAGACACTTCTATCAAGCTGCTCCAGCTTTTTAGTAAAGTCAGAGACAAAAGCTCATTTATTCATCTGTTCATCTGTATGGGTCATTCTCTAGTCCATCATCAGTGGTCAAAGGCCGTAGCCCACAGGATGCTGCCCATAGGATGCTGCCCATAGGATGCTGCCCACAGGATGCTGCCCATAGGATGCTGCCCATAGGATGCTGCCCACAGGATGCTGCCCATAGGATGCTGCCCATAGGATGCTGCCCACAGGTTGCTGCCCATAGGATGCTGCCCATAGAATGCTGCCCACAGGTTGCTGCCCACAGGTTGCTTCCCATAGGATGCTGCCCACATGTTTCTGCCCATAGGATGCTGCCCACAGGTTGCTGCACATAGGATGCTGCCCACAGGTTTCTGCCCATAGGATGCTGCCCACAGGTTTCTGCCCATAGGATGCTGCCCACAGGTTGCTGCCCACAGGTTGCTGCCCAAAGGTTTCTGCCTATAGGATGATGTTGGCTACATATTTCTGTTTGGTGTACTATTCACAGTCCAGCAGTCATATTTAGGTGTTTAAAAACTCCAGCAGCACTGCTGTGTCCGATCCACTCACTCATACCAGCACAACACACACTAACACCTCATACACCACCATCATGCTAATCAGTGTTAATCACTGCAGTGCTGAGAATAATAATGATCCACCACCCAAATAATATCTGCTCTAAACTATCCAGAGAAACTGATACAGGACTACAGTTTGTTATTATAAAACTACAAAGTGCTCCTACATGCTCAGTGGAGCCAAAAAAATGGACAGTGATTGCAGAAACATTGAGGGGGTCATAATTCTTTGACCTGACTATGTAAAATAGATGTTACAGCAACATTTTTAATTTATATTCTCCTCTGTCTCTAAACTGTGAGACGTGAGGATGTTCATCGTGTTTTAACTCTGTCCGGATGAATATCTGTGTGTGCAAATTCATTTTCCTAAAGTGCAAGTTCAGCACTAGGAGCGTGGCCAGGAACTTACATAACATTCTTGGCTCAAAGTCAACAGCCTCTATAAGGGGGGTTTCTCATCCACAGTTGGGCTCAGACAGCGTTTAAATTGATAGCAGGAGCCCAGGCACCCGGCAGTATATTACGCTGCAGCACACAGGGAGCACGCTCAATACAAGCAGCATGAGGCGGTGCGGGGCGTGGGGCGCTAAACCTGTAACTGCAGCATGTGTCATTTAAAGGGCACCTATAATTTTATTTAATTTAAAATTTTCCCTATGATACACTTACAGTTTGTGCTGTTTTATTTAAGAAAATTAACAGCAATTCATTTTTTATAAATACTAAATTACTCATAAGGTGTTACTGTGCCTTTAAGAACTGTGCTGTTTTTTGTTTTTGTGTTTTCTAAAATAATAAATTAATCAAATCATAAACTGTTCTTTAGCAGCTCAGTTTCCTCTGATGTAATGATATCAGATCAAAATGTCACATGCTCACAGATAGAATTGCTCACTATATAGCCTAAAAATGAACACTGATGAAAAAACAGCATTTTATCTCAGTATTTGAATCACTAACTGAGTCATTAACAATTTATATATAGTTATTTCACTGTTTGAATATTTTTAATAATTAAAAGCTCACTGCTAAGAGAGAGAGAATTTATTTCTGGGGCAATATATCGTCCAACTAAAAATAATTATTGTGGCAAACCAATGGGAAAATGTTCTTAAAAATTAGATTTTTCCAGACATTATTGTAAGGAACAGTATGACAATGACATCAGCAACAGCAACAGTAATTATAATAATTAATTTATTTTTTTCTGTCTGAAACCGAACAAAATGAATAATTAGTCTGAATACTAAATATGTTTTATACTATGTACAAATTATTCTTCTCACTTATTCTGTGCTTTTTCTGTAATTTTTGGCTGAATGCTTTTAGTTGCCAAATTTTCAGGGAAAATCTGTAAATACTTTACATTTATAGAGCAAAATTAAGGGTCTATATCCTAGCAGACAGTGGTGGCTCCATGGTTAGGGCTTTGGGTAATTAATAACAAGGTGTCTTTAATACCCAAACTGGGCAAGATGCCACTGTTGGGCACTTGAGAAAAGCCTGGCTCCTCAGACGCCCCAGCGATGGCTGCCCACTGCTCCAGGCATGTGTGCTCACTATCTCACTGTATGTTACTGAGATTGTGTGTGTGTGTGTGTGTGTGTATGTGTGTGTTTACTGCACAAATGGGTTAAAAGTGAAGGCCTAATTCTATTAGTGGCCAGCACAAGTGTTCTCACTATGCTTGCCTTCTCTTGAAATATACTGACTTTATTTGATTTACATGTTGAAAATTTACACTTAAAAAACTTCAAAACAGCATCAATTACTATAAAATCATATCCTCTAAAAATGTGTACACAGATAAACAAAGCTGTGTTAATGTTATAGTTAATGTTTATTCATGTGGTAATGCTGTGCACCTTCAAATGAAGTAATGTATGCATCTAAAAAGTGCACATCACACAACCTGCTGGATCTAAATGCAGCAAAACAAATGCTAGATATCATTTGAATAGTAAGACATCAAGAGAATAATAAAGCATCTTACCAGCTGGAGCCATATGTTGGATGTGAGGACTTGATTCTTCTCATCCTGAGAACATTACCAAAGAAACACAATTATAAATCAAAGATGACTCTAGGGGACTTTAGTTTTCCAGTCTAGTCATGGACTACACAGCATTCTTAATTGAGATTTCCCACTGAAAAGATTGCCTAATCACTGTCTGGGAAACTAACCCTAGAGCAAACTATAGGTGACATTGACAACGGCATTATAAACTGCACAGTCAGTTCTATTTAATTGGACGTGTATTACAGGCTATGATACAGGGTACAGTAGAACACAAATACATTATATATAAAAAAAATTATATAATTATATATATAATAATATAATATATATATATAATTTATATATAAAATAGCGCAAAAAAACGGGCCAAAGAGTCTAAAAGCGGAGAGAGTGCGCATTTCTAGCGCAGAAAAAGGGCAAATGAGTGTAAAAGTTGCCGTAATTAAGGAGTTTAATATTAAGAGACATCATGAAATGAAACATCAATTTGAAAAATCTTAGTTTACACAACACTGTCAACGATAGATAAAGATAGTAAGTCAAGTAAAATGGTGTGTAAATGAAGGTAATCAGGAAAATGTATTATTTAAAGTGGTATATTTAATTATTTGTTTTATTACAGAGTCGTTGGCCCGTGACTTCAAATATATTTCTCGTTCTGGCCCCCAACAAAAAAAGTTTGGACACCCCTTTCCTATGTAAACCTAGGTAAATGGAGGTGTTTTCTATTTAAATTTGAACTAGTGTAAACAGAACTTTTTTTAAACATACACCTACCTATGTCAATTGTACTTCGATGGTTGTGTTCCATGAACACATTCTAACCATTTGTTCCCTGGCTCTGAACTACTGGTCAAAGCATAAAAGACTGATGTTTTATTTGCACAAATAACACAGGAAGGAACTGCCTGTGAACAGCTCCTATCTGACTACTATCTCGCGAGCCAAGGTGGGCGGGGCCATGAATACTAATTCTCCAGTTGACATAGAAATGGTGCTTTTCCTGATCGACTAGTTTTTCAGCACCATGGGCTCTTTTGGGTTAATCAGGTGTCTTCAGAATAATGACCATGTTGTGACCCACACAATGCAGTTCTGATGTAGGTGAAGATATATTACATTAGGTTTGATCATTGTACACGTGTTGGACTGTGTGCTTGCCAGGGTGTGACCACCGAATCATTACATTACATTTACTGGAACTGTTACATCTATATCTACATCTACATGTGCATACAGATGTATTGCTGTGCTGTGGTTTACAGTAGCAGCTGCCACTAAACCTTTAGAGCCAGTTCTCCTCATACGCTCAGCCTCAGTCCTGCCTAATGGGCTGCATTGATTCGCTCCAGTGCTTGAACTCACCACATCCATGATCTGCATCAGGCTGAAGCTGAAATTTACAGTGAGGGACTGCGAGTCGTTAAAGACGGGCCGCTCCAGCGGGTTGTAATTTTTCATTAGGTCTCGGTACAGCCTCCTCTGGTGCTCTCCTTGTAGGGACACTGTGAAGGGACAGAGAATGAAGCCCAGAGTTATTATTGTAGCTTTGTTACATATTTGATTTATACCACACAATTACTCATCTCTAATTGCATCGTTATGTAAGTCGTTTTTTAAAAGTTATGTAACAAGTGAAGGCATTAAGGCATTTAAAAGCACAATTATAACAAAATATGAACATATTTTCCTGCACTTTGCATTACAAAAGTGGTATCAGGTAAAAGAACAGAATACACACTTTACTACAAATGTTCCTGTTCATTTTAACAAGCTATAAAACACATATAATTAAAGTACAAGTCTAAAGAAGAGGCATTGTAAGCGTTGCAAGTAAATGATGGAGGTTAATTACGGTATCTGAGGCAGTGTAGCGTTCAGCTTTTCTTAGAGTCGCTGAGAAAAGCTGAACGTTACACTGATACAAGCAGTCAGGCTCTGCAGACAGTCTTTAGCACTGGGGAAGTGAATGAGCAGCTAAAAGCACTTCCTGCAAATCAACCGGAGCAGCTCGTCCAGCTCATTTGGATGTAGGTTAAGCATATTGATTGAGAATTCTCATCAGTGAATTTCTGCTACGTCTCAGTCTCAGAGCACCACACACTCCTCTGCACCAGATGTTAAGCAGTAGCTTATAAATGTAGACAAAGAAAGACTTTTAGACAACATTTCATTCATTTTATTCAGTACAATCGCTACAGTTTAGTGCTGTTAGGTATACCGTGGTATAAAATAGGCCTGGGTGATATGATAAAAATATTTTTTCACAATTTTTAAAGACATTTTCATACAGAGACAAAATGTATTAGGTTCTTGAAAATGCTAATAAATACTACAGTTATTTAAATACAATGAAATGTTCATCCTAAATGTGCTGCATTTTATGAAAAGTCCAATTAAACAGAACAAATTACACTCTCTGTAATCAAATATGTAGTTTATTAAGCATTAAAGAAATCCACAATAAACTTAAAGATATGTACCATTTATCACTATAACTTCAATATAATAACACAATAATATAATAATACATTTATTATTATAATAAATAAAATATTGTTACATTGCCCAGCTCTATTAGTATTGAACTGATGGCTATAATACTCAATACTGTTTATAATTTCTCAATATAGAAAAAAACATAATGGGCAAAAAAATGATTGGAAAAATGTTTAAAAAAAACAAACAACCATTCAATTAATTGAGTAATCAGCATATCTATCGATAATACAATGCACTGTAGGGCTGCAGTTTTGGCAGTAAAATGTTACAGTATTTCCATGTAATTTTGTTTTCTGAAAATAAATAAATACTTATTTACTATAAAGACTGTTAGACTGTTTTTGATTTAGACTGTCTTGTGATTTTACGCAAAATATTCTGTTTAAGAGGAATACATGAATTACCTGTATTTTAACAGCTTTTATCAAACTGAGAAATAAAAAGTTTTCTTTGTTAAAAAATAGGAACATTTTCTTTCATTTTACAAAGAACTGCTGTTGTTACACATATGCAAGAAAATAACTGTACAAAAGTAATTATCTGTCACCCCTGCTGCCAGAAAAAAGAACAAAGTTGTTTTTTAAAGATGTGTTTTAGAGTGTATCTATTAGCTTAAGTTAACAGCTTAAGTTACACCACTTGTCGTTGTTTCTCTACTGGAATAATGGCTCTTTTCTGCATTTCTCCATAAAATATACAGCCATTTGGCTACAAAAAGACACTTAACGAATGGCTGTGGTGCACGGATACACTAAACCTTTAGCCAACCTTACTGGTGAGCACGCATTAGTGTCATTTCCTCTCCACGTTTTTCAGCACGAATTCATGAGCCTGTGCTTTACTCGTCAGTTCTTTTAAACGCAGGCCCATTTGTGCTCACAGGGGGGTCTGAGGTTATCTTTGTGTCAGGATAAATTCCCTTAAGATCACAACCATTCATAATCAAATTTCACCCGGGCCATTCATTAGATTACATCAGGCTCCTGTATAATTCAAAGCCTCCTCTTTGTGATTCATCTCGTTCAGCTAAGAGAGCCAGAGTGGGATAGATGGCCAGAGATGAAGAGCGAGAGAGATCTAATCCATCTAGGCTCTATATATGGAGACGAGGCATCAAGTATGATCTCAAATTCAATTTATGGCTCCACTTATGTCAGCAAGAGGGAGGAAAATGGAGTGTGGTCCAAGTCCCTCTGATAAACCAATTAAGTATATTGACTAAAGACCCCTTAACGGAGTGCTTGATTAAGGATAAAAGCAGTCACAGAAAGGGACAAGACACACTAAACACATTTAAAAACCACAAACTAAAGGTGTATCTCAAAAAAATGGAATGTCATTGATCTATTTTAAGCCTTTTTTTTGTTGATGATTATGGCTTACAGCCAATGAAAACCCAAAAATTCAGTGTCTCAGAAAACGTGAATATTATATAAGATAATTGGTACTTTTAGCAGTGTGGGCAGTGTGCCAAGTACTGCTGGAAAATGAAATCCACATCTCCATAAAAGTTGTCAGCAGAGGGAAGCATGAAGTGCTGTAAGATTTTGTGGGAAAAGAAAACTGCACTAATTTTGGACTTGATAATAAAACACAGTGGATCAACACCAGCAGATGACATGTCTCTCCAAACCATCACTGATTGGTGGAAACTTCACGTAGACCTCAAGCAGCTTGGACTGTGTGTCTCTCCACTCTTCCTCCAGACTCTGCTCCCTTGATTTACAAATGAAATGTAAAATTTACTGATGATCAGTGACAGTTTAGAGAGACATGTCATCTGATGGTGTTGATCCACTGTGTTTTATTATCAAGTCCAAAGTCAGTGCAGTTTTGTTTTCCCAGAAAATCTTATAGCACTTCATGCTTCCCTCTGCTGACAATTTTTATGGAGATGTGGATTTCATTTTCCAGCAGTACTTGGCACACTGCCCACACTGCCAAAAGTACAAATTATCTTATATAATATTTAAATTTTCAACAATAAAATAAATAAATGCTTAAAATCATCTATAAAATATATGAGTTTCACATTTTGAACTGATTTACTGAAATAAAGTAACTTTTCAATAATATTCCATTTTTTTGAGAGCCACTTGTATATAGAACTAATGGGTGATACGGTATTGTCCCATCTATTTAGGTAGAAAATATTTTTTTTTGTTCTTCAGTGACTCTTGATGGTCTTCATATTTACAATATTAACTAATTCTATATATTTTTTTCCATAACCTGCTGTTAAACATTACTGCATATGATGGTACTTTAGCCCACTGAAGGAGCAAAAGTCATGGGATAGCAGTATGTAGTATGTAGAGATTTTGGAGTTTTTTTCTCAGGGTACAGCTTGAAAACACCTACACCTGTATAGGTTGTGAGGTGTTATCTTGTAACTGAGCTTAAACACTGCCCAGCCTGCACCTTAATGTAGACAATGGAGTGGCCTATAAGAGAAATATGGAGATACTATATATGGACCGAAGTATTGAGACACCTGCTCATTCACTGTTTCTACCTGAATGAAGAGCATTTAAAATATGTTATCCTGTTTTTGTTAGATAGACAGCACCTCCAGGAACTCCTTCAAGATGCTGAAAAAACTATTCTAGGTGAGATCTGTCCTCAAAGATAAATGTGCTACTTATACGAATCTAGAGTATAAAGCATATTTTAGTTTGTTTAACACCTTTTGTTTACAGAATAATTCAGCATGTGTTCCGCTGTAGCTTTAATATAGTCTTCAATATTAAAATTACTATGTAGAAAATCATAAAAATAAAGAAAATATATTGAATAAGAAGAGGTGTCCAAACATTAGACAGGTACTGTATATCAGCAATAGTTAAAACTTAAAATAGCTTAATGTTTTTAAAATAAAGGAGTGTCTACAAACATTTGGATATATAGTGTATTTGAGAATCAGCCTTAAATAAGGAGAAATCTTCATTATCAGGATTTTTTAGGGGAGGGGGTCATAAGGATCCAGAGATTTCATTGCCGGAATTAAACACCAGACTGATGTTAAGCAAGGTAGGTAAATTTAATACATTTTTATTCATTATTCTGGAGATTTACTGTGAGCTTTTAAAAAGGTACATTTTCTACACTCACAGAGTTTTCTCTCAAAACAGGTGCAGTTCTTCACATTATGGGGTCCACAATATGGAAACATTCCTTCTAGAGTCTGTTCCTGTCCTGTCTGTTCAGTCCTGTCATCAAAATAATCTGTTGTTGTTGATACACTGTCTTGGACGAACCAGTGATACGATAGCTTTTTGTTACAATATTTCTGTATATTTATGACCATATATATGATATAATAGGTAAACTAAATATAAATAAAATAAAAACACTGTTTTAAAGATAAAATACCAATGTGTGTACAGCTCTGGAAAAAATAAGAGAACACTTAATGATGATGTTTTTCCTTGATTTTACCAAATTAAAAAAACTCTGGAATATAGTCAAGAGGAAGATGGATGATTGCAAATCTGAACTGCTTGAATTTTTGCACCAAGAGTGAAATAAAGTTATCCAAAAACAGTGTGTAAGAGTGGTGGAGGAGAACATGCCAAGATGAATAAAAACTGTGAATAAAAAACAGGGGTATTTCACCAAATATTGATTTTTGAACTCTTAAAACTTTATGAATATGAACTTGTTTCATTTGCATTATTTGAGATCTGAAAGCTCTGCATCTTTATTGCTCTGCATTGTTATTTCAGCCATTTTTCATTTTCTGCAAATAAATGCTCTACATGACAATATTTTTATTTGGAATTTGGGAGAAATTTTGTCCAAGGTTTAAAGAATAAAACAACAATATATTTATTTTACTAGAAGTGGTTTTATTTTACTTCAGAAGTTTTACTGAAGTGGTCTCTTATATTTTTTTCCAGAGCTGTATATAGCTAGACATATTATTATAGCTGACAGTGCTGTAAAAGTAAATGAACTTATATAAAAAATACCCAATTAGTTGCCTTGATTTAATTTTGGGTTTAAGTTTTAAAACCACCTCAATAATTTAAATAAAATAGGACAAAGTTGGCGTTTTCATTCGAATTTTCCGTTCCACCTTAAAAGCTCAGCTGCCAGAATGGAAATGCTGCACCATTTAAGGTGGAACGGAAAATTTGAATGAAAAATCCTACTTTAATTAATAAAAATACGTAAAAATAGATGTAAACAATAAAGCTCTAACTAAATGCTACATACAACATTTAGCAATTGTTAAATATATATAAACAAAACAATAAAAAAGCTACTTACCCCTCCATAAACAGATAGTGACTGCCAGACACAAAAAAAACCCATAAAGTCCCATTTCAGCAGGAAAACAGAGAAGCAAACAGGGAAAAATATTACTTCTACTACTGAAACTGTCTCTTTAACCCGTGTTTTGCTCTCAGCTTCAGGTCAGTTTGGTGAAGTGCTGCTTCTGAGCTCCTGGGTCTCTGAGGGATGGATGCCTGTGGATGTGGAGGCAGACGGGAGGGAGCAGTTCTGCTACAGTGGCCCCGCCCCTTTCTGTTTAAAGCCAGTTCTCTCAGAGCTATTGATGTTAGTGTCCCAATACCTGACTGAGATCACTAGATAGTGAACACAGGGTACAAAGGCTTGCTTATTACTAGTCAAAGGTTTGGACACACCTCAACTTCTGTAATTTTTTTTATTTTTTTATTTTCTGCATTACTAAAGTCATCCAAACTATTAAAAAAAGACATTATGTGGTTTATATTTTACATTCTTCAATGTAAAAACTTTACCTACTTTACTTTACTTAGATAGATGACAGCTTTGGACATCTTGGCATTTTCTCAGTCTTGGAAGGTGATATCATGACATCATTGTTGGTGTGGTGCAGTGGATAACATCACCACCTGTCAGTCAGATACAATCTAGGAGGCTGGTGTTCAATTCTAGGTCTGGAAATCAGAGTTTTCGCTTTGTGGCTCAGATCTGATTTTTTTCATGGCTGTGTGAAAAGGCCAAATCAGCGAGATGAGAGCGCAAATGTAAATGTAGATAGATAGATAGATAGATAGATAGATAGATAGATAGATAGATAGATAGATAGATAGATAGATAGATAGATAGATAGATAGATAGATAGATAGATAGATAGATACTTTATTGATCCCAGAGGGGAAATTCTAGACATCCAGCAGCAGGTATGTATAGTACATTAAATTACAAAAACATAAAATATAATGATACATATAAATACAATAAAATAAAAAATAAAATGAAAAGTATACTTGTACAATCTTTAGTGTGTGTGAGGATAACTGTTGTCAACCATACAGAAAGTGCAAATACACAGTTATATAATAATTAAAATTTAGCAGTGCAAAAGATACGTAAACATTAGATGAATTAACTAGTGAGTGAACTACTAGTGCAAAATAGGGTAGAACTGTAACATGTAACATCATGTTAAAAACAATAATGCGTGGCTGAGATGATTAAGGGGTAACCATGACTTATTAAGGCATGGGAACGAGAACCTAATGCATGGGATTGAGATACTTAAGGTGTGGCCTGTAATGATGTAAGATGTTCTACACATTACCATGGCCCCAACTCATATAGGCATGGGATTAAATTAAATCATAGCCATTAAGGCGTGGCCACAGGTCCTTTTGTTTTACAAGCAACCCAGCAAGCAGTATGGAGACCCTAAGGTAACCCTAAGGGAGCTTAGCTCGTGTACACCCCCACTCCTTATACACACATATGGATGCAAAGCCAACTTTTAACTCAACAATTAAAAAAAGAATAAAGAATTAAATAACATTACTGTTCCCTTAAATGAGCTGCTGGCACGCCTTCACAGCTTGAACGCACAGGTCAATAACCTCTGCTGAGATGCACAAATCTATGTGCTGTTAAGATACAAACACGCCAAAGTCAGTGCGCACCTGGCTCTTAAAGGGAATGACAGCTGGCACACTGATTGGTTTATTTCACGTTATGCCGCAAAACACACCCATGATTAATTAAGAGAGTTAGTTCATACCTTTTGCGCATTCAGAGCTGTGCAAGCTGTGCATATATTTTGCACCCTCATGATATCAAAGACACACCGACACATCCTAAATCAAGCTGCGCTATCTGCAATTGATCGGTACTCTATAGATAACTAAAATAGGGCCCCGACTTCAGCGTTCATTTATAGTGTAGGGGAAAAAAAAACATTGAATAAGAAGATGTGTAAACTTTTGACTGGTAGTGTATACATATGCTGTGACGTTACCTATGTGTCAGGTGGAAGCAGGAAGGAGATGTGGTGAGTGGACGCAATTGCGAGTATTTATTGAAACACAGGAATAAAAAAAGAAAAAAAAAAACAAAAAGAAAGCCGGATAACACAGGAACACATAACCTGACTGACGTTACAACATACAACCATGGACATGGGAAACAGGTACAAGGGAACTACAGTATTTATACACATGGACAAGGACAGGAAACACCTAGGACTGGGTAACAAGGAGGCGGAGCTACAAATGAACAGGTAAACTCACAGAAGACAGGGGCGGAGACAAGGGATAAACACAGGGCACATGCAGAGGAGGGTAAATTAACACAGGGACAGACTAGAGGGAACCAAAACAGAAGGAGAATGTGACTATGTATCTAACTAATGGCAATTTTTCCAATGTCAGTTTAAGTATATATATATATATATATATATATATATATATATACACACACACACACACACACACACACACACACACACATTGTGAAGTGTGGAGGCAGGTGAAGCATGACGTGCAGCCCCGGTCTGTCCCAGCTGGCCCGCATTGGACCGGCATAAAGAACGACAGGCGACAGAAACCTAAGAGACACTAAAGTTAAGCGACTAGAGCTGCACTGGGACGTTATTATGTTTCTTTAAGTTTGTTTTGGGTGTTGATGGAGGCCATTTTTCCTAATTAAGGTACATTTTGAGTTCATTCACTCCCTGTGTCTGTGTCTCTCTGTGCTTCCGCTTAACTGAGTCACGATGTTTTTTGTGACAATGGACGATATCACGATTATTAAAATAATTGAGGTCATGTCCATTTATTGAGCGATAAGTCGATAATGTAATTATTGTGACAGGCCTAGTTGTAACCAAAATCCTATGTCTATCTAATCAACATCTGCTGGAGTTGAAATTGCATTTTATTTTTTACTTTTTGGTGTCAAATTCAGTCCCAGTGCATGCTGGGTAAACTGACTCAATAGAACATGTGGCCTCTTACTGTAGTGCTGATGAGTTTCACATCCCAGCTGTGAAGCGTGAGGCGCCGGCAGTTTAAACGTATGTACATTTCCTCTGCGACACAGAATAAACAGACCTCCAGCAATCCATGCATGAATCACTTCACTCACACAAATATTACTCCATATGGAATTACGTCCGACATCTCAGATCCTGCTACACCAGCGCAATCCTTCACCAGGCTGACACATCTCAGCCCTCAGACCTGTGTTTAGCTTGTAGCTCATGCTAGGCCTTTCTACGGGTTCTGCTGGGTCTCCTGCAGTTCAAGTGCTGTGTGATTGAGAGGAGAGCTGACGGAGAGCTGGCCTCCAGCCCGGCGCTCATCACAGCTCCCAGCCCTGCGTCCGGCCGGCACAGTGCCACCTGGAGAGCGGGTCAAACCAAGCCAAGCCAAGCCAGATAACAGCACCTCTCTCACGCTCACAGCTGTCTAAACACCTGCCACACGCCACCAGCCTGAGATCAGCTGCAGATAAACAGAATGCAGTATAAAACACACACAGTTGGCAGGTTTTAGATGATTCATCCACATGAATTTAAACACAAACATTAAGGACCATTATCATCAATAACTAATCAGTAAGTCTAAGAGACTGTAGACATCTGTTAACCCAATGATTCTTCTGCAATTAAGGGTATTAACATGGTGTTATCCCCACCTCTTCATGATTATTATGGAATTAAAGGAGTTAACATCATTAACTACACTAGATAGATTGATGTGAGGATTTAATTGCACTCAGCCACAATAGCAGCATTAGTGTGGTCTGGTATCTACAGATGTTGGAGGATATACCTTTAAGGATAGTTGCCAGTGTCATTCTCAAGCCATGTTGCAAATCTGACTCAGTCATGCAGATTTTTTCAGTATAACATCCAGAGAATTCGACCGTTTCTGTCTCAGGAAGCCACACAGGTGCTTGTGCAGTCTCACGTCATTTCAAGACATGGCTACTGCAACTCTCTACTGGCTGGTCTTCCACTGCGAGCCACCAGACCCCTGCAACTAGTTCAGAATGAGGTGGCACAAGACTTGTCTTCAATCTTCCAAAGTTCAGTCATGTGACTCCTTTGCTGCGTTCCCTCTACTGGCTTCCTGTTTGTTCAAATTTAAAACCCTGACTCTGACCTACAAGGCCAAAACAGACCAGCTACTTCCTGCTTGATGGCACTGATGGTCAAAGCCAGATCTGCACCAAGAGCTCGGAGAGCTTCCATTACAGCTCGGCTCGAACCACAATCCCTCAAAACCAACAGAAAACAAACATCCCGAAAACAAACATCACAACCAAGATGGTGGCACGAACTTCCACTGTGTGTCAGAACAGCAGAATCACTTGAGGTCTTCATACGCCCACTGAAGACTCATCTTTTCAAAGAGCTCCTAAACTAATCTTAAAAAAAAAAAGTTTTAAACATTATCAAATCTTTGTGTATCTCTTGATCATACTTTATACAAACTAGCTATGGATATTTTGAAGTAAACAACAAAGCACTTTTGAAAGTTGCTCTAGTCTGAAGGGCATCTGCTAAATAAATACCCTAAATATAAATATACTTAATATACAGAAGCTCCATCATTCTACTGAACACACTGTATAACTGATAACTGTAGACTAGGGGGTTTTGTAAGTTACTGTTGTGTAGTAATATATTCTTGAAATTAATACAATTTGTCATAAAGAATGTTATTATTGTAAAAACATATAAAGTAATATTGTAATATTACTTTAGGGCCATATTGCCCACACCTACTAAACTTAAGGCCATTGCACACTAGATGCATTATTCCAGCTAACAGAGAACATTATAATAACGTTTAGCAAAGTTTTGAAAAGGTTCCAATAAGGTTAGCTTGTAAAGTTACTAAAAATAAAGTCAAAGTAACGTCCTGAAAATGTGTGATGTAATCATGGTGCATCACATCAATATTAGAGAATTATTCCTGTAACATTCCCAGCTAGACCAAAATTAATGTTATAAAAACTTTGAGTAAAATTTCCAAAAACTAAGAATGAAAACATTGACACAAGCTGACGTTGCAGATATATTACCAGAACATAAAAAAAAAAACATCCTAAGAATGTCCACATTCACACTAATTGTAACATTCAGAAAATATTCTAATACCCAAAAATTGTTAGTTGAGATATTTGGAAAATACAGCTCTGGAAAAAATTAAGAGATAAATCAATTTCTCTGCTTTTGTTATTTATTGGTATATGTTTGAGTAAAGTCTTGTTTTCTATAAACTACAGACAACATTTCTTCCAAATTCTAAATAAAAATTTTGCCATTTAGAGCATTTATTTGCAGAAAATAAGAAATGGCCGAAATAACAAAAAATAAAAACAAGTTTATATTCATAAAGTTTTAAGAGTTCAAAAATCAATATTTGGTGGAATAACCCTTTTTTAAATCCCAGTTTTCATGCATCTTGGCATATTCTCCTCCCCCAGTCTTACACACTGCTTTTGGATAACTTTATGCCTTTACTCCTGGTGCAAAAATTCAAACAGTTCAGCTTAAATGGTCTATTATTCTTTTCCGGAGCTGTATAACAGAAGAGGCATGTGCTTAACCAAACTCTTTTAGTGCCATGAGCATTATAAATTATAGGAGAATCCTAGTGAGTGGGTGGATTAATTGGTTAAACTAAATTAGAAAGAAAGAGAAAATTGTAAGTGACAGCACATGGCAAAGATTTGACTCTACATAAAGAAGCTGTTCTTACTAAAAATCAATGAATGGTAAGTCATAATAGTAATATAGTTAAAAATACCATTCTAAATCCTCACACAGAAAAAAAAATAAAGCTCTAGTCATACAGTATTCACCTCATTCATTTCTCTATGTAAGGTGACATCATCTCTGAATTACTGCGGAGAGATAAGAAGATGAGCAGCCTGTGAGGAATAAATCACAGCAGCTGGAGTATCGTACATCATGCCATGTGAAGCTTTTTCTTACCCCTCTATAAATACAAAGGTAGGCCTCAGTATTTCAGCATGAGATTTCACAGCATTTCACTTGATGATTTTACATCATTTACTGCTCTCCTCCCCTCATAACTACTGTCACAGCATGTGCTCATCCCAGTGTCATCCTAATGCAATCCACAGCTAAGTCACCTTCGGTACTTTATTATAGGCCTACACATTTTATACTATAGACTGTAGATAAGGCTTATCCTCATTCCAGCTCCATAAATGCACACGACACAGTCAGTGCCAGATAGTACCTGGATACATGGATAATAAATAAATGGTTATTTATTTGAATATGGTATCAGCATTTCTTCTGAAATCTGACACTTTAAACTTTATTGTCCATAAACTCCAGTCCACTCTGCAGTATAACACTTTGCTGCTTAATGGAGGGCAAAGACCCAGTGAATACACAGTGCATACTGCCATCTGCTGTCGTCATGTGCCACAATGCAGTGTGCTTTATTCACTCAAAATATATTATTAAACATGTATGGAATATTATGGAATATGATTAGTAACACTAGCAGAAAAAAAAACAAGATATAGTTACATTTTGTTCAAGTACAAACAGGGCAAATGTAGCATTAAATGTACAACATGATCATTCAGCTGTACTGGTAAAAAGATTGGACACACACATCTCTTCTCATTCAATGTGTTGTCTTTCTTTTTATGATTTTTTTACATTGTAAATTTAATATTGAAGACTGTATTAAAGCTATAGAGGAACACATATGAAATTATTTAGTAAAACAAACCAGAATATCTTTTATTAGCACATTTATCTTTAATCTCAGTGTCTTCATGAGGGAGAGTCACCTGGAATGGTTTTCTCAGCATCTTGAAGCAAGGAGTGCTAAACAGTAGTTGCTGCTTTTCCTTCACGCTGTAAATCTCCAGCTCATCCCAATTAAATCACCTCTAATCACCATCTCAGTTCATCAGGTTTAGATCAGTAGATTAGGTCCTACTACGTAAATCCATATGTGTCCTTCAATTGTTTCCATGTCTGCAATATTAATCTGGAATGTAGAAAATACATTTAATAAAGAAATAAAGAAAAACATTAAATGAGAAGGAGTGTCTAAACTTTTGACTGTATAAACTCTCTATACATACATTTCATGTATAAATTACATGTCCGAAAGGGTTATTTAATCAGCCAAAAAAGAAATGTTTAGCCTTATTGAGTACAGGTCATATGCCAACATCAGAGATGCATCATTTATGTATCTTGTTACTGCTCTTCGTTCACACTTATCCATGCTATAGTAAATTACACTCTGGATACCAAGTTACTGCTACACTGTAGCAGTTTTAGTAAACCGGTTGCCTTAAAAAAGTTAAGTAATGGGAAATGAAAACTTAAGTTGGCATAACTTAGAACATCAAGTTATTACAACTAAAGGGAAAGTTGATTTAACTTTTTTATTTTTGTTTTACTGTAAGACCGGATAAGTTGAGTTTACTTAACTTTTTTAAAGCAGCCGGTTTGCTCATTTTTTAAGCAATGGGGAATGAATTATAGCATAAATTAAAACAGCAAGTTATTACAACTAATCAGGAAGTTGATTTATTTCTAAGGTAGCCCAGGGGGGATCACTACACACTGATGGTGAGTGTTAGTCAGAAACTGTTGGACACACCCAGTATGCAAATAGATTGTGACAGTCAAAGCCAATGGAAAAGAAGCTGTTAATGGCAACAGACAAAACTCAGTTGTTATAAGTTGGTTCAACTTAAAGATCTCAGTTTGAATAGTACAGTATCTGTGCCCACACATGTTTAACTAACTCAAAATAGTTGAATAATGTTTAGAAATATCCAATTTTATGTAAAACAGACTTAACTCATTTGAGTTCAAACAACGTATGGGTTTACAGTGTAGTTTCCTACTCCCCTTTATATTTTGTGTATTTATCTTGATATCTATTTTATTCTATTTTATCTATTTTTTAGTTGCTCATTGCTCAAAATCCAATTTTGTTCCACCTCATGTACCACATGTGATAAAGTGTCCTTGAATCCTTAAATCCCTAAATAAAGCCTACTGGAATAAATTATTTTACTGCTACACCTTTTTTGTAAACTTTGAAGAGAACGGTTTCCCACACGGCCCAAACTAGTGCCAACTTGGATAACTGAGGTTGAATATCACTAGACCTTATGATTTCTGTGATGTGGAGAACACACCATGGATCCTAGAAATAAAGCAGAGAGGATTCCAAACACTGCATTATGTGCTGAAGACCCTCTGGACTGCCTGCAGGTTCTGGGCGGTACTGGAAACCCTGGATACTACTGGATACTGTCAGATACTGTCAGATCCACTGACTGTAGATGCGAGAAGTGGAGCGTCTCCTGGAGTCCCGGTGGGACGAGGTGTTTGCTGAGTTGTCCATCTCCTCAGCCTGCTCTGTGTGCTTCACTGCCCAGCTGAGAGGAACACCTCATCACATCCTGACAGCCTGACACCCGGCCGCTGCTGTAGCAGTTATGGGAGGGCAGCTCAACATCCCACTGGCAAGGTCAGCCTCACCTGTATCTCACTGTATCTTCAGGATGAGATGCTGCGACAATGGCCTTCCTTAGCTTTCTGTAGTTGGTCTAAAAGTCTGAAATATCTAAAGATAGTGTTTTTTTTACACTGCAATTCAACCAGACCAGGGTTCAGATCATCTGAGTCGGCTAAAAAAAAAACCAAAAAAAAAAAACACCTTTTTTGGTCAAACTTGTTGTTCATAACAGTGCTGTGTGGCCCAGACAAGGTGCTTTTTTATTTTCCCAACTTATCGAAGATAATTATTACTGCACTTCACCTGTCAGACCTCTAAATTCTGAAACTGAGACTAAGGCCCAAATCAATTTCACCCCTTGGCCCTACCACTTACCCCTATCCCTTGTTTTCAAGTTTAACCCTTACTTTTGGAACAGAGTTACAAGAGGAAGGGGAGAAATTCTACCTCTAAGAATTGGGACAAACCTTCAAGCACCCAAAACGACATCAGGATCGCTAAAGTTCAGTAAGCGAGCTGCTGCTGATTCACTAGTTAACTTTAGGGCGTATTTTATTGTATGTCTTCTGAAAGGCGGGGGGGGGATGGTGTAGAAATTGATTATTATTGTCAATATCTTAATTTCTCTGTGATAGAGGAGCTGAAATTAGCTTTAATAAGCTTTTATTTTATTTTTCCGTTCCACCCTAAATGCTGCAGACCCTGCTGTCTCTTGCAGTATTTAAGGTGGAATGGGAAAGTTAGCTAGTTAGCTAGCTACTGAGACAAACTAGAGATCTTTTGTTTATGCTTGTTATGAAAATTCGGCCATAAAACATTGAAACAACACAGTAAACTATGGCAATATTTCAAATATTTTTACAAAGAAATAATTCAGTTTGTGGGTTTTTTGGTCACTTGTGCCGCTATCTTACCAGTGATTCTTATACCCCTCGGTTTGAAATGTGCATCTGAAAAATCTCTGTTTTTAGGGCAAAAAAGCCCTGTCCCTTACCCTCTACCCCTCCAACCTAACAAGAATCGGGACACCCTTGAAAACGGGAAATGGGATTGGGCTTTAGTCCAATGTTAGGCTAAGCTAAAGGTGCTCTTGCCATGTGGGTCAGCCAGACCTCTTCATGTATCAGTTTTCTCCAGTTTACACGAGTCTTGTGAAGGTGTAGGAAACAGTACTCACCACTCTCTGGCTTCATCTGTAATTTCTCTCAAGAAAAGACTGTTATGATCTGGTCAAGGGTGGACAGTCGTGGTACTGCACACTGCAAACAAGAAAACACAGAATAGAGCAGCAGCAGACACAAGTCAAGACATTACGACTGAGAGTCATAACAAAGACATATACTTTTAATAGGTACAGAGTTTTATCTGTTTCTGTGTCTTTTTCAGGTGATGAAAGTGTTGAAAATGTAAACGTGCTGTAGGTAAGTGTGTAGTAGAGAGTGCAGTAACACCATGTGTTCCAGCACCGCTTTACTACAGACAAAGACTTCGTAAATTGACCGGTTTAAAACCCAACTCCAAAGCTCAGTTTATTTTTTCTATTTCTACAGACAAGCTGTAAGTTTTGAACTATGAAATTTAGGAAAATTAGGCTGTGTAGTCAATCTGAATAAACTACTTACAGGTGGCAAGTGTCCCAGACAGCAAAAGTATATTGAATCATCAATGTTAATTTCTGTTTTATATGGATAAATAATGCTCCTTCAAGCTCTTTTAGGGTGTTTCCATCAAATTTTATATACAGCTCTGGAAAAAAATAAGAGAGACTTAAACATTGTTTTACCAAATTGAAACCCTCTAAAATATAATAAAGAGGAAGATAGAACTGAACTGCTTGATTTTTTTGCATCAGGAGTGGCATAAAGTTATCCAAAAGCAGTGTGTAAGACTGGTGGAGGAGAACATGCCAAAATGCATAAAAACTGTGATTTAGAACCAGGGTTATTCCACCAAATATTGATTTCTAAACTCTTAAAACTTTATGAATATGATCTTGTTTTCTTTGCATTATTTGAGGTCTGAAAGCTCTGCATCTTTTTTGTTATTTCAGCCATTTCTCATTTTCTGCAAATAAATGCTCTAAATGATCCTAACTCAATAAAGGCCATAATCAGTTCCATACTTTGAAACAACCTTGATCTTCAACATCAGAAATACATTATTTGTGCACATCGATTGTACATTGATTCAAGAAAGATTCACGGTTATGGTCTCATTTGAATGTCTTGCTTGTATTCTATTAAATCACAAACACCTGTTATATTGACTTTGTGGACGTACCAGTGTTTTTCTCCTAAAGTCAGATGGCTAATATTAGATTAAGGGACACTGATTAAAAGCCAGGAATTAGGACACACTTCCTCATTCAGTGTTTTTCTTTATTTCTTAATTTTCTGCATTGTAGATTAATATAAAAGACATGAAACTAATTAAGGGACACATATAGCATTTTGTAGTAAACAGTAAAAAAGTGTTAGTCCTCCAAATAAATCCCCTGATCTAAAGCTGATGAACTGAGATGGTGATTTAAGGTGATTTGATTGGGATGAGCTGGAGCTTCACAGTGTAAAGCAAAAGCAGCAACTATTGTTCAGCACCTCCAGGAACTCCTTCCTTCAAGACGCTGAGAAAACTATTCCAGGTGACTCTCCCTCATGAGATTAAAATACCAAGAGTGTGCAGATCTTTTAACCCTTTTTGTTTGCTAAATAATTCAGCATGTGTTCCTGTAGAGCTTTAATATAGTCTTCAGAATTAAATTTAATAAAAAATTAGTAAAAAAAATCATAAAACGAAAAAAAAAAAAACACCTTGAATGAGGTGTGTCCAAATTTCTGACTGGTACTGTATGGTGGGTGTAATTCAGGTCATCAGTTTAAAAAACCCTTCAGAACTGAGGACTTCAGTATAAGATCTGTAGTGTAAGGAAATATCCTGAAGGGAGCACTGTTTCACCATCTTCAGACAGAAGACCCCAATAAGCCTCTATTGCAGCTCATTGCATCTGACACTGCAGATCAGAGGTGTGAAGACTTCAGTCCTGAGGGAGCACATCACTGAGGACTGGAGCATTCTACCTCCTCACGCTCACACGTCAGCGTATTAACCATGCCTTCACAAGTTAAATTTAGAGAGTTAGAAGATGGAGAGTACTGAGGTCCTCCAGGACACGCATTTTCTTACAACACATCACAAGACAGCTGCTGCTGAAGCGTACTTCAGTCCTGCTAGACTGCTGGGCCTCTTAGCATCACAGCCTGCTGCTACTAAATCTGAAGATGCTACAAATGGTTCTGCTACAAATATGTGTCAGGATGAATCTGAATCAGAATTCAGGGGTTGGACAATGAAACTGAAACAACTAGTTTTAGACCACAATAATTTACTGTTTGAGTTGAGGTGCACATTGAATTCTGTCGTGATTTGATCAGCCGTGGTTTTATTATTTTTGGATACAATCCGGGTTAGCACCCAAACATCTCTTTCCGACAGCTTCCTCTTACAGCGTCCACAGTTCATCCTGTTGGATGTGGTTGGTCATTTTTGGTGGTATGCTGACATTACCCTGGATACCGTGGCTCTTGATACATCACAGAGACTTGCTGTCTTGGTCACAGATGCGCCAGCAAGACGTGCACCAACAATTTGTCCTCTTTTGAACTCTGGTATGTCACACATAATGTTGTGTGCATTGCAATATTTTGAGTAAAACTCAATTAGCAGCTCTTACCCTGCTAATCAAACCTTCACACTCTGCTCTTACTGGTGCAATAATGTGCAATTAATGAAGATTGACCACCAGGCTGCTCCAATTTTGGCATGAAACCTCCCACACTAAAATGACAGGTGTTTCAGTTTCATTGTCCAACCCCTGTATGTTACACATACAAGGAAATTGGCTTAGTGAGAGGAACACATGTATGACATGTAACATGTAACAGACTATTAACAAACATTACACTACAAAAGAAGGTACAATAAACAATAAATAGAATAAGAATATAATTAAGAACTAAAGGAATTAAGAGCACTGAAGAGCAAAAGAAGCTAAAAGACAAAAGAAATGAACATTTGTACAGCTGTGCAAATAAAAAAAAGTGCAAGTTCAGTGAGTGAGGTTGAGGTTGGAGACTCAGAGGTGTCCACTGTGGTTAAGGAGTGCTACAGCTCTGGGGAAGAAGCTGATAGCATGTCGTGTTGTGCTGGTTTTGATGGTCTGAAACTTCTATCAGATTGGAGAGTCTGAAAGAGGTGATGTTCAGGATGTGAGGGGTCAGTCGTGATTTTGCCAGCTTGCTTGGCTTCCTCACCCTGCTGGTGTAGGTTAGGTTGGAAGGTCACAACCAATGATGTCTCTGCTGACCTGATGACACGCTGGAGTTTGGCTCGTTCTTGTGAGGTGGAGGAACCAAACCAGATGGTTATGGATGAGATGAGGATGGACTCGATGATCGATTATTTGCTATGCAAATAATGTATTAATTATGGAGACGATGATGTTCCTCTCCCACTTCAGGTCCCTGGATATGGATTGAGTGACTAAACAGTGAAAACTTCAGAGCCATTGATGTAGACGGGGGCTACGAAGGGGTGGGTTGCTGCACCAAGACACCAGCTGCTGGACCTTCTTTCTGTAAGCAGACTCATCACCATTGGCTATGAATCTTGTTTGTAATAGAAATGCACCATAGTACATGTATAAAGAACCTTTAAAGGGTTAAATAAGTTCATATAAAAGTTCATTACCAATTTAAAGGCTGTTAATCCAATCGTTTCATTTCATTTTACTTCATCCACCAATTTAAAGGCCCTTTATGTTGATAAAAAAGAAGATTTATATTGACTTGTAAAGATGGTTAGTTCACGTCAACCACCAGTTTAAAGAAGCTTTGAACTAATAAAATGGAACCAAACCATCAATTTAAACCAAACTTTTTAAAAGTAGATTTGAAGAAAAAGCATGAAAACCTTGTCAAATCAATCTCAGTTCTACTCTTGGGTATGGTACATGATGGGGATTAATATTGGTAGGGGACAGCTAATATTTAGCAATTTATATCAAACTAGAGGAACAAGAATAATCATATACTCATGTTTACCATGTCAACAGTAAAATATCAGGATTACAATAATCATGTATTTTCATTTTAGCAAAAATACCTCAGTAACAAAAAAGGTGATACAGATAAGTATGCCAGAAAAGAGAAGCGTTAGAAAAGGGGATCTCTGTGTTTCCCCTAGACAGAAATGTTATAACACAAATATATGTCTGAGACAACAGTGATCAGATAGAAAAACAAAGGAGATTTTAGCATTAGCATTAGTCTCCCCCTGCTCAGATCTGCATTCTGAAGTTAAAACCTAATACATTAATAATCTCACATGTCTCCTCTACAGGTCCCACACAGTGCTCAGATTTCCCAAAAATAATAACACGTATTTATCAAAGACCACATCTCCATATGAGCTACATGAGCTGCAACCACTACAAAACAAATATGGGGTTATGAGAAGTTATGAGACGTTAAAGTGAACAACATCTGTTTTCCTGAAAAAATAAACAGACAGGATAGATTTTTTTTTATATTTTGAAAACAACATTTGTTATAGTGACAAATTACCTAGTTATCTTTACAGTAGATCACAACAAAAAGAAGATGTCTTCTAAAGAAACACTGGCTATGTTGAGAAAACAGCATTTATTTTGATAAGAAGTTATAAGAAAAATATGCTATGATTTTTAAAATGTTATCTTGAGAAAACCACATTTGTTGCCATGACAACTTAGCATTTCATTTTTTTTATGATAAGAAAAAGAAGTGATCTTGACAAATGCGTCATTCTGAGGAACAAATAAAAAACTGAAAAATGAATGAAGCAACTCACAGCCTTCTTTACATATTAAATTAAATCAAATCAAATGTTTAATTTTATTAATTTATATTATTTATATTATACATTTCTGATGATATTTGTTGCTCCAGACTCACAGATTCTGATTGGTTCTGTTGCTGAGTTTGACCATTTATGTATAGTCGTTCCCTGCTGATTAAAAAATGAGAACATTTAGAATGGATTAAAACCTTATTTGTCTCATATTATTTTGATTTGACATATTTGATTTATGGTCTAGGAGTCTGTAATAAATCAGACATGAATGGATCCAAATGTCAGAGTAACATGTTGTACTTTTTGTTTTTAGAGAGAGTAATAAACATTTCTTGGAATTTCTTGTAAAGAGAGAAAGCTGAGTCGTGATTTGTGAAGAAGCTTCAACAGCATCAGAAATAGTATCTTATGCATTTCACACTCAGGCACCTCGTCTGAAGCATCAGAAATTCTCTTTGAGAACACGTGCTGAGAACAGAACATCACAGAACACATGAAAGAAGGTGTCGCTTTAAAATGTACAATAAATCCCCCGTATTTCTGCCCTGATATCTAATATACTGGTGGTGGTGGTGTTGGTAGTGGTAGGTTTGAAGTGATGGAGGTGAAGGACCTGCAGTGTAGAAGTGTAGATGAAGACTCTAAGCCCTTACGTAACCAAGCACGTAGTCTACCCACCGTACCCAAATACCTGCTGCTCACATAAATAAGGATTCCTCCCTGTAATGTAATAGCTCACTTACGTAACGCACTTACACTGCGCCCATTATACAGCTTCAAAGCATCCGCACAGCAAAATATCAGGGATTTATTAAGCGGCGTCTCCTATAGAGGGGATATTCCCACTAGTTTACCAACTAGTTTTTTTCTCTTTTATCAATAACTTTCTTTCTGACTGTTATAAAAATAATTTTCATTATTATGCGATTGTGACACACCCACTGTTTTATTAATTCTTCTTCGAGTACATGGCAGACTGTTCTGAATTTGGCAAATCAGCACAGCTGTAATCAGCTGTAAATAATATGTAAAAAATATGTCGAAAATATATTTGTTCAATGTATTGTGGGTACTCTTCCTTGATACTTTTATTTATACCACATGCTACGTACTCAAAAACTTAGTATTAGTAATTATGCAATTGCGACACACCAACTCTTTTATTAATTATTTTTCGAGTACATGGCAGACTGTTCTAAAGTTGGAAAAAAGCACACCTAGTAAACAGGAGCTGTAAATAATATGTCAAAAATATGTAAAAAATATATTTGTTCAATGTATTGTGGGTACTCTTCCTTGATACTTTTTTTTATACCACATGCTACGTACTCAAAAACTTAGTATTAGTAATTATGCAATTGCGACACACCCACTGTTTTATTCATTCTTCTTCGAGTACATGGCAGACTGTTCTAATTTTGGCAAATCAGCACACCCTGTAAACAGAAGCTGTAAATATTAAAATATGTAAAAATATATATTTGTTCAATGTATTGTGGGTACTCTTCCTTGATACTTTTATTTATACCACATGCTATGTACTCAAAAACTTAGTATTAGTAATTATGCAATTGCGACACACGCACTGTTTTATTAATTCTTCTTTGAGTACATGGCAGACTGTTCTAATTTTGGCAAAACAGCACGACCAGTGAACAGGAGCTGTAAATAATATGTAAAAAATATGCAGAAAATATATTTGTGCAAATGTACACTTTTGTTATCATATGTGTGAATTTATTGAGATTTATTTGTTTTATTTGTGTGAAGACTCTGACGCCCCCAAACAGAAACTGTCAAAGATGTATTAAATATTTAACTGTGGATTTAAATAATAAACATACTGTACATATTTATGTATTCTTATTAATGTATTCTTTCTATAAAACTCTTAAATATTAAGGTATTGGGTTGTGCAATACTGTTTGTGCTGATATTAAGATTCTGTAGGGCATGTCTTTTAGCTATTGGCTATATTGTATCATTTATTAATTTGCATAAAGGGTGCAGAAAAAAAACATTACATTTTAAGATATATTTTCACAGCACACATTTGATTTTAAGAACCATTTATTCCACATGATACAAACTTTAAGGTGTTACAAGTAAAGAACAGTAGGATGTTCTGCAGGCATGAGTTTCAGCCCCATCCCAGTCAAATACAACAAAATCTAAACATTAAAAAAGTGAATGGAAAGAACTCAGTACGACATTAAATGGTAAATTGCACATGCACCAAACAGCCATACTGCATGATAACATTTCACTAACGAAAGAAGAGCAAGCTCAATGGGTCTCAGCCCAGCTTCAATAATATATCCTCAATTATATATCTCAGTGCAGACTGTCCAATCCAGCCTTCCCAAATAAACACGTTAATTCATTCACTTACATCAGGTGGTAATCATCGGTACATACGCTGACAGTATAACCCTTCAGTAGATGCGTCATCCTTATTTACAGAGAGAGCCATTAAACGTCCAAGTGTTCCTTTATGCTGAGGTCTTCTCTCTTTGGGGGATCTCAGCATGACGTTGAAGGCCATCTTCTCTGATAAGGCCAACTGAAGGAGCTGAAAGGTCACTCTAAACTTAGCGTAGAAAAATGACACATATAAACGTGAAGACACCAACAATACCAACATGGCGTTTATCTAATGTAAGAGTACTTATTATAAAATATGCACAAGACTTTGCTGAGAATGGCATTTGTCTCCAGTTCTTTGGTGGACAAGTGGTAAAACACCTTTACAGCACCTTTAGCCACATTTCTCTCCATTTAATTCAATTAGAACACCCAAGATTGAAGACGTTGGCCACTTTATTAGAAACCCTTGTACCTTGTAGATGCCTTTCTGTTTTGAGAATTGCCCACCATTTAAATTAGACATAGTCCAACAGACGTTCTGTGGTCAGATAGAGATACAGTCTGTAATTTTATACCTATAACTGGATCCAATAGCTGTAGAAAACTTGGTCAGCAAAGTATCTTGCAAAGGTAAAGCCTGCTGGTTGAGGTATAATGTGTAGCTCCGCTTCGTGATCATTGGCTGGATTTAACCTGTTGTTTGCAGAACATGTTTTCCATTTTGTTTAAAACTTACATGAACTGCACTTTTACTGTAGAAACATCATACTCACTAGACAAACTGGGTATCTTGTGGTCCTTTAAGCTGAACTGTATGCTCAATAAAGGCAGTCTGGGACAGGGACAGTCTAAAAGCACTTTTTAAATGATGATTTTATTTATTAAAGAAAAAAACTGTCCAAACCAATCTAAACCTAAACCTAATAACTCGGTTGTGCCACACTTGGCAACAACCGCAATCCAGCTTTACCAATAACTGACAACGAGTCTTTCACATCTCTGTGGAGGAATTTTGTTCCACTCTTCTTTACAGAATTGTTTTAATTCAGACACTTTGGAGGATTTTCCAGCATGAGCCTCCTGTTTAAGATCATCCACAGCATCTCAATCAGTCTTTGACTAGGCCACTCCAAAAATTTTATTTTATTTTTTTTAAGCCATTTAGAGGTGGGCTTGTTTGTGTGCTTTGGGTCATTGTCCTGTTGCAGAACCCAAGTACGCCTGCGCTTGAAGTCACCAGTGATTCATCTGTTTTCTCTATTAGTGAATAATAGCTCTCACTGTGGTCCTCTGGAGTCCCAAAGCTTTAGAAATGACTTTGTAATCTTTTTCAGATTGACAGATGTGAATAACATTTTTCTCCTCTGTTTTGTGTTTCTACAGATTGGGGGCATAAAGTGTTGCTTTTTGAGATCTTTTAGCTGCTTCATGTTGTCAGACAGGTTCTATTTAAGTGATTTCTTGATTCTACAGGTCTGGCAGTAATCAGGGCTGGTTGTGGTTAGTAGTGAAATTGAACTCAGCTTTCCAAACAAACACTTTTCAACAAACGGCTATATTGGTTTGAATAGTTTTTTTCTTTTAATAAATGAAATTATCATTTAATGTAAGTATGACAAAAATGCAAAAACAAAAGAAATCTGTAGGGGGCAAATACTTTTTCACGCCACTGTAGAATAGAGGGGAATGGGACTACAGCATCCATGTTTTCTACAGTCATTGGCAGGACAGGTTTAAACATTATTATTATTAATATAGAAAAATGGTTCTTTATGAAAGCAATAATGTTTCTTTTACAATGGAACTGAAAAGAAACAAGGTATGGAGTTCTTATAAAGTGGCCACTTAGAACAGCCTAAAGTAAAGTGGTTTATATATATGGCAATATAACTGCAAACATTTTAGCTACCTTACACATTATGCAAAACTTGGCACATACACTGTACATACTGTTATTATCCAATATATAAATAAAAGTAGCATGGGATAACACATAACCTGAAGATTGCAAACAACACAAATTAACTTTGTAAGGTAAAAATTATTTTCCAATTTAACAGACCAACACTTTAAAATGTAAGGGTTGTGAATAGCCTTACCTTTGAGTGTTTTTACACCTGAAGTTTGTTTCTCTGATTTGAATCAATCAGTTTATTTACTTGGAGCTTTTTTTCACTTGGTTTGGTTTGTTTTCACACAGGCACAAACTTAAACACTCCAAATTGAATCCCAGCAAACCATGCAAGCACAATATGTCCTCTGAATGGTCAGAGCAGGTTCATGGCTTGGTATATAGCTATGGTAAAAAATCAAGACCACCAGAAACAAACCGCTTCAGAGTTCCTTTGAAACCGGACAGAGACCACCTCATCTTGTGGGTCTCAGTGTGGTTGTTTTGGTTCATACCTGAGGGCAATTACTGATTTCAAATCTGCCCAAACAAACCTCACCAAGAGTACAACTTCGTTCTTTACAAAATTGTTCTTTACAAAACCTTACAAAATCTGTTGACCCAGTAATGGTTGTTGTATGGCACCTTTTTTATGAACCAGCTTTCCAAAAGCATCTTAGTGTTCAGATAATCTTAACTGATAGAGAGAGTGATCGGTGTGATGCTCGCTCCACCATTAAAGGCTCATTTATGCTCAGCGCTAAATACTTTGCATCCTTTTCATCCATATTTTTGCACATTCTCTAAGCGCTTCCCAAAATGGACAGAATGGAGGAGTACCATTGGAAATCGAAGAGACAAAGTGACCAATAGCAGAACACGAACGCTGCTTCTGTTGGCATGTTTGTTGTTGTTAAAAACCTTTGACTGTGAGCTGCCCACTAATGGACATATTGTTTAACATCCATACCAATGTAATGGATTTTTTACTTTTGAAATGGACTTGTTCATTTTTGTCTGTAAAGGGACAATAAATGAGCCTGAATGATCATCTTTTTGCTAAGATGCTTTTGGAAGACCAAGCCTCTGGTAGGGACACAACGGATATTTAATACACATACAGGTTAAATGCATCTTAAAGCCATCAGTATCCTTCAAATTAGAACAACATTTCAAAGCAGAATAATATAATTTAGTCTAAAACGCAGTGATTCTAAATCCTATGGTGCAGAGTGCACCTACCTGTAATCTGAACCTGTAATTGTATCTAATCAACACCAAGTTTACTCTAATATTTAACTTTAAAACTAGAGGATGTGAGTTTCTAACTGTGGTTGGGCCGAAAATACTGTGAAGTTTCTTCTGGGACAAAACCCCTGCCTGGAATTGGCCCTAATCACCATCTCATTAGTTCTAAGACACAGATTGCGATTGGTCCTAATCACGTCATTGTTCTTCTAAGATCTTTCTTCTCTCTGTAATTGGTCTTAATCACAGTACTGTTTGCTTGCAACTGTTCCAAATCAGGAGGAGGTCAAGAAGAGGTTCTGAGGTCAGAAAAAGGTTCTGAAGTTAAGAGATGATTCTGGATGTTTCAGACACCTTCTCCAAACTGTAATTGAAACATGATTGTTCCTTTTAAGACCTTCCAATGATGGTAAAACAAAAAAAAGAAGGTGTGACATTTTAAGACTGCCTCCTGATTGTGATTGGCCCTAATTACCATGGTGTGTCTTTTTTTTTTTGCAATAATTAGTCCTAAATACTCTGTTGTTATTCTCTAAGATCTCTTATTTAAGAGAGGATCAAAACAAGGTTCTAAGTTTAGGAAATGGTTCTCAATCCTTCTCCTTTGCATGACCACAATTGACCCTATTTACCACCTTATTTGTTGTCTGACCCACAGACAGTGATTAGTCCAATCACTTTGTTGTTTGTTCCAAGATTCTAGGAGGAGGTCAAGAGGAGGTTCTGAGGTTAGGAGGTGGTTTGGAGATGTCTAATTGGTCCTAACCAGTACCTCATTTGTTCTGAGGCCTCACCCTCTTTTTGACTGGTACTAGCCACCATATTGTTGGTTCAGATACCTCCCACAGACTTCAACTGGTTCTATTGGACAGCGTCAATGGTTCTGAGACCTCTATTTCCAGATGAACCTTTTTCTGACTGCCTCAGCTCTTAATCAAGACTGGACAGGTGAACAAATACCTTGATTGTGATTGGTTCACATCACATCAGTTTAGTTTACCTTGTATCTTGTATTCTGAAGGATACTGCTGGCTTACTAGACGTTTCAAAAGACAAATCCAACCAATAGTCTGAACAAAATTCAAGTAGACAGAGGCACTGGCCCACCAATTCATTCCTAGCTGAGTTGGGGGCACAAAGCTGCCTGTAGCACCAGGTTATTTCTGCAGCACCATTTCCTTAGGCTTAGGCTTTTTGTAGTTCTGCTAGTATCATGTACAATTAACAACTGCAATCAGCATAAAGCACTGTTTGAGCTTTTCTTTTCTTTTTTTTTTTTTTTAGCTCATCTTGTAGTTAACACTTGAATGCTAATGCTATTAGCTGTATGCTAATATGTATGCTAAGTTCAGTAGAAACTCGAAAACTACAGAGAGACCTATTGTCAGAATTTAAATGCACAGAAGTAAAAAGTACAGAAGGCCACATAAAGAAGTTGGCAGAGTTGCGCAGTGACACTGCAAGGTTCTTTTTATATTCAGTTCTCAGGCAACCAAAGAGATTCGTGAATGCCCTTGGATTATCAACTGCCGCCATTCTGGACAAATTGTTCCCGTGAGCGAGATCGACGGACTGTTTTATTGTGAGAAAAGTTAGAACTGCTTTCAGTGAATGAGCTTCCTTCAGTCGATAATGGAACGGTCCCTGAAATCACCCATGTGTGATGTGGCGCGGCGTGTTAAAGCTGGTGACGTTGGTAAAGAAACAGGCGGTCAGAGCAACCACCGGGGACAAAACACTCCTCTTCTCTTTTGAAGCTGCTCAATGGCAACAACAAGCCAACATAAAGGCCGGACATACAAAGGCTCGGCCTTTCGTCCATGCGTGTGAAAAAGTTTGTGTATATGAACGAAAGAGAGAAATTCCCTGGTTTAAACCCGTCCCTCCCTCGTCGGAACCTGTGCAGTGCCTCGTTCCATTTCAGCGGTGTGTGGCGCGGTGGTTGCCGCGGTGTTGCTGCTCGCACGTTTTACAGCACTGAGCCTGCACGGCTGCCTGGTCACATCGGCCGAGCCACTGGAGGGTCTGGCAGAAGCGAAATGTCAGACGGTCACGTAAGCACAATTGACCTGGAAAACACAAAAAGATAAAAAGGTCAGAAAAACAGAGAAAACTTTGCTGTGAAGTGCTCTTCCGAACGACTGTCTGGATTAACAACCTCCACAGGCGATCATGCCTTCAGTGAGCCTCCAGGCTATCCTTAAAGCTAAGATTTGGCAGAGTTATTAAAGCAAGAAATGCGATCAATATGTTCCAGTCTGAGGCAGTAATACCAAAGCACGCTATACACAACGTTCTCCAGCTAGCACCGGCATTCTGATTCGGGCAGGTGGCTCGTATTGCCTGATTCTTGCACCAGCAGTTTTAATGAAGCTCTTCTGCTAGGTCTCAGTGGGAGAGTGGTAGACAATGAAAAGACAGTGATGTGAGGTATAAAACAAGTAGTTTGCAGCAGTTCAGACAGTTCTATTATCTTGTGGGTGAGGTTGAACACTGGCCAGTTGGAGCGAGGCCTGGTAGTGGGCGCGGGACGGTTGTGCATTTACAATTCCTCATAAAAAGTGTCACATGTGTACCGGGAATACATTATAGAAGGCATTATGACTCACAGTGGACAGAGCGAAGGAACAGCAGTGGGTGGTAATGATTGTGACTGGTGGTGTCTGGCTGGAATTGTCCATTCAAATAGACTCTAAAGCAACTCTAGCAGAAAAAGAAAATCACATCCATATTCAGTGCAGAAAGCCTGACACACATAACCCACAGGTCAGTGCAGTGTTTCTTAGCTTCTCTAGGACAAGGCAAAGGTCAAGGAACATGATACTAGTTCCTCACTCATGAGTCTCGGAAGCTTAGAACTTTTAGATGTGGTTGTTTAAGGGCTTTTAGTCCAACTTTAGTGAATCTGTGTATTAAACCAGAAAAATAACAGAGGTTAGTCTATTCTGTACTACTTGGTATAAATGCGCTTCCATATGTATCAAAATCAAGCTGCTATTGATCCATCACAGTATTAAAAATGCACTCTGAGGAAAGCACAACAACCAAGTTCTGATACATCAGCCAACAGAGAGGCCAGTGCTGACCAATATACATATTATAACATGATTGATGCAGGGAGCATCTACCCACTCAGAGAGAGCAAAGCCAACTGTTCTCTCTCTCTGACTCCGGCTGCTGATGCTAAAGAAGAATGATCCGCAATTTGAACCGGCGATCTTCGGATCATAATGGCAGCACCTTAGTCCATTAAGTCCACCCCAAAATGTATTTTTTATTGTATCAAATTTATCACAAAACACCAAGACAGATTAAAACTGATCGACAATATAAGCTGACAAGCTAAATACAGCAATATAAATGGGAGAAAACACTCTGTAACCAAAAGTTTCACATGCAAACTAAGAACTCATGTAAAAAACTCCCAACTGGACTTCACACTAGCAAGGTGATACTGTGCATTTGGCACTTTATGCCTCAGTGGTCTCACAGCGTGGGTGAGACCACCTCAGGTGTACGTTCACACCAGCAAGATACCCACAAACACTACACTTCACTGATTTCAGGTCAACATGCTTGGGGCAACTTTCCGAATCGATTTTAATTAGCATGCCTGAATCACTCCTGTAGATCCACTAATTACTCGTGACCTGCAGGCTGAACTGACGAGCCCGTCATCAACAATATAACATACAGACATTACAGCTCAATAAGAGATACAATTCACTCTGATTAGAGCTGCAAACGTGTGGAAAGGTAGGCAATTAAAGCACATGGATTTCAAACTAGCTGCTGCATGGATTTGAAGAAATGACAGCTTTTATGTCTCTCTGTCTATGACTAGGGGGAGCAACTGATGGCATGAGTTCTCTTGATATTTTTTCCTCCCAAATTGAGAAAGATCCATTATCAGCAGCTGTGGAATTGAAAGCAAGAAAGTCCTTTTCCGTTATCTATGAATCCACAGGCACTGCAGCAGAATACGGTCCAAAAAAGTTATTTTCAGATTAATGCAACTTCAGGTCATTCTGTGTAATTTTCACTACACTGTCAAAAATGAAGCTGCTTCAAATTGTTCTTGGAGAGATGCCTGGACATCTGCATATCAAATGTTTTCTCCAAAATCAGGAGAGGGGTTTGTGCACACCAATGATTGTATATACCAGTACTACATATGCTACATACTGAAGTGTATAGTGTATATACTGTGTCTATATATATATATATATATATATATATATATATATATATATATATATATATATATATATACTATAACTATGCACAGTGCAATATCTACAAACATTAAGCTGAGAGACGTCTGGATATTTATACTATATATGCTATGTACTGTAGTGTATAGTTTATACACTGTATATATCATACTTTAAGTATGGACAGTGCAACATCTACAAAAATGAAGCCACCACAGGTCTAGCACCTTCACTTGCTAGTTGCAATATTCAACATTTCAATGTTTTAACAGCTCTGCCTCTCATTTCTTCCCTAAACTGTCTTTCCATCTCTAGTATCCCAACAATTCCAACAGTTAGTTTTCCCTAAAGACTAATATTGGTACTTACTTTCTTTATTTTTTCTCAAGAAATCTTTTTTTTTTTTATGTTATTCTGATATATTGTAAGAACTCTGAAGTATTTGTACTCTCACTTACATTCTATTTAAAACATAATTCTTTCTTCTTTTAATCAACACCTGATGTTATGGCTGAGCTTTTTTCAGGTTCTCAACATAAAGAAAGGAGGACAATCATAAAACCACTTTATTATTTATTAGGAAAAATAGGTCAAAAAGTGTAGGAGAGTGGTTGGCAATAGGCGGCCCGTGGGCCAGATGTGGCCCGGAAGCATGAAACATCTGGCCCGTGAGGTTGTTTGAACTATAATGAACAATAATGAAAAAAAAAAAACATAAAATACTTCTCTGGAGAGCTTTTGTTTATATTCCTCCCCTGTCTCTCTGTCGCACGTGACTTTAGTTTCCGACCGTTCTTGATTTCCGCCTGTTCTTGGGCTCCCTATCTCTTATAAGGGCGTTTTTTTCCCCGGCCGTGTCCCAATTCACCAGCCGGAGCAGCGGTAGTGTATTAGACCGCGACCCTGACGACCTGGGTTCAATCCCGCATCAGGAGCTGTGAGGTTATTTATATATTTATTTCTCTTTGTTCTCGGGTCTACTTACTTTGAGATGAATTGTTCTGCAATTGTATTCAACAACCCTCTGGGCTGGAGAGCTACTAGTCTGTAGCATCACGCTAAACTTTTGGACACAATGTGTGACTCAATAAAGCCAGCAGAAGTATGTTCTATATTTGCATGCTTTCTTCATCTGTTCACAACTTATATCTCTTTCTCTACACTATATGGTGCTCCATCTGTATCTTTAGGATGAATAATGAGTTAGGCACTGCGAGGTGAGGTGGTGATTATCCAACATCCTGACCTCACTGAGGTCACTAAATGCAGTCCAATGTTGTCAAATCCTCACAGCAATCTTCCAAAATCTGGTAGAAACTCTTCTTTGGACAGTAGACACTCTTACTCCAGCGAAAGTAAAATAAACTTTTTTAGCAGGATAGTCTTTTTAACTTTATAGTACTCTTCTCCAATGTTCCCTGATGGACAAGCCCGACTGAGCCTGTCTAGATGTTCCACAGAGCCGGCCAGACACAGGGCCAGATTCCAGGCACAAGTCCTGAGCTGAACCTTGTCTGACTACACTGTGAATCTTGCCTAAGCGCTTGAATGGAGAAAGGAGGTTATTTTTTATTTAACCTGCAATTTAGTGCAAAGTCCACACAGCTCTTTTGTGCGAGAGCCGGCCGGCCACAAAGACGGCTGTATAAGAGTATAAGACAGCAGCGAATGCTGAGAATACCAACACTTTCAAGCACAGCTAAGAAGAAGCTTCATAAATAGAAATATAGCGCCTAATAAACATGTCTGAGGTGTAGCACTGTAGGGAGCAAAGCTGAGGCACCATATGGATTATATGTATAGAAAAACACCAATAAAAGTTCAGACTCAAGCTGAGAGATAATTCTCCACCACACAAGACTCTGCAACAAATTCTAAAAGACATTTCGCCCAGTTTACAGACTTTGAGAAGAGGCCTGATGGTTCTTAGTTGATGGTTCAACTAATTGCCTTCACTATAAGCTAACTTTAATCCATCCATGGTTGCCTTTTTTTTGCAGTGGTGTCATGAATGAAAACCTTGGGTTGCTGTCGTCTGGATCCAGTATCTGGTTGGGATCTATTGCTAGTTGGGTTCAAGTATGGAGGCCTTGTGCTGAGAGCTTCAATCCTGCTATTGAGCAACACACTTCCCCAACAGCTGGTGTGATAATCTTGGGATCTATCACATACCGCAGTCGGTCACTCCTATTAGTGATACATGGGACACTAACAGCTCAGCAAAATGTGCAATACATCCTGCAGTGGCCACATGTGCTGCCTCTCGTTTTTCAGCAGGATAATGCTCATCCACACACAGCATGGGCTTTCCAGGACTGCCTCTGCCAGACTGTAACACCTTCTTGGTCTGCCTGGTTACCAGTTTATTGCTAGTCAAGCATTTAGGATTTATGGGACCGAAGCTTTATTTTAGTGGCAATAACAGTTTTTAATGAGTTAAAAGGTTTTAGATATTTTGTTAAAAATACCGGCTTGTTCACAATTTTCATTAGTTAAGGCCTGTCACAGTCTCGTCCTGTTTTTGCGTCTTTCTGGTCTGTCCCTGTGTTTATTTACCCTCCTCTGCACATGCCCTGTTGCTCACATGTTCGTTTGTAGCCCCGCCCCTTTGTTACCTGGTACCAGGTGTTTCCCGTTTCCATGTTTTCCATATTCATTTTTCCATGTATAAATAGTTCCCTTGTACCTGTTTCCCCTGTACGAGTTTGTTCGTCTTACCTCAGTCAGGTTATGTGTTTCCTTGTTTTTTTGCTACCTCCATGTTCTCAGCATTTCTTTTTGTTTCACTTTTTGTTTCTTTGTCTATTTGTTTCAATAAATTCTCGCAGGTGCGTCCGCTATAAATCTCCAAATCATTTCCCTACAATCATTTGCCATGGTCTCAGCTGCACAGCACTGTGAAAATTGAAATAATAAAAAAGATTGAAGCCTAAAAAGCAGCTATAAGAAGATAGCATATAAGAAGTTTTTTTCTTTAGTTCGTAATGTAGTTAAGAGCAATTTACAGGAACGCAGAAAGTTTTGATGAGATGGAAGACCAAGAAAAGATTCTAAGAAAAAAAAGATTTAATGACTCCACAGAGTGTAAATAAGTGAAATTGTCTTAATGGATATCCCATTAAATAGAGCATACAATCTCTAATGCATTTACATACTGTTTCAAAACAAGCACACAAAAAAATAAGGGGGTCTGGTTCACTAGACCAGTGTTTCTCAACCAGGGTGCCGCGGCACCCTGGGGTGCCGTCTGGCTTCATCGGGGGTGCCGTCAAAATATTGCGCATCACCTGCATATTTCCTTTCCAGAGTCAGCGCGTGTCGGGGTGTGTCCCAATTCACAGGCAGCATACTCTGGAGGATGCGACCCACAGAGATAGGCGGTGTATTACTGCGCAGCTGTGACGCAATCTGTCTTCGAATACAGCCTCCGAAGGATGCGGCCCCTAAATTGGGACACACTGTAAAGTTTTTCCCCCACGCGATGCACTGCGAGAGTAGTGTGAAGCGCTCAAGCTCGCATGGAACGTTTTTTTAAAAGAAGACTGCAGGTTCAGATAACTCTGAATCGGAGCCATTAACTTCTTCATCCAGTGGTAGTTCAGCAGTGAGTGTAGCAGAGTATTTCACTCGTTTGAAAAGTCAGCAGGTTTCGCGCTAATTGTAAATAACCCCCCCACCCCCCCTTCTCACCTGAAATAAAATATTCCGCCAGCAACTCTCCTCGTTCTCACCTGAAGTATTGCGCCACCAATCCCCCCCCCCCCCGCCCCCCATTTGTAAACTGGGGTGCCTTGAGATTTTGCATACTTTTAAAGGGTGTCGTGATAGAAAAAAGGTTGAGAAACGCTGCACTAGACTGTGAGTGAGATGGTGAGATGTATAATCAGAAATGTGCATAGGAAAGAAATTCAGCAGACAAAGAAAGAAACAGATGACAAAGAAACAAAGATGAGAAACAGATACTGTATATATTTTAAGACCCGTTTGAAGAAATCCTATCGTCTTGATGCGAGAACTGATCCTTTGTATTATTTTGTAACACCTTCAACTCTAATGACCTGTTGGCAGGTCTAGATCTTCATTCCTCACTATTACAACTGTATTTCATCACTGCTGCAACACGGCCGTGAATCTCTGAAGTGTCATTGTCATAGACTGTATATAGCTGGACAGAGCATCGTCTCTTAAAAGTGAAGCCACCACAGGTCGGGCGCCCCCTGCTGTTCGGCCGCAGAAAGCTGTGTAACTCCACCCATCCCCATAGGTTTCAATGGCAAAACAGACAACTTTCAATCACGTTTTTTTCTAATATACTGTAATTCTACCTCCATTATTTAAATGCAACAGCTAGTGTAACCTCTGCTTATATTGTCAAATTTTTATATCCCCACAGAATTCGGTTTTTAGAGCTTTATTCGGCTCTATTCAAAAAAGGTGTGGTTATGGTAAAAGGGCTGCTTATGGGCGGGACCAATAACAGACCGTCAGCTCCGCTCCGCCCCGCTCTGCAGTCTGTGACCGTGAGGCAGCCCTCAGGGGCGGGGTTATTTAAATGAGTAGGCGGTCTCTCCACAGCCTTTCTCCCTCCTCTGGTCTCTACTGCGCAGACTCTGGTCTCTGAATCGCCAAAATGGTGGAAGATTTTGGCTTCATTTTCATTGAATGAATGGGAACGGCGACACGGCGTCCATCTTTATATACAGTCTATGGTCATTGTTATTACGAAGGAAAACATGCTTTAACTTTGCTGTTTGTTCAAATTGGACCATTTCTGTTGGCCTGTTTATCTCAGAATGTTCACTCTAAAGGAGAAAGAGGAAAGATGGTGAAAGATGTCCTGGTTTTATAACAAATTAACATGGCAAACATCATGTGATAGCAGTATGTGATTGATTACTCAGAGTTCTTTTTTCAAATTTAACTAGGCCAATTTTCATCTAGTGATGCCTCAACACAAGGAGGGTGAAAATTAGCACATACCTCCTCCGACACATGTGAAATCAGCCACTACCCACTACTCTTTTTTTAACTGTCGCTGATGAAGCATTGCTCAGTTCCGATACATCAGCCCACAGAGTGATGAGGGAAAGAGTGCCATCTATCCATCCAGAAAACGCAAGGCCAATTGTGCTCTCTCAGAGCTCTGGCAGCTGATGGCAAGCTGCATGACCAGGATTCAAACCAGCGATCTCCTGATCATAGTGGCAGCATCTTAGACTGAAATTGTGTGGACACTTAAAACATTGTTCAATCCACAGTGTCACCTTTAAACCTGAGAATTTGTAATCGAAGGCATTCCCATCCCCACAGTTGACAGTGCAGTATGTTTTAATGATTGTGACCAGAAATCACATCTACATCCAATGTAGAAGACCACACACATCCCATAGGTCATAGTCAATGCAGCGCTCTTTATCTTCCATTATACAAATTCCTGTCCCATGATTTCTGGCATGTCCATGTACTATGTTCTGACGATAATGTGTAGATCTATCCTATTTGATGATTTTTAAATGGTGTATAAGCCTACACAGTCAACACTATATATGCAGTATATATAATACTAATGTATTAGAATGGACTGAAGAGCAGAGCTCCACGTTTACTTATCTTGTTTAAATGGGAAAATTAATTTAAAAACTGGCAATTTGAAGCGGGAACAGGAGACAAGAATGATTGTGTGTGTGTCGGATACTGTATTCAAACCGGCAACCCAATGAAGTGAAGGAGGGGGGAAGCAAATAAAGGAGCCACACAAAATAGATTACACAAACAAAGCAAGACAATAGACACAAAACTACCCTCAGTGTTGGGGCTGAAAACAATGCTGTAACTCAGGGGTGTCCAAACTACGGCCCGCGGGCCATTTGCGGCCCGTTTCCTTTTTTGGAGCGGCCCGCAAGGTATTTTAGAAATAGAATGAAAGTTCAGCAGGTTTTTATAATGTGAGATTTAAAGTTTGAACGCTAGGTGTCAGAAACAGGCCAAAGAGTCTAAAAGCGGCGAGAGTGAAGTTGTAGCACAGAAAATACGGGCCAAAGAGTCTAAAAGCGAAGAGAGTGCTCTGTTGTAGCGCAGAAAAACGGGCCAAAGAGTCTAAAAGCGGAGAGGGTTCGCAGTTGTAGCGCAGAAAAACGGGCCAAAGAGTCTAAAAGCAGAGAGGGTGCGCAGTTGTAGCGCAGAAAAACAGGCCAAAGAGTCTAAAAGCGGAGAGAGTGCTCAGTTGTAGCGCAGAAAAACGGGCCAAAGAGTCTAAAAGCGGAGAGGGTTCGCAGTTGTAGCGCAGAAAAACGGGCCAAAGAGTCTAAAAGCAGAGAGGGTGCGCAATTGTAGCGCAGAAAAACGGGCCAAAGAGTCTAAAAGTGGTGAGGGTGAAGTTGTAGCACAGAAAAACAGGCCAAAGAGTCTAAAAGCGGAGAGAGAGTTCAGTTGTAGCACAGAAAAACAGGCCAAAGAGTCTAAAAGCGGAGAGGGTGCGCAGTTGTAGCGCAGAAAAACGGGCCAAAGAGTCAAAAAGCAGAGAGAGAGTGCTTAGTTGTAGCACAAAAAACAGGCCAAAGAGTCTAAAAGCGGAGAGAGTGCTCAGTTGTAGAGCAGAAAAACGGGCCAAAGAGTCTTAAGTTGCCGTAATTAAGGAGTTTAATATTAAGGGACATCATGAAATGAAACATCAATTTGAAAAACTTAGTTTACACAACACTTTCAAAGATACATAAAGATAGTAAGTCAAGTAAAATGGTGTGTGAATGAAAATAATCAAGTGGTATATTTCATTAATTGTTTTATTGTAGAGTATTTGGCCTGTGACTTCAAATATGCTTGATATATGCTTGAAAAAGTCAAAGTTAAAAGTCAATAAGCCAATAACTTTCATTTCTTTTCATTACTCATATATATTTTTTTGTTCTTTTACTTCTTCTAGTGTATTTTTCATCTTTTCCTCTCTCTACAAAAGTGCAGCAGTGATTTGTTAGTGTGAGCTTGTTATACAGGGAACAGCAGGTGTGGCTGATCAGTAATCACCAGTAATCAGCGCTGGGGCGTCTGTTCCCAGCTGCTCTCTTACTACTATGCTGGGTCGTGGCCTGACCCCTTAAAACTACATAATAACATAATACATAATAACACAGCTCTGTTCACTAACTCTGTCTCTGCCTCGGTTGTACATTTCTCTTTTTTTTACATTTTTACTCTTTAATGTCTCAAATCTGAGAATCATATCAATTGATCTGCCTGATATTACACGCCTATATCTTGAGAACATTACTTAAGGTTTAATGTTGAATAAGAAACGTTACTAAAAATCTTAATTGTAATTGTAATAAATATTTTAAAAAATGTAAGAAAATATGCAACTGTCAAAATATAATGAATAAAATCATAAAATTGGCAATTTTCCGAACTTTTCGTTAACATTTTTAAATTTATATTTTTCTAAATACAAGTCAAACATGTTGCATCCTTTAAACCTTTTGTTTCATCATGGTTGTCTAGTTTTTATGTCTATTGTCAATTATGAAGTTTTTAGGGCTGATTCCTCTTATCGATCTAAAACTATTAATTGGACAAGAGAGTCAACAAACAGCTTCAAAGCCCTCAATGTTTCAGAATGTAAATAAATTATTTTACATTAGAAAATTGGTTTTGCACACCTGCATTTGTAGGGTTTAAAAATATAGTTTGATTTTAAGTGATTAAATCTCTGCTGAAATGATTCATGATATAAAGGCATATAAAAGCCTGAAATTGTCAGCACAGCAGCTTTTTCCCATGCTGCGAGGTCACACAGTATATAGAGCCATCGGGTCAACAGCTGTACTGGCTCCCGTGCTCCGCCCCTTTTGGCCAGAGCTCAAGCAACCCCACACCAACCCCACACCAACCCCTCACTGTTCACAGAGCTCGCAAACATGCACAAACACAAACTGTCTCTGGTGGCCAGAGTTCCTCTATTGTGGTCAGTTACTGCAGTTCTATTTCTGTGTACAATGACAAAGGGTCAGGAATGCAGTGATATGAGTGAGAACTGGATTATTGAAAATATCTAACAGAAACAGCATCATACAGAGGCAAAAAGTGTGCAAAAAAATATGCATGTGTAAATACATAATAGTGTGCATCACATGTATAACACAACATCCTAGACATCTTAACACATAGATATTGTGGCGTGGAAGAGGAAGGAAGACCCGTGAGACTCATGATGAACGCTCATAAGCTCTTTTATTAAACAGGCTTGCCACTCACTTACAGTCTTTAACAAGACTAGGAGAGCTAAAACCATCAACCCACAGAACTCAAATAGCCCAAAGCCACCAACCCAGCTGTGTGTCTCCCAGATGGCAGATCCAGAGTGGTGCCCACCCTCTCTGCATAACCCCTCCCAAGGGAGATGCCCCACCCCTGTCATCCTCGCACACAGGAGAACAGAAACATGCCTGCAGGCAGCCACACACACAACCCAGAGCCGCCACATAGCCCCCCTCCCAAGGGTCAGCCATCCCGGCGACCCCACCAACCCAAGACAAACCCCGTGTACAACAGAACTTTTTTTTTTTTTTTTTTTTTTTTTTTTTTTTACAATCAGTCGCAAACAAAGTCATTAAGGCGGGCGGGCGGCCTCTGTGCCCGCGGCAGCCTGGAGGCGCCCCAAAAGCCAGGGAGACCGGCGTCCTCAGTTCGCGCCCGAACATAAGCAGAGCCGGCGTGAATCCCGTCGTCTCCTGCACAGCGGAGCGACAGGCCAGCAGCACTACCGGCGTGAATCCCGTCGTCTCCTGCACAGCGGCAGGTGCCTGTCCCAGTCACGCTGGTTCTTGTCCGACACCATGGCCAACTGCGCCGCCAGCGTGCGGTTAAAACGTTCCACCAGTCCGTCACTCTGCGGATGAAGGGACGTCGTCCTGGTCTTATGGATTCCCAGGATGCGGCAGACCTCCGCCATGACCTCCGACTCGAAATTTCTCCCCTGGTCGCTGTGCAGTTCCACACACGGCCGGCACGACAAAGCATCCGCGTTACTGTGGCCACGGCCCGGGCGGTGCACAACATCAAAACGAAACTCCTGGAGTCTAGATAACCAGCGCGCGAGTTGGCCCTCGGGCTCGCGGAAATGCATGAGCCACTGTAGCGAGGCGTGGTCGGTGCGCAGCAGAAAGGGCACCCCATACACGTACACTCGGAAATATTTAAGGCTTTCGACCACTGCGAGTAGTTCCCGGCACGTTACGCAATAGTTGCGCTCCGCCTTGTCCAGGCGGCGGCTATAGTATGCTATTACGCGCTCGGAGCCGTCCTGAACCTGCGACAGGACTGCTCCGAGGCCGTGGTCGCTCGCATCAGTATCCACAATGAAACTCTCAGACACCTTCGGATACGCTAGAATCGGAGCATTGCACAAGCGGCTTTTTAGCTCCTCGAATGTCCGCTCCGCCTCGTCAGACCAGCGGAATTTCACACTAGGCTTAGTCAGAGCATGAAGCGGCGCTGCCACGTCCGCGAACCCCCTAATAAACCGCCTGTAATACGAGGCGAGCCCCACGAAGCTGCGAACCATTTTTGCGTCTCGCGGTGTGGGCCAGTCACGGACCGCCTCCGTCTTTTTGGGATCGGTTTCCACGCCAGCACCGCTCACTACGTGGCCCAGGAAGCTCACGCGCTGCCTTAGCAGATTACACTGTGCCGGATTGAGCTTCAGGTTAGCCGCCTGAATCGCGCCGAGCACCATTTCAAGGTGAGACAGTGCGGAGTCGAAGTCGGTTCCGTGCGCCAAGACATCATCCAAATAAACGACGCAGCACGACCGCGGAACCCCGCAAAAAACACGCTCCATAAGACGCTCAAAAGTAGCCGGCGAGTTACACAATCCGAACGGAAGCACCGTGAAATGCCATAGAGAAAGCGGTTTTCTCCCTATCCCCCGCCGCGAGGGGCACCTGCCAATATCCGCTCCTCAGGTCTAACGAGCTGAACCAGGCTGAGCCAGACAGCTGGTCCAGTGTATCGTCGATCCTGGGGAGCGGGTAGGAGTCAAGCTTCGTGACAGCGTTAAGCCGCCGATAATCCACGCAAAAGTGCCAATTTCCATCCTTCTTTTTCGCAAGGACCACCTGGGCCGACCACGGGCTGCTCGAAGGCTCAATAATGCCCGTGCTCGCCATCTCGTGGACTAACTGCTCCGCCGCTACGCACTTCGCTAACGCCAGACGGTGCGGCCTCAGCCTGATGGGCTGGGCGTCACCCGTGTTTATTGAATGAACCGCAAGGCTAGTTTTAGTACACTCGCGCTCAGACACAGCGAAACTCGTGCGAAAACGGCCGATCAGTTCGCGCAAACGGAGTTGTTGGGGACCAGATAAACCCACACAACTGCGCTCCAGCATCTCCTCTATCGGATCTACACTCAACCCCGCATCCAGCGGACCCTCTACCGTATCACGCACCGAATCACACACATTCCCTCCCACCAGTTCACTTACCCCTAACTCGTCGCGTATCTCTACGGGGAGTCCAGTCACCAGCACCGAGCCCCGTGCACAGTCAATGATAGCTCCGACGCGTGAGAGCAGGTCCTTGCCCAGAATGCACGGGTCGTTGATGCGTCCTACCTAGAACTGTTGTTGAAAGGGCCCCTTGCCGACATCAATCGTCAACTCCGTTAATCCTAGGAGACCTATAGGATCCCCGGTGACTGAAGAGAGAGCGATGCGCTGGCTGTTGTCAGTCTCAAACTCGCCCGCTACCTCCGTCGCGAGCTCGGGCCGTATCAGTGAGACTGACGAGCCCGTGTCCACCAGCGCGTTCACCGTCACTCCATTCAATGTGCATTTCAGGAAGTAGCCGCTGAGTCCGGCAGTTCCGGAAGCAGATCCCGAGGGTAAGCATAGCGTTCCTGGGGCCACCGTAACCCTCACTGGGTGGTCCCGGCTCCGTTTCCCGGCCGGCTGCAGTGCGCCCGCTTGTGGCCACGCCCCCCGCAGCGCCAGCACTCCAGTTGGGCATCAGACCGGCTCCGACCCCACCTCTGCGAATCACGGGCCACCCCCACCGCGGACTCCAGGGTCTGCGGGTCAGCCAGCCTCACGTGTTTGCGCAGCTCGCTCGGCTCGAGGGCGCGCAGAAAGTGATTTAACGCGAGCCTCCTCTGGGCCGCTCGCGGAAACGTTGGGTATGCTTGGCGGGTTAGCAGGGCCATCTCCGATGCCAGCACGCCCAGTGTCTCTCCCTGCCGTCGCCATCTGTCCGCCACTAGCATTTTGGCGGCCGCCTCCGACGGTTGGCGGCTGAAACGTGTTCTCAGCACCCGCGTCAGTTCAGGCAGCTCGCAGTGGCACTCGGCGGGGAGCTCGATCAGTACCCTCAGCGCGTCGCCCCGCAGCGCCAGGCAGAGGTTGGCTGCCGTCTCGGCATCCGTCCAGCCCGCACCGCCCGCCACGATCTCAAGCTGAGCTTCGAAGGCTGTCCAGTCAGCGCTGCCGTCGTAGGGGGTAAGGCGGGGTTGAGCCGTCAAGCCCGCCATCCCGGAGGCTTGCGCCGCCATCATCGCGCCGTCCGTTCCGCGAGTCGGCGCCGCTGTCCTTGCGCCTTCCGCTCCGTGAGCCAGCGCCGCCGTCCTCGCGCCATCCGCTCTGGGAGTCAGCGCCGCCGTCCTCGCGCCATCCGCTCTGGGAGCCAGTGGCGCCGTGCTCGCGTCGTCCTCTCCCCGGCCACGACCTCCGAACAGCCCGCTGGCGCCGTCAGGTCCGAGTCCACTCCGCTGGAGAGCCTTGCCTCTAGTCCGTTGGTCCGCTGTCTTCCTCCTCAGCCGTTCGATTTCCCCTGCCAGCAGCTCAATATCTTCCAGCAGGGTCACTTCTGACACCAAATGTGGCGTGGAAGAGGAAGGAAGACCCGTGAGACTCATGATGAACGCTCATAAGCTCTTTTATTAAACAGGCTTGCCACTCACTTACAGTCTTTAACAAGACTAGGAGAGCTAAAAACATCAACCCACAGAACTCAAATAGCCCAAAGGCCACCAACCCAGCTGTGTGTCTCCCAGATGGCAGATCCAGAGTGGTGCCCACCCTCTCTGCATAACCCCTCCCAAGGGAGATGCCCCACCCCTGTCATCCTCGCACACAGGAGAACAGAAACATGCCTGCAGGCAGCCACACACACAACCCAGAGCCGCCACAATATAGTGGATTCTTTTTTTATATATATACGTATATAAAACATTTTTTCTAATTTATATCCCATTTTCTTCCCAATTTACAAGGCCAATTACCCAACACACTCATTAGGAGACTCCCTATCACTAGTGATGCCCCAACACACCAGGAGGGTAAAGGCTAGCACATGCCTCCTCCGATACATTTGAAGTCAGTCACCACCTGCGCTCGGAGGAAAGCGCAGCGACTCGGTTCCTATACATAAGTACACAAAAAGAGTGCCATCTACCCACACAGAGGAAGCAAGGTCAATTCTGCTCCCACAGTGCTCCGGTAACCGATGGCAAGCTGCATATACAGGATTCGAACCAGCAATCTCCCAATTATAGTGGCAGCACTTAGCCCGCAGGACCACTCAGAGCCCGTATAGTGGTTTCTAATGGTGTTTTATGGTGTTTTACAGATCCAATATTCACACAGTTTCTGCAGATTTTGCGGTAGAGTGTTAAGTGCACATCCGACAGCGTCCCACACATGTTATTAATGAATAAGTCTGGGGATGTAGCTGGCCATGGCACTATATCTGTGTCTTTAGGACAAGCTCTTGTGGTGGCAGCAGTATGTGGACAGCATACAACAGCATTGTACTGTTGGAATAGTGCACCAGAGTTTGACCTTACTAACGTAATGTTGGACTGTGTTAGACTGAAAACACCTGGTGATCTGGTCTTAAAGAAAACTGCATCCCACACCATTACACCAGGACTTCTGGACATGTGGCAAGTGATTTCCTTTACGAGGAAATTGGCCTTGTAAATTGGGAAGGAAATGGCATAAAAATAAAGAAACCTGGCCTTGATCCGTCTATATTGTCAAATTAATGTCCCATTTCCAACTTTTTCACATTCTTTTCTAGCTAAAGTAATGGAAAGGGTGTTTTACTGGAAATAAATTGTATGAACCCTCGCAAAAAGGTTTTCTTGCTGCTGAAACTGCTATGGTGAGAATTGTTAAGGAGGTCTTGCTCTCAATCAGTGCTAGTTTGCTCAATGTTGTCCTATATTGTTAACGGACAACATTTACACGAATCATCTAAGGTCATTGTAGCACAAGGTATGACCCAGGGTTCTGTCCTTGGACCTTTCCTCTTCATAAAAGATATATATATATATATATCCACTTGGTCATGGTCTTAAATTCCATACTTATGCTGATGACATTCAGCTCTACATCAGCTTCTTGTTGACCTCAAGCACTGGCCGCATGAAAACTGCATTCAACAAAGAACACATGCAGTTAAACTTATAGAGTGCATTTCTTGTCACCTCCAAGGATGCTTTACAATCACGTTTGACACACAGGAGCACAGGAACACACTCTCAAACAAAAACAACTGTTCACCTGGAGGACTGGGAGGAGTTGACTCAGCACAGAGTGCACAACCCATACCTGGACATGCAGTCATACACACATTCATACACCCACACACTTAAAACATGTTTCTACATTAGCTATAGCTCTCCATTATCTACTATGTTCCCATCATCTACTCACACTCATAACTCAGGATCTGTTTCTACATTAGCTATAGCTCTCCATTATCTACTTTGTACCAATCATCTACTCACACTCATAACTCAGAACCTGTTTCTACATTAGCTATAGCTCTCCATTATCTACTTTGTACCAATCATCTACTCACACTCATAACTCAGAACCTGTTTCTACATTAGCTATAGCTCTCCATTATCTACTTTGTACCAATCATCTACTCACACTCATAACTCAGAACCTGTTTCTACATTAGCTATAGCTCTCCATTATCTACTTTGTACCAATCATCTACTCACACTCAGAACTCAGAACCGGTTTCTATATTAGCTATAGCTCTCCATTATCTACTATGTTCCCATCATCTACTCACACTCATAACTCAGAACCGGTTTCTATATTTGCTATAGCTCTCCATTATCTCTCTGTACTGTTGTTTTTGTTCTTATTTTGTTATTTGTTTGTACTAAGAAGGTCGACCCAAAGGAGGATGGGTTCCTCCTAAGGTTTTTTCCTCTTAATGTAGTAAGGACGTTTTTTTTGCCACTGTTGCCACCACAAGAACTGGCATCTCTATGGTGCTCGAACTGAATTGAACTGAGATAGGGACTTGAAGAGGGTCCTTACTTTCACCAAACACTCTGTACTCTTTACTCCTGTCCTCAAGCAACTTTACTGGTTGCCTGTCTTCTCCTGTACTAAGCACCAAATCCTTCTTCTGTTAACATTCCCCACATGTTCTTGCCCCTTCATAACTAAGTGAACTTATTCGCCCTTACTGTCCTTCTCATACCCTTTGATCTTCTTGCACCGGTCGCCTGGCTGCCCCTAAAATAAAATAAAAAAATTAAAACATAAAATATTAAACTATAACTATGTACAATTCAGTACAATCTCTTTGTGACTGCCCCACCTTCTCCTCTTCCAAAGCTAATCTATAAACTCTTTTCATCATAATTCACTCCTAAGCTGTGTAATTTATGTATTTATTTATTTTTTTCCACTTCTCTATATCCTTCTATTGCCATTGTAAAGCGTCCTTGGGTTTGTGAAAGACGCTATATAAATCCAGTGCATTAGCCTGACTATACATCATCAGCAATGTATAGTCAGCCATTATTCAGTGAATAAAGCAAAGTGTCAAAGTGTCAGGAGGGGGTGCAGGGAGGACGCGGAGGCGGACGCAAATGCAAACAAAAAGGGATTTATTAAAGAAAACAAATACAAAATACACAGGGAATAAACTGAAAACAGGACTGAGGAAACTGGGGAACACATAGAGCACTGACAGATGATAAACGTACAAGGATCGACACCGGGGAAATGGAACACGGACCTTAAATAGAGGTGCACACACACAGGAAACAGGAAACACCTGGGACGAAGGGGCGGAGCTACAAATGAACACAGGTGAGTGGAAAAACACTGGGAATGAAACACAGAGGAGCCGGGTCACATGAGAACATACAGACAAGAGAACAGACAGAGAATAGGCAGAAGATGTGACACAAAGCAGCCTACTTTAAGCAAATAAATAACATAATAACAGCAGCAGCACAATGAAGCACAGATGGACACTGCGAGGATAAATGCATAAATCAGCCGCTCCAATATGAAGCAGTTTATGCTCAGTTTTAAGTTTTAAGGGTGGGACTGACCGGTGGGCTCTGAAAAAAATAATGAGCAAAATGTACTTTACATTTTTTTTGTAACTTTCTGCATTTGCTTTTTTAAGCAAATTTAATATCAGATAAATTTAAGTAACTTTAACTCGGTTTCAAGACTTAAATGTTATATAGAATAAATAAGTGAACTGAACTTCAGTCAATCTTTTCTTCTAGTAAACTTTACTTCATTTATTTTTGCTGAATCAATCCTTTCTTTAAGAAACCTTTACTTTTCTGCATACAACATTATCTAATTACAATTATGTAATTTATACAATATTACTGATATTTAAGTATTTTTAGTTAAAACACACATTCAAATATTTACATAATCTCAAAGATTTATTGTATTACACTGTCTCAACACATGGATAGGAATATATATTATTTTTATACTAAAAAGAATGTATTGCATGCCAACCATGTGTTTTTGACAATGTAATATGTGTGTTTTAACTAAAAATATTTTTAAAAATATTATCATAAATTAATTGAGTAATATTGTATAAATTAAGTAATTGTAATTAGGTAATATTGTATGCAGAAATTAAGTAAAGTTTACTAAAAGAAAGGATTGACTGAAGTTCAGTTCACTTATTGACTCTATGTAACATTTAAGTCTTGAAACCGAGTTGAAGTTACTTAAATTCATCTAAAATTAAATTTACTTTAAAAAAAACAAATGCAGAAAGTTGCGAAAATACATTTCACGCATCATTTTTTTCAGTGTAGGACCCCGGCCCCTCTTATTTCATTAACAGCTTGTCAGAGATCTCAGGTCTATTAGGCTGTTCCACCCGTTCAGCAGCAGCAGGTTCTTCCACTGTGCCGCTCCATCAAGCAGGAGGATGCCCAACCAACTGTGCAGCAGGGAAGCTAGAACACAGTTTAAAACACAGGCACACTGTCTCTGGGATAATCTACTTAATATTACAGGTGTGATACCTGGAGTTTATATCCTGCATATCTTAAAAAACCTATAAAAAAGTACTTTTCTTTTTTGGATGTATTCCCCTTTTATTGCTTTTTTTTCCAATATATACAGCTCTAGAAAAAAATAAGAGACCACTTCAAAATGATCAGTTTCTCCGATTTTACTATTTATATGTATATAACTTTGAGTACAATGGACATTGTGATTTTATTCTATAAACCACTGACAGCATCTTTCCCAAGTTACAAATACAAACATGGTCATTTAGGTCATTTATTTGCAGAAAATTAGAAATGGTCAAAATAATGAAAACAAGAAAACAAGTTCATATTTATTTAGAAAATCAACACTTGGTGGAATAACCCTGTTTTTTAATCACAGTTTTTCATGCATCTTGGCATGTTCTCCTCCACCAGTCTTACACACTGCTTTTGGGTGACCTTATTTCACTCCTGGCACAAAAATTTAAGCAGTTCAGCTTTGTTTTATGGCTTGACAGTTTACTCTACCAATTATTGATTCTGAACTTATCCTTAGATGTTGTTTCTAAATAAATATGAACTTGTTTTCATTGTATTATTTCATTTTCTGCAGATAAATGTTGTAAATTACAATATTTTTATTTTGAATTTGGGATAAATGTCATCAGCAGTTTATAGAATAAAACAATGTTAATTTTACTTAAATATATACCTATAAATATAAAAAATCTTTAATGTCAAGGTAAAATCTGAATGGCAACATTACACTGAAGAGGGCAGGATTCCTAGTCACAAATTTCCACAGTCAGTGGAACATGGCTAAAGGTAAAAATTCCAGGAAAAATTCATTCTCGTTCTCATTTTTATGTTTAAAACTAGTTTATTTATTTAATTCTGATCTCAAATGTCAAGCATAAATTGATTTTTAAATGTTAGCATTAACTACTGTCCCCAAATTTTTGCAAAAACAACTTCTTGTACAAAAACATACAGAAAGGTTTAGTTTTTATACTTGTTAGGTCCTACTAATTACAAATAGCTAGGAGAATTTTTAAAATACACAACAAGCAAAAGTCTCAAGTTCATTGCTATCTTGGCAATGCAGACGCACTGTCAAGCTTATCCCATTGTTATGATAGCAAAGACACACTGTCATGCCCTAAGTAAAGCAGCACGGTGCGCGGCTGACAGCTCACCTATAGATCGCTAAAATAAGGTCCTTTATGTATGAATGTAACACACCTGCATTGTTTTGTGGCTGTATTTGCAGCATGTTCCTGTATTTACAGTGCATTTCTTGCATGTCTCTATTAGCAGCACCTGCGGTGTGATTTGGATGGATGTGTTTTGTGCTTTTGCAGCTCTTTTCAATTTGCTGTGCTGCACTAAAAGTGTACAAATAAAATGAGGCTCCAGTTCTCAGTTGGATTTCTTCAGTATAAAGATGATACACAGTTGGCTTGGAGGTACACAGATGGGAGCCCTGCCATGAAAGGCAGGATTGAAGTGCTCACCATGAGGCCTCCGTACTCAAACCCAACCATCCTCCTGTTTGCAGTTCAAAGATAGTAGTGATAATAGTACAGTACTGATATAATGATAGTGTGAATTCTATGGAAACTATGGAAACTAAGGATGACTAGTAATTTCCGGTTTCATGTCGATTATAAAACAAAACAAAACAATGGACCAGACCACATGCAGCAAACAATAGATGAGGATGTACAACAGAGATTCAAAAGTGACCAAATTAAACATGTACATGTTGCTTACAATGAGATCCAAATATAGGCATAGATTTAAAAAAAACATGCTCAAGTCACATACTGTACTGTTTTACAGTACTTTAAATTTAAACTCCTAGAATTCATTATACAGTCACACATCAATACATTTCCCACATCAATACTGTGGGGAATTAGTATTTCTATTGTTTCAGATACTCAGTTTCAATTAATATTAATTGAACAACAGTAAAAATTCCACACACACAAATGTTGGTTTTGAAATTCTATAAACACCCCTCAGACTCTCTCTGGATTCAAAATGCCATAATGCTGGTCTGTCAAACTGATGATAATGAGAGTCTGGAAATCTGCAGACTACTAGATCCCTAGACTACTAGATTACTAGACTACTAGATCCCTAGAATACTAGATTTCTAGAATACTAGATTACTATACTACTAGATTCTTAGACTACTAGATCCCTAGACTACTAGATTACTAGACTACTAGATCCCTAGAATACTAGATTACTAGACTACTAGATTACTAGACTACTAGATTCCTAGACTACTAGATTCCTAGACTACTAGATCACTAGACTACTAGATCCCTAGACTAATAGATTCCTAGACTACTAGATCCCTAGACGACTAGATTCCTAGACTGTTAGATTACTAGACTACTAGATCCCTATACTGCTAGATCCCTAGACTACTAGATTCCTAGACTGCTAGATCCCTAGACTACTAGATTCCTAGACTGCTAGATTCCTGGACTACTAGATCCATAGACTAGTAGATACCTAGACTATTAGATCCATAGACTACTAGATTCCTAGACTACTGGATTAGTAGACTACTAGATTCCTAGACTACTAGATTCTTAGACTACTAGATCCCTAGGCTACTAGAGTACTAAACTACTAGATTACTAGACTACTAGATCCATAGACTACTAGATTCCTAGACTACTAGATCACTAGACTACTGGATTCCTAGACTACTAGATTTCTAGACTACTAGATCCATAGACTACTAGATTCCTAGATTAATAGACTACTAGATACCTAGGCTACTAGATCCATAGACTACTAGATTCCTAGACTGCTAGATTCCTAGATTAATAGACCACTAGATCCCTAGGTTACTAGATCCCTAGACTACTAGATTCCTAGACTGCTAGATTCCTGGACTACTAGATCCCTAGGTTACTAGATCCCTAGACTACTAGATTCCTAGACTGCTAGATTCCTGGACTACTAGATCCATAGACTAGTAGATTACTAGACTACTAGATCCCTAGAATACTAGATTTCTAGAATACTAGATTACTAGACTACTAGATCCCTCGACTACTAGATCCCTAGACTACTAGATTACTAGACTACTAGATACCTAGAATACTAGATTACTAGACTACTAGATTACTAGACTACTAGATTCCTAAACTACTAGATCACTAGACTACTAGATCCCTAGACTAATAGATTCCTAGACTACTAGATCCCTAGACGACTAGATTCCTAGACTGTTAGATTACTAGACTACTAGATCCCTATACTGCTAGATCCATAGACTACTAGATTCATAGACTGCTAGATTCCTGGACTACTAGATTACTAAACTACTAGATCCCTAGACTACTAGATTCCTAGATTAATAGACTACTAGATCCCTAGGCTACTAGATCCCTAGACTACTAGATTCCTAGACTACTAGATTCTTAGACTACTAGATCCCTAGACTACTAGATCCCTAGACTACTAGATTACTAGACTACGAGATCCCTAGACTACTAGATTCCTAGACTACTAGATCACTAGACTACTGGATTCCTAGACTACTAGACTACTAGATTCCTGGACTACTAGATCCATAGACTAGTAGATGCCTAGACTATTAGATCCATAGACTACTGGATTCCTAGACTACTGGATTAGTAGACTACTAGATTCCTAGACTACTAGATTCTTAGACTACCAGATCCCTAGACTACTAGATTACTAAACTACTAGATCCCTAGACTACTAGATCCCTAGACTACTAGATTCCTAGACTACTAGATCACTAGACTACTGGATTCCTAGACTACTAGATTCCTAGACTACTAGATTCCTAGACTACTAGATCCATAGACTACTAGATTCCTATACTACTAGATCCCTAGACTACTAGATTCCTAGATTAATAGACTACTAGATTTTTAGACTACTAGATCCCTAGACTACTAGATTCCTAGACTGCTAGATTACTAGACTACTAGATTTTTAGACTACTAGATCCCTAGACTACTAGATCCCTAGACTACTAGATTACTAGACTACTAGATTCCTAGACTACTAGATTCCTAGACTACTAGATCCCTAGACTACTAGATTACTAAACTACTAGATCCCTAGACTACTAGATTACTAGACTACTAGATCCCTAGACTACTAGATTACTAGACTACTAGATCACTAGATTACTGGTTTCCTAGACTACTAGATTCCTAGACTACTAAGTGATTGCTATGACATAAATTCATAGATACATTTAAGATTGGTGGGGGCCTGTATCCTACTAGAATGATGAACCAGTGGACATTGTATAAATATTACAGATAATATTAGAGCAGTGGGTCTTCAACAGGAGTTTTTTTGTGTTTGTTTTGTTTGTTGTACTTGTTTTTGTTACTGTATTTCTTTCCCAGCTGGCCTGTTTTTATTGGTTTGATTGTATTAATTGTCACATTACTAACCTTTCTTTGTCAAACCACTTTTATGTTTTGTTTGAAAAAAAGCTCGATAAAAATGGTCAATCCTAAAAACAACAAAAAAAAAACTTCAAAGTTACCAATATGTCCTCACATATAGACTTTTATCATGCACCACTCTGGGGGTTTTTGAGGACATCTGATCCTCATAAAGGTATTAAAACATGCACACACACATATTCAGGGCATGCTCATTTTCTGCTATAGTAGGATTTATTCCACGCTGAGAAAAAGATGACGTATCGTGACCCTCAGTCAGTGGGCCTGGGTCATTTATCTTTGTTGTGAACGCAGCCGTATAAACATGCACCCATACACGCTCACACTTCCTGCAGAGCAGCAGAAGAGCAGGGGTGGCCAGATACAGGAAATGACTCCTGTTTATTCTCAGACTCAAACACTCCAACAGTAAAGACCATCCAAACATACGGGGGATTAGTGGAGCTATATCTATAGGAGCTTTATTATTAGAAGATATTGGAAGGTTATTTGAGGCTATTTGAGCCTGAGATTTCTCACCTCTTTCCTCGGGCCAAAAGGCATGTATTCATTTCTTTATTAATCATGTGTGTCTTCTTTTCTTATATTCTGTGCCCCTCCTGTCCCTGTCCTGAGTTTCTGTCCTCCACAGCCTTTTTTTTTACCTTATGTGCTCTTTTAGCACATGTCTCTGTGTTGTTTCTGTCCTGTCTCGACCCCACCCAAGACCCGCCCTGTCATCGGTGTTGTCACCTGTGCTCGTTTGTTACCCTGTCCCCATGTTACCTTTCCCAGGTGTTTCCAATCCTCAGTTTGTAATACAGTCATATGAAAAAGTTTGGGCACCCCAATTAATCTTAATCATTTTTAGTTCTAAATATTTGGGTGTTTGCAACAGCCATTTCAGTTTGATATATCTAATAACTGATGGACACAGTAATATTTCAGGATTGAAATGGGGTTTATTGTACTAACAGAAAATGTGCAATATGCATCAAACCAAAATTTGACCGGTACAAAAGTATGGGCACCCTTATCATTTTATTGATTTGAATACTCCTAACTACTTTTTACTGACTTACTGAAGCACAAAATTGGTTTGGTAACCTCATTGAGCTTTGAACTTCATAGCCAGGTGTATCCAATCATGAGAAAAGGTATTTAAGGTGGCCAATTGCAAGTTGTTCTCCTATTTGAATCTCCTCTGAAGAGTGGCATCATGGGCTCATCAAAACAACTCTCAAATGATCTAAAAACAAAGATTGTTCAACATAGTTGTTCAGGGGAAAGATACAAAAAGTTGTCTCAGAGATTTAACCTGTCAGTTTCCACTGTGAGGAACATAGTAAGGAAATGGAAGAACACAGGGACAGTTCTTGTTAAGCCCAGAAGAGGCAGGCCAAGAAAAATATCAGAAAGGCAGAGAAGAAGAATGGTGAGAACAGTCAAGGACAATCCACAGACCACCTCCATAGAGCTGCAGCATCATCTTGCCGCAGATGGTGTCACTGTGCATCGCTCAACAATACAGCGCACTTTGCACAAGGAGAAGCTGTATGGGAGAGTGATGCGTATGGGTCTTCTAAAGCATCTTCATTCTACATGTGTTTGATGCAATTAAACTGTCTGAGCTGTATCGATGAGATACATCAATTAGAAAGCTCAAAAGAACGTGACTGGCCTTCTAATCACCAGTGTACTGAGATAATTATTCATCAGAGGAGCATGAGTCACCAAATAAACACCATATAAACCAGCTGTCAACTTTCATCTCCATCCAAGCTCAGGGTTAAAAATATTAATCTTAATGACCCAAAAGGCAAAAATAAAAAATAGGAAATAAGTTAATTTATAAAACTATTCAATAATTCGTTCAGAGGTTTGGATTTGCACTGTGATGTTAGCACTAAACTAGCAGTGTTTCACACACTGTTTATCATAAAGGTCTCATTCCATCGTTTTTTCCTTCAAATATTTAGTTGTGGTCTATAGTATGAATGAATGCCATGTGAGCTGTTTTTTTTTTGTGTGAAAAAAGTGGTCCAGAGTTTCTGTTTAGCCCTGCTTTAGATCACTGAATTAGTGGTATCTGAAGAAAGTCAGGATTTCAGCTCATGCTCATGAATATTCACACATGCTAACAGCACTACAGCAGAGAACGCCTACCTGCCTCCCTCCCACAGGCAATTTTACAGCTGTAAAACTCAAAGGACAAAATGTTTTCAGAGATACAGCCTTAGTTATAAAGATATAACACTGAGTGATAGGTAAATTTAACCCTTTAACTTCGTTAAAGGGTTAAAGTCAGACTCCCAGCCAGGCAAAAGACCCTGTGCCTGGAAGAAATGTTATCAATGCAAGCAGAGGCTGCCTGCCACACGGTAGCGTAAGTTTAAGGTCTCTGTAAAGCACAGAATCCACCGGAGATCCAATTTAAACCTACAGATACTTACACAAGATAGCTAACACTAACTAGCTGGTGTAAACAGAGCTGTAAGCTGACAGTGTCGGCTCGGCTTCGGCGCTGTCTGTGGCCGGTCCCAAGCTTAGGTGGGTCAGGCCATGAACTCGTGAGTTAACGTAGACACGGTGCTTTTCCTGATCGACTTGTATTTCTGAACATTTTCTTTCATTAGCTTCTGCAGACAATGGGGGTTAAAGAAAAGTTTTATATGCATTATTAATATACAATTCAGAGAGACCTATAGTATTTCACAAAGAACAAGAAAAAGTGCATTTTAGCAGAAGGAGACCTTTAAAATAAACATATGAAAGTAACTTTTATACTTTCCCCTTCTTTCCTCCTCTATCACACTCTTTAAATTGGCCTCTTTTAGGCCCTGTGAAACTTTCTACGTCTTCTATTGCTAAATGGACATCATTGTTTGTATGTCGCTTTGGATAAAAGTGTCCGCTAAATGTTATGTTATGTAATGTAATGTAATGTAACAGGAGGAGTTGGCTGCTTTATCATGTATTAGAGGGGACATGTGCTAGTCACCCTCCAGTGTTGGGAGTATTACTAGTGGTAGTGGAGTCTCAATGAGTGTCAAACAATGAGTGGATGGGTAATTGGCCTTCTAACCTGGGGTGAAAATAAGATAAACTTAGATTTTCCTAAAAGCATACTGAGATGTTGAGAGTTTTTAGTAATATCACTCAGTAATACGCACCATCTACTAAAGTTCTCAGACTGAGAACTGTATGTCTCCAGGGCTATATGTGCCAGGACCACCGTGGGTACACCAGAATATTCTGAGATTTAGACTTGAATTAATTTTGATGGCAAACATCGTCACTGCCTCAACACTTAAGCTTTTCATTTCCATTTAAAGTCCACTGGCCACAAATGAACCCTGTTAGAGTGAGCACAACACCTCAGATTTCACCCTGCTGCTGCCTGTCAAAGACTTATTACCAATACAGAAAACCTATTTCTGACTTACGCTGAGGGTTAGCCTCAGGCACTTATGTAAGACTTCTCTCAGAGCCCAGAAACCTCTCCACGAGGACAGGGTTTCAGACGAGCAACCGTTCCGGCAGGACGTTATTCGTGAGAGGAAAAAGAAAAAGAACAATGCTATTAATAGCCAGAGGGAAAAGCACTGTTTGTATATCAGGGATATTGCTGAAGAGGAAGCATGCAGCATGCTCTCATTGAGTATTCATAGAAAGAAAATAGCCCTGAAGCAAATACACAAAACAAAGGGGCTCTGCATCACTTCAGGAAATTACACGATAATGCAGAAGCCCCTCTGAATCTGTTCTATAGCAGCAGACCCCCGCGCGAGGTCGTATAGAGGTGGCCTATGCTGTAGAGCGAGTTTCTGAATCTTTTTTCCTGCATTTCAAAATATTGCAATAAATATTGTGCATCAGGAAAATGTCTCAAAAGTGTTTTTTTACTTTAGATTTTATTTAGATTTAGATTTTCAAAACATCCCATATAAACTTGGGAGGGACGCCATTTAGGACCAGTAATAATGTAAAAAATATATATACCGGTAGTTAAAGATAACTATTTGGTTCAAAATCAGTATCTAGAAAAGTCTTTAAGGAGAAAAAATATATATTTAGAGGACCTCTAGTTTGTTTCATGTAAACTCTCCCTTCTTAAGGAAATATGAGGCTGATGAGAACAGCCTTGAAAAGTCAAAGTCTAATACATTTCAAACTATTCACAAAGCATCCCCTCAGGGGACGGGCTTGGGAACAGCCACACCTGTATAAGTTGTGAGGTGTTAGCTTGTGAGTGAGGTTAAACACCACTCACCACAGTATGCTTATGGCAAGTTGATGCAAATTTTTTGGTAGAGGCCTGGTAGTGGGTGCCAGTAGGACTGGGTATCGTTTTAAAGATTTTCTATACCAAAAGAGACAGAGCGAGTGAGCGAGAGAGGGAGAGACAGAGCAGAAAAGGAAGTGACAGAGCGAGAGAGCGAGAGACAGTACAGTTTTGCACAGTTTTGCAGTGCAGATATTTCCAGTTACAGCTGAATTCACGCTTTTAATCCCAGAAAAACATTCATATTTACCTTTTATAAAGCCATTTAAATGCCTGATTAGAGGGCTTATTACTGTTGTTTTGCTGTTTTTCTCGGGGTTTGAGTGCTCGGCGCTGACTCAGCTCTTGATCGGTCCGGACGTGATAGAGCATGCAGGTGGGGGCAGGGCTGGTGACGTCAAGGGCCTTAATTGTTTAATATCATCATGTAGGTTGGTCCCTGTTGACTAAGTGGAAAGGTGGAATCCTTTTGGTAGAACTGCCTGCATTTTTGCACAATTTAAATCCCACTGACAGGCTACGTATGGAGCATCATCAAACAACAGATGCATTTCTATGGAAATTAGTTTTTCTCAAGGGTGAACTATGGGACGCTTCAGAATCTAATCAAAGCAATGGTTGCTCAGAAATTCATCTCAGCCATATCTAACCTTGATAATTACATCCATTAATCACCTCTTTATACTGGGTGATTGGTATACAGCAGGAGTTCCCACCTAACGTATATGTGGTGCAATTAACCCTGTTATCTTCTCACTTCAGATCCATGACCTCTTTTGAAGGACATCCTCAGAGTAAAGCATGTTAAACTGATCCAGACATACATGGGTGGATTTCTAAACATTGACAGGTCAGGTCAGGCCATTTGATGGAGCTCACAAGATAGCTACATTAAGTTAGACATACACCCTCCAATAACTGGGGGGTCTCTCTCTTCCTGAGATCCTGATATTAAATGTCTCGTTTCATCGTCTTTTCATTTATTTTAAATGTCTAGTTGTGGTCTCTAGTAGGAATGAATGCCATGTGAGCCGTTTTTTTTGTAAAAAAAAAAAACATAGTGCTAGTTTCTATTTAGCCCTTCTTTAGATCACTGCATTAAGACAGACCTGTCTGAAGACAGACAGGGTTTGGCTCTTGTTCATGAATATTCATACATGCAAATATATTGCCTCTGATTGGCTAACAGCGCTGCAGCAGAGAACGCCTACCTGCCTAAATGAAGCTGTGCTACCCATGGTTGACGGTTTGCCTATAGATAGAGCCCCTAGTCATTAGGCTAGGGATCCTTGCTATCAACCTTAAACCCCTCCAAAAAGTATGTTGGTGGGAAGAGTTTTGTATACAGTGGCTTACAAAAGTATTCGCATCCCTTGAACTTTTTACATTTTGTCACCTTACGATTACAAAATTAAATATACAGTATTTTATTGATTTTAATTAATATACCAACACAAAGTAGCGCACAATTGTGAAGTGGAACTAAAACACAAAAATAATACATGTTATTTTTTTATTCTAATCAAATAAAAATCTGAAAAGAGTGTTGTGCAAAAGTATTCAGCCCCCTTTACTCAGAAACCCTTAAATACACTGCTCAAAAAAATAAAGGGAACACTCAAATAACACATCCTAGATGTGAATGAATGAAATATTCTCATTGAATACTTTGTTCTGTACAAAGTTGAATGTGCTGACAACAAAATCACACAAAAATCATCAATGGAAATAAAATTTATTAACCAATGGAGGCCTGGATTTGGAGCCACACACAAAATTAAAGTGAAAAAACACACTACAGGCTGATCCAACTTTAATGTAATGTCCTTAAAACAAGTCAAAATGAGGCTCAGTATTGTGTGTGGCCTACACGTGCCTGTATGACCTCCCTACAACGCCTGGGCATGCTCCTGATGAGGTGGCGGATGGTATCCTGAGGGATCTCCTCCCAGACCTGGACTAAAGCATCCGCCAACTTCTGGACAGTCTGTGGTGCAACGTGGCGTTGGTGGATGGAGCGAGACATGATGTCCCAGATGTGCTCAATCGGATTCAGGTCTGGGGAACGGGCGGGCCAGTCCATAGCTTCAATGCCTTCATCTTGCAGGAACTGCTGACACACTCCAGCCACATGAGGTCTAGCATTGTCCTGCATTAGGAGGAACCCAGGGCCAACCGCACCAGCATATGGTCTCACAAGGGGTCTGAGGATCTCATCTCGGTACCTAATGGCAGTCAGGCTACCTCTGGTGAGCACATGGAGGGCTGTGCGGCCCTCCAAAGAAATGCCACCCCACACCATTACTGACCCACTGCCAAACCGGTCATGCTGAAGGATGTTGCAGGCAGCAGACCGCTCTCCACGGCGTCTCCAGACTCTGTCACGTCTGTCATGTGCTCAGTATGAACCTGCTTTCATCTGTGAAGAGCACAAGGCGCCAGTGGCGAATTTGCCAATCCTGGTGTTCTCTGGCAAATGCCAAGCGTCCTGCACGGTGTTGGGCTGTGAGCACAACCCCCATCTGTGGACGTCGGGCCCTCATACCATCCTCATGGAGTCGGTTTCTAACCGTTTGTGCAGACACATGCACATTTGTGGCCTGCTGGAGGTCATTTTGCAGGGCTCTGGCAGTGCTCCTCCTGTTCCTTCTTGCACAAAGGCGGAGGTAGCGGTCCTGCTGCTCGGTTGTTGCCCTCCTACGGCCTCCTCCACGTCTCCTGGTAGCGCCTCCAGCCTCTAGACACTACGCTGACAGACACAGCAAACCTTCTTGCCACAGCTCGCATTGATGTGCCATCCTGGATGAGCTGCACTACCTGAGCCACTTGTGTGGGTTGTAGAGTCCGTCTCATGCTACCACGAGTGTGAAAGAACCACCAACATTCAAAACTGACCAAAACATCAGCCAGACAGCATAGGTTCTGAGACGTGGTCTGTGGTCCCCACCTGCAGAACCACTCCTTTATTGAGTGTGTCTTGCTAATTGCCAATAATTTCCACCTGTTGTCTATTCCATTTGCACAACAGCAGGTGAAATTGATTGTCAATCAGTGTTGCTTCCTAAGTGGACAGTTTAATTTCACAGAAGTTTGATTTACTTGGAGTTATATTGTGTTATTTGAGTGTTCCCTTTATTTTTTTGAGCAGTGTATAATCTAGTGCCATCAACTGCCTTAAGAAATGGCTTAATTAGTTAACAGAGTCCTGCAGCAGTGTGTAATTTAGTCTTATTATAAATATAAACACCTGCTCTCTGAAGGCATCAGTGGTTTGTTAGAGAACACTAGTGAACAAACAGCATCATGAAAACCAAGGAATTTACCAGACAGGTCTGAGATAAAGTTTTGGAGATGTTTAAAGCAGGTTAAAAGACGTTTTAAGCAGGGTCTCAATAAAACACATTTATGGTTGTGGTTGTAAAGTGACCAAATGTGAAAAAGTTCAAGAAGTAGGAACACATTTGAAAGATAAATGCAGAGGCTTACTTCTGTTTCCAAAGAAAATCCAAACATCTGCACTCAACTTCACACCCAGTCGACTGGGACCAACCTGCTCATCCCATCATCGCTTCCCCACCGTCTCAGCCTGAGAGGACGAGGTGTCTCATTTCTGACCCAGCCTCTGCTCCATACGTGAGGTCCATCCAGAGTGATCTGACCTGACCAGTCAGTGTTTGGAAATCCACGTCTATGTATGTCTGGACCTGTTTAACATTCTTCACTTCAGGGCTGTCCTTCAGAGAAGGTCAAGAGTGGATCTTGGAGGGTCATGGGAAGACTCCAAAGTTTAGGCATACACCCCAAAACAGTTTTTACATGTTCTTTTTACAAAATGTTACTATATTCTAGAAAATAAGAAGATGCAATCGCAATTGCAAAGATATGGCTGAGATGAGTTTGAGTCGACTTGATTAGAGTTGGATGCATCCCACAGTTTATACTGTGAGATAAACTAATATCAAAAGGAACAGATCTCTTGTTTAATGATGCTCCATAGCCTCTAAAGGGGACTGTAACTATCAGAAGGCCTTTTTTGAAGCCCATTTTTTGCAGCACCTAAATTAGGGTTTTAGAGCTCTTTTGAATCCCAGAGGCTTACTTTTGCTTTTTCTGAAATTCAATATAAGCATCCGCACTCAACTTTCCAAGTCAGGCAGAGACCAACCTGCTCACCACTGATTATTCCAGCCCAGAAAACATCCCACCACCATCTCAGACTGACAGGATGTGGTGTCTCATTTCTGACCTAGCATTTACTCCCTATGTGAGGTCCATCAAAATTGGCTTGGGTCAACTGGATCTCTGTCAGACAGTGAGGGTCATGGACGCAGGTAATGTACAGAGCAGTGCTGTAGTCAAGACCACTAAAGCCAAGACCAAGAGTCAAGAACAAGACCAAGAGTCAGGACCAAGACCGGGAAAAAAAACGAGACCAAGTCCAAGACCGAGACCAAATTAAAATAAAAAAAATAAAAATTCAAATTTAAATTCTATTCATTTTTATTCTAAAATGTAAGAAAAATCTAAATTTGCCCTCAAACAGCTCATCGCTAAGGTTAATTAAGGTTAGTTCTCTCCCCGGTAGTATTAGTATCGCTAAGGTTAGCTAGCTTGTCACTAAGGTTAGCTAGCTCTTTACTAGTTTCGGTTCACTTTCCAGTAACATTAGTGTGTAATTTAGCCCGTTGCTAAGGTTAGCTAGCTCGTCACTAGCTTTAGTACTGTTCCAGGTAACATTAGTATTTTAGCCAACCCGTCACTGAGATTAGCTAGCTTGTCGCTAGCTTTATTTCTCTCCTTGGTAACATTAGAATTTTAGTTAGCTCATTGCTATGGTTAGCTAGCTTGTCGCTAACTTTAATTCTCTCCCCGATAACATTAGTATTCGTTAGCTATCCCACTACAGTATCTTACTAGTTTGCACTTACTTCTCCTTGCGCTTTCCTTCTATGATGTCTGGAAAAATGAAGCATGGTCCCCCAAGTCACAAGGATTCACATAAACAAAGAGTATAACTCCAGTGAGCCGGTGAAAAAGAGCACATTTAACTTAACATCGAAATATTTAAAATGAAAAGTGCATTGACTGGATACTGAACGAAAGCGGGAGTAGCTTGTTTTTTTACCAAATCTGTGAGCAGATTTTAGACATACAGAAAAAGTACTGATTGGGTCTGTTTGAATTAATTGTGGATGTTCAGTAATGATAAAAAAAGATTCAGTTTCTAATGAACTTCACCTCAGACAGGGGACTCTGACTCAGTCGGTCTCGTCTACAGTCTCAGAATCCACATCACCCGAGACCGAGACAAGACCCATTTTTGGGATCTACTGGGATCTTTATATTTTGAAGCCCACTTGCATTATGTTCTCTTCTATCTTCTTTGCAGCAGATGATGCAGTGTTGTCATGCATAATTGTAATCTTTTTTTTTTTTTTTTTTTTTTTTTTTTGGCCCAACCACCACCCCCCCTCTTCGGAGGACAATTAATACTTTATTTTTATTTTTGTATTTTATTTTTTTATTATTATTATTATTATTATTATTATTATTATTATTATTATTTTTATATATATATATATATATATTTTGTGTGGATATAGTTGTGGGAGTTCAGGGTTGGAAGGATCGGAGTGTGAGGTACAGGAGGGGGGTACAAGAAGAAGAAAAAGAAAAGAGAAAAAAAAAAAAAAAAAAAAAAAAACTAAACAAAAAACAAACAAACAAACAAAAAAAATAATAATAAAATAAAATAAACATAAAATAAACAAACATACATATATACACATATTCACATATCTAACTATACATATGCTTATACATATACACACATACATAAATATACATACATATTAATACATACACATAAATACATACACACACACGCACAGTTACTTCTATTCTATTGTTTTTTGCAAAAATATGTCATGTGTTACGGATTATGTCATGAAATGCCTACCACAATGGAGGCAAGAAACCGCCACCATGCCCCTGCGATCCAGAGGCAGATAGGGAAGAACCCAGTGGACCCAGACCATCCACAGCCCATTAGGAGCCCAGAAGACCCGCGGCTACACATCCCGATGGTAACCATGTGCACACCCCAGATGAGGACGGGGGAGACTCCAGACGAAGCCCCCATGGCAAAGAGCAAGAGTCCAGAGAGCCAAAGGAAGCGAGCAACCCACCCCTCCGGCAGGCCAGCACCCCTTGCACGAGCCGAGCATGCGGCCCCCGAGATCCCAAGCACCCGGGAACAGCCCGACACCCGGCAGGCCCCCCCTCCCACGCCAAGGGGGCCCAAGCCACCCCCAGGCCACGGCCACCAAGGGGGCGGGCCAGAGACCATATTAGGGCATCCGGCCACGCACCCATGGACCCACGGACGCCCACCCCCCCAGGAACGGCAGTGACGATCGGCGGAGAGCAGCGTGGAGCGGTAGGGAGGGCAAAAACCCGCCCTACGCAACCATGTCCCACAGGTGTCCATGCTCAGTCAGCCCCAAACCCAGGACCAACTGTTCACGCACACATGCACATTCACACACCCGTCACACACACATCCGTCACACATACACCCGTCGCACACGTGCACATTCACTCACAGACCAGTCACACACACCAGTCACGCACACCAGTCACGCACACCAGTCACACACACCAGTCACACACACCAGTCACACACACAGAACATACATAGACACCTAATGCGGGCATGCGGGCACCAGTACCGAGCCAGAGGCAACCTAGGGAAGCAGCCAGCCCGGCCCCGAACAACCACCCGACCCACACCCCAGGCAGGGTGTACGAAACCAGGGTGTGAGAAGACCTGACCCCCCTCCTTCCCCCACCCAGCATGTTGCAGTGATATGAATGTGTATAATGAGAAGAATGAATGAAAGCTACAGTGCTATTAAAATTGGAGGGACAGCTGTAATATGAGAACTGAATAACAGCACCCAACCACACTGCCCCCCCAAAGGCCCTCAATGTCTAAAATGCAAAAATAAAATTGAGGAGCAGGGAGCACCTGCCCCCCAAATCATTTGTTTAAATGTGTTTAATTTATTTTTTTAGTAAATAAATATAAATATCGTCAGTCAACTTCACACACAGTCCCCAGGGACCGACCTGCTCACACCTGATTATTCCAGCCCAAAAAACATCTAACCACCATCTCAGCACTGTCTCAGCCTGAAATCTGTGGTCAGCATGTTGGTCCCTGGTGACTTAGTGGAAAGTTGGCTGCAGACACTTGTATAGAATTTTGTAACACCAAAGGAAAAGGAAGTGACTCATCTTCAGCTTTTGTCTTGGTGGAGATGATCAACAACTGTGTGTAGGCACTGTGTTCAGTGAAAAGTAATGCATCATACATCCAGAAAGCCTGTGTAGATTTTTAATAACCTTTAATAACATTAACGTGGTCTTGTAACCAGTGGCCCTACCTCAGGGGTCAGCAATAGGCGACCCCTAAGGTAGGGCCACTGGTTACAAGACCACAAAATAATGGTCTTGAAACATCTGGATGAAACATCTGGCCTGTGAGGTTGTTTGAACTATAATGAACGATAATGAAAAAATAAATAAATAAAATGCTTCTCTGACAAGCTTTTGTCGCTCTGTCGCGCTCGGCGTGACTTTAATTTCCACTTGTTTTCATTTTTCCTCTCGATCTCGGGCTCCCTCTATACTTATAACAGTGTTTTATTCCTGCTCTGTCCCAATTCACTAGCCGGGGCAGTCATAGTGTATTGGACCACGACTCTTATGACACGGGTTTAATTCTGTGTGATAAGATGTGTGTTTATTTCCCTTATTTTCCTTTCTTCTTGGGTTTACCTACTTTGAGATCAACTGTTCTGCAATTGGGTTCAACAACCCTCTGGGCTGGTGAGCTACTAGTCTGTAGCAGCACTCCAACCCATTACACTTCATTTTCCCAAAACAGATTTTTTTTTTTTGTGGTCCGCCACATACTGGCTTGAAAAATATATGGCCCAAGGCCAAACTTAATTGCCGACCCCTGATCTACCTTTTCTGAACATACACTCCAGTGCACTTTTCCAACAGGACAATGCTCGTCCTCGTCCACATACTGCTCCCATCTAAAGAGGTTGCCTTAAGGACACAAATACTATGCCATGGCAAACTATATCGCCATACCTACTGGATGTCCATGCAGAGATGTCTGTCATGTTGTGTTACACATGAGTTACTCACTAGTTCTGTATGTGTAGCTCAACAAATATGACCAAGAGTTAGTTTAAACCCATGTAATGTAAGTCCAAACTTCATTTATTGTTCATGGTAACTTTAAAAACTTTTATCTTCCTTTTCGAATAGCATAGTAATCCATCTCTTTCTTCTAGATGCAACCATGTATTTTCAAAAACAGCATTCACTGATGAATTCACTGTCAAAGCAAATCAGTGTTGATGAACCTCTCTTAAGGAGCAAAGTCTACACCAAAGCTGAATACTGACGAGTGGAATGTTGACTGCAGACGCTTATACTGAATTAAGCCTCTGGCACTTAGAATAAAGATGAATGGGCTTCTGACAGAACGGAGAGCATCTTCACCCGAATGAATCCCACTAAGAGTCTATGAAGAATCATCAAACAGCAGATGTATTCCTCTGGACATTAGTTTTCCTCAACGGATGAACTGCGGGATGCTATTTCAACAAGCCCTGTAGACAGACTGACTCGCCCCCTGACCCAAACTGCGTCTGATCATCATCAGCGTCTGACAGACGTCCATTTGACCTGTTCACAGGGCTGCTAGCCAGTCGCCGAGGGCAGGAAGAGCAGGTCAGGACACAGCCTAGACAGGAGACAACGTTCCTTCCTCCAGCCCCGCAGGAGATCATCAGCTGAAGACAGAGCAGCTCTGAGACAGATTGCAGCACAGTAAAGCCATTCAGACCAATGCTGTGGTTCAGTCTGAGTATCACCGAACACAGAGTTCCACTGCAAATCTGTTCAAACAGGTCGGCACATAAAAGCTGAAACCATCTGCATGCCTGTTCAGGAGTCTACACACACACTGCTGTGACATCTGCTCGTGTTTTACTAATGGCTCAAGCTAGAAAAATGAACAACATTGTCAGGAATGTCTAAGTAAGTAAGAAGTGATAAGAATAGCACAGGGCCATAAAACATGGAAAGGGAATGGAAAAACAGGCCGAGTAAAATACCTCACCATGTTTCCATCCTGGCTAAGTTATTTTAAATAAAAGCACAGTCAAAACACCACATATTTGGAAACTCGAGAATTTTAGAATGATGTTTGGAAATGTTGCTCAGTGAATGGTGAGGAGTTATAAGGGAACATGGTTGAAATCCTCCTCTAAGAATTGAGAGAATCCTTCAAGCTCCTGGTACAGATACAGCTATATATAGCAGTGTAGCACTAAACTTCAGTAACCTAGCTGCTGGTTAACTATAACTAGCTAACCTTAGAGCATTGCATGTCTTCAGAAAGGGGGAAGGTGATGCCACAATTAATAATTATCATCAATTCCTTCTTTGTGATGAGGAGCTGAAATGAGCTATTATTTACTTTTATTTTTCTGTTCCAACTTAAGGCCTAATCCCATTTCACCCCTTGGCCGTACCCCTCACCCCTACCCTCTGTTTTGCGTGTGGAGGGAGCAAGGCCAATTGTGCTCCCTCTGAGCGCCGGCAGCTTGATGTATCTATTATTATACTTCATTACAATGTACATACTGTGTCAGGCCTGGTGCTAAAGACACACCTGTTTCTCCTACACTTACTCGCTCTACCTGCGATCTCCAGCCTCTAGACTACAATACCCAGAATGTCCCTCACTCTGACATCACTCACTCACATGATCACATGACACTGCACATGGCACCTCAGGGAATTTAGTCACCAGAGTATTGATTTCACCTGTTTACCTTTACTCCACACTCACTTTGCTGAGTATTGGCTGTTTTTTTACCTTCATACAATTTTTTTTTTCTTGCCTATTATAGCCTTGTTTTGTTATTCACCAACTCTGATTCTTGTCTGCTCTCTGATTTTGCCTTTGCCTTCTCGGGTATGACCCCTGGACCCCTCACCCCTACCCTCTGTTTTGCGTGTGCACGCCAAAGGACAGGGGAGTCCTGATTCTTCTTAGGCTGGAGGGGTAGGTTATGGGAAGGAATACGGCTTCTTAGCCCTTCATACGGATATTTATCAGATGCACACTTTAAACCAAGGGGTATGAGAACCACTGGTAAGATGGAGGAACAAATGACCTCACAAATGTATTTTTTTTTCTTGTTAAAAGTGACAATTAGCCTCAATTAGCCTCTTACCATAGTTTACTGTTTAGTTTTAATGTTTTATTGCTGAATTCTTCATATCAAGCATAAAAAAGATCACTATTAGTTTGTCTCAGCTAGCTAACTTTCCCGTTCCACCTTAAATGGTGCACCAGATGGCAGGGGCTGCAGCATTTAAGGCGGAATGGAAAAATAAAATAAAATAAATGCTAATTAAGGCTAATTTCAGCTCCCCTTTACAGAGAAAATAAGGAATGGAGCATAATAATTAATTTCTGCACCCTCTCCCCTCTTTCTGAAGACATACAATAAAATAAAGCCCTAAAGGTAACTAGTGATTTAGCAGCAGCTAGGTTACTGAACTTTAGTGATCTTGATGATGAATCGGGTGCTTGAAGGGTTTCCCAATTCTTAATGAAGAGATTTCACCCCTTCCCCTTGTAGCTCTATTTCAAGGGGAAGGGTTAAACTCAAAAATAAGGGGGAGGGGTAAGTAGTAGGGCCAAGGAGTGAAATGGGATTGGGCCTGAATTCTCAAATGTGTGGGTTTCCTTGGTCGCTGTTGTCTTCATCTTGCCAGTGATTCTCAGCCCTGATGGACACTGCGAGCTGGACAGTGCTTCACTATCTGTTTCATAGCATCAGTTAACTTGATTTTCAGATCCTAAGCCATCTGCTTGGAGAAGCCCGGAGGGTGCTAAGGGTTTAAAGAGGGTGTTTACTGCAGTCTGAAACTGTCATCAGCTAACCGTTCCATCAGCTGCCTGACCAGACCAGAGTTGGTTTTAAATTGAGTTAAAAAACAATAATAATCAATAATAAAGCAAATATGAATTTAGAACATGCAAACCTTTGCATAGTTTTTACAAAAACATTTTCACAAGTGCTAAAGTCAGGGTTGGTACACTTCTGTGATGCAGTATTAATGCAGATATGTATAATAAGATCTCAGAGCAGGGGTCGGCAATTCATTTTGGCCGTGGGCCAGATATTTTCCAAGCCATCACGTGGCGGGCTGTTTTGGAAAATGAAGTGTAATTGGATAGAGCGCTACAGACTAGTAGCTCTCCAGCCCAGAGGGTTGTTGAATCCAATTGCAGAACAGTTGATCTCAAAGCAGGTAAAATAATAAGCAATCAAATAAGTGTTAAAGCAAATGCGAAGAAAATGCAATTTTTCATTGGAAGTATACTATTATTTTGAACTATGTATCTATTATTATTATTTTTTTTTCTAATGTTTCCCATTTTCTCCCCAATTTACACAGCCAATTACCAACCCACTAATTAGGACTCCCCCTATCTCTAGTAATGCCCCGAAACACCAGGAGGGTGAAGACTTACACATGCTTTCTCCGATACATGTGAAGTCAGCCACCGCTTCGGAGGACAGCGCAGCGACTCGGTTCTGATACATCAGCTCACAGACGCCCTGTGCTGCAGACATCACCCTAGGAGTGATGTGGGGAGAGAGCGCCATCTACCCACCTGGAGGGAGCAAGGCCAATTGTGCTCCCTCTGAGCGCCGGCAGCTTGATGTATCTATTATTATACTTCATTACAATGTACATACTGTGTCAGGCCTGGTGCTAAAGACACACCTGTTTCTCCTACACTTACTCGCTCTACCTGCGATCTCCAGCCTCTAGACTACAATACCCAGAATGTCCCTCACTCTGACATCACTCACTCACATGATCACATGACACTGCACATGGCACCTCAGGGAATTTAGTCACCAGAGTATTGATTTCACCTGTTTACCTTTACTCCACACTCACTTTGCTGAGTATTGGCTGTTTTTTTACCTTCATACAATTTTTTTTTTCTTGCCTATTATAGCCTTGTTTTGTTATTCACCAACTCTGATTCTTGTCTGCTCTCTGATTTTGCCTTTGCCTTCTCGGGTATGACCCCTGGACTGTTACCCATTATTGGTATGTAGTATCTCTCTGGCTGTTGTTTACTGGTATTGACCCTGTTTTCTTTGACCATCCCCTGTGCTTTATTTAATGAAGTATTCATGTTACATCGGCAGTTGTCTGAGCTTTGTCTTGCTATGCCACATGCAGCCTGAGAAACTGGGTTAGAATTGTTATTCTGGTGTTGGAGAAAAGAAACAGATCCAGTAAATTATTGGTCCTGGTCAATATTTTCTGCTGTTGTTTCTAAGCTTCATCCACAACAATACTGAGTCACACCACATTGTTAGCGCTGAAAAAGCAGAACAAACAGCTAAACACTGACAAACTTTTCACCTTTTAAAAAAAAAGAAAATAACAAGAGATTTAATCATTTTTCTCAAATCTTTCTTGACGCAAGAATGTCTTACTTTGCCAGTCGTTCTCAGCCTCTTTCACTGACTCTTTCAAACCCAATAATCTGAGGAGGGCTAACATATGTCATTCCCAAAAATAAAAGTGTATAACCTGCAACACAACATACCTGCACACAAATCAGACTTTAATTAGCACAAAGAGCCAGAGCAATTTTCTCAGACCTCCACAAATGACAGCCCTGTCTGTGGATTTCAAAGCAGCGATGGGGTAATTGCACGCTGTGAGACGGGCGTGCTGATGACTTCTGAGAGAGAGAGGAGCTGTGACTGGAATTCTTTATAGACACTGAAAGATAACTGGCTGCAATGAACAGGACTTCAGTTTTAGGTGATAATTCTGCTCTGTACTTCATCTGTAGTGATTTTGTCCTTTACACTTAACTTGAGGTTGGGGTACCAGATATTTCTTAGTATATGACACAAAAAGTACATCCCTCCTATTAACTTCTGGTATCAATTACTTGCATAATGGGCATATTCCCCCAAACAATTAACTCCCCATCAGTGTGTAGTCTTGTCTACAGTGTTGTAAGCCATAAGAGCAAGTTACCATTTTCTTTACTGGAAAGTGTAACTTAATGCTGCCAGAGAACTACAATTATGTAACTTCTGCTAGATACATTTTCCAATGTAAAGCGATATAAGCTGGCGGAAGGGGAACAGGGCCATTTTTCACGTACTAAGAAACAAAAACACAAGCTAATCATAGCTGAATAAGTTTAGTCACATTGAGGAATAATAGACAAAGATTTGCCTACTTGAAGTCATGTTACTTATATTTTACTTACTATGTATTAACCGAATACCCAATACTGAGGGTGAGTCAATAAATACGGAATTTTTGTGTGATGAAAAAAATGCAAATAAAACTTTTAGTTTTAGAATTAAAAGATCAACTTCCAGAAGATTGTTATTTTAACATTTTATCAATGGTTATGCATATACATTCAAAATTAGTTTAGTAGCTCAAAACACAGATTTTTGCTTTGTGACCTAAAGCTCAAAAGCGCAGTTGGGTTATGCAGCAGGACAATGATCCAAAGCACACAAGCAAGTTCAGAAACTAAATTAAGGTCCTAAAATATTAGTGACTTGAATCCCATTAATATGCAAGGCTTTAAATAGAACGTTAATGCTAGAAAATTCAAACAATTATGCAAAAAGGAGTGGACCTGTGTGTAAAACAGCTAAGATCAACCACAAGGCCTGATGTCATGATGTGTGGTGCAATATTGTATGATGCCAGAACTGTGCTCTTTATTTTAGGAACTTTGACAGCCCAATGTTACGTAAATGAGGTCCTGCAACCAGTGAAACCCCTATTTTTTGGAAGCACTATTCCAACAGGACGATGCTCATCCACATGCTGCTGCCACCTCAAAAGCTTGCCTTAAAGACATTCTATGATACTATGCCATAACCAGCCATATCCAGAGACGGAAATTGTGTGGGATATCATTGATCATGTTGTTAATGGTCCATCAGAACAGCATAATCTGCAAACACTGTGCGAAGGTTCAAGCTGCATAGGGTGGATTATCACAGGACACATTAGGAACCTCTACAACTTAGGCTGAGACATCTACCATGCTGCATATACTGTATTTTAGTATGTGTAGGTCAATTAATATATGACCAAGAGTTTTCCATATCAGTCTTAATCAGATTTTTTTTACTTTACTCCGATATAGAAAATCAGAGTATTCTTTTAACATGACCACCTGAATAATTGAAATATGAAGTTTATGTAAACTCATTCAATGTTTTTTTTTCTTATTTTTCATCCTGTTTTTTTCAGTCATATTACTGTGCTTAGCTGTTCATATTCTTTAAAGCTGAGAGAGTCGGGCTCTGGCTGTTTTTGTGATGCGCAATGATTGCGCACTGAAAAAAAAAAACTCCACTGAGCCATTAGTACAGAACAGGAGTGAAAGGGCATGAAGCCATTCAGCCTGAGGGAATTACCGTGTTTATAAGTCAAGCCGCTGCAGCTCGCTGTGGTGGAAAGTGTGTCTTCTGCCTGGGCAGTTATACCTGACTGCAGTGTTATTCAGGTGGAATTGTTCCAACACATTATTGGACATATATTCTGTGCACACAGCAGAGACTGGTCAATACACAGACACATATAGGCACACTGATTTCTGGAAAAAGTGGCTCATCCCATACTTTAAAAGAAAAAAAAAAAAAACAATAACAAAAAAGTAAACAGTCTTGTACTTTGGCCATTTTGTCTGTTCTGGCCAACCTATCAGAATTTAACCAAGAATGCCTCTCTGACTATAGAGTCAGAGTCTATGGAGATCCATATATCCGCCCATAGACCTCAGTTTGTGACCCAAAGCTCAAGCGCAGTTGGGTTATGCAGCAGGACAGTGATCCAGAGCACACAAGTGTTTCTGACTTTAAATTTAATCATGCTTGAAAATCCTCCATTTAGGCAAATTCAAACTATTCTGCAAAAAGGAGTGGACCAAAATTCCTTCCTCCAAAGCACTGTAAAAAACTCATCACAAGTTACTGCAAACTCGGAAGATCGGAAGATGCTAAATGTCTGCACAGCTTCAAAAATGAAATGTCCAATCCAATCCAACTGTCAGATTTTGCAATGAGCATGCTGGTCAGTGTTCAGCTTCACTCACAAGATATCACCTCACAGCATATACAGGTGTGAGCACTACCAAGCCATCCCCTAAGTACATGACCAAAGGACTTTCCTTAATGTCTAAGGACTAATAAATGAATGGGAAGCTAGTCTACAGACCCATCAGACACCATCTTACTCAATGGAAAATTTCCATTATAAAGAAAATATAGTCCACTACTAAGCTGTAGGATCCCTAAAACCAGCCTTAAAGGTTCTAAAAACTCAAACTTAATTAAGATTTACATTTTCTACATTATACACATCCACCCTGGAGAAATTACAGAGTTACCATTGCCTTAAGAAAGCCCAAATAAATGTTATGGGCAAATTCCACCCTGGACACCATGTTTTTGAGTTGTTACCGACAGGTAGATGGTCCAGAGTTATTATTAAAAAAGTAAAAAAAAAATCAACTCAAAAATAGTTTTTACTTTACGCCAGTACAAACACTAAACAGCACAATATAGAACTCTCTAAAAATCTATTTTTATAACAGATTTTAACATGGAACTGTGCAATATTTTAATATTTCAATTTGTAATTTTTGCATTTTTTTTAAAAGTACAATATTTAATTGTTTTATAGGGCAGTGTGCAATTTTTCATTATTTGCATATGATTTGTTGTGTGTTACTGTTATCTTTAATTATATTATTTTTTACTGTTTATGACACTAGAGAGAATTGGGATTGCACCTTATTCTCATTATACTTATATAGGCATAGTAACAAATAAAGATATTCTATTCTATTCTGTTTTATATATCTGCCAGAAATGGTCATATAAATCCAATGTAAAGTCAAGTGTAGTGCATGAATATTGTAAACAGCATTCTGTGATTTTAAACACAAATCCCACAGTCTCCACCCCCACTGTAGAAGACTATTCCTTTTCTTTGTATTGGTCTTTAGATCCTTTACTGATGTTCAACGGCAATAAAACCTTTTCCACTGAAGTCCTTTTAATAACTCAAATATAATAACTCCCTATTGAAACAGTTCTTTAAAGTACAGATGAACTGGAATGCCCTGATCGCTGCAATTTCATTACCACGACTAGAATGTCTGAATAGTCTTTTCTCTGCATCTGATTTGCATTTCAATAAAAAGCAGTTATTTCACACAGATGGCTTTGGCGAAACTTCTAATGCTTTAAATTTCTATCATTTACTGAAGAGAATATGAGACTTTGTCAGCTTTAGCAAGATCCCTAGGTATTATATCTGTGCATTCTGTGCATGTGTGAATAAAGCAGAGTATAAACTCTTTTTCAATACCATTGATTTTGGAAGAACAGTGAATAAAGAGTTGTTCCAGTACTTTTATCCATATAGAGTATAGAATAGACGTATACAGTATGCAGTCAAATCCTTTTCCATCCGTTTTTTTCATTGTGTTCTAGCCGAACGCTACCTGGCTCTCTGGCGACCTCTAGATGCTGTGAAATTTCTCATTCCATCGTTTTTTCATTCATGTTAAATGGTCTAGTTGTGGTCTGTAGAAAGAATAAATGCCATGTGAAAAAAAACATGCTCAAGTGTTTCTATTTAACTCTGCTTTAGATCACTGAATTAGAGGTCTCTGAAGAAAGACAGGTTTTGGCTCTTGCTCATAAATATTCATGAATGCAAATATATCGCCTCTGATTGGATGACAGCACTGAAGCAGAGCACGCCTACCTGCCTCCCCCTAAAGTCAATTTTACAGCTCTAAAACTCAAAGGACAAAATGTTTTCAGAGATAAAGCCTTAGTTATAAAGATTTAGCAAGGGCAACAGAGGGAGCTTTTTGAAAACTGGAGGTAGAGCATTTTAATCATTTATTTCATTTTATTTATGTAGATGTTTTATGATAAGTTTTATGTAGATAAACCTGTTATTACATATCATTAATTGCCAAAAAAAAATCAGTACAGACTGTGTATCACTATACCCACACAGGAAATAGGAGTAGAATGATTTTCACACATAGTGTCCAAATGTTTGACTGGCACTGCTAATATAAGTCAGGAGTACATCTTTTTTAAACTGTGTAGGTGTGTTATTTATAGAAACACTATATTATATTATAATGGATTGGTACATATACTCATCTCTAAGGTAAATTAGAGCATCCATGTATGTGGTGATATCTCATAAAGTGGACTGTGATTGGTAGACAGCTCTAATAAAGTCACCGTTTAGAGTTTATATAAGTATATATAAGGAGGCTATGAAATAGTGAGATCACACTGATGAGATATATTGGTGCTGCAGGGCACCACTCACCTGCGGTGGTGCTGTCACAGTCCTGCAGGTTACACTGGCGCATGTTTTCCGGCCATGGCTCATGGTCGCACTGGGCCTGCTCTTCTTCTTCTTCTTTCCCCTCCTCCTCCTCCTCCTTCTCCTCCTCTTCTTGCTCCGCCTTTATGTTGACACACTTGACCAGCCGGCGCTGCATCCCTCCGCCGCAGGACACCGAACACTGCCAACAAACACACATGCAAATGCCTGAGAACCACTCCGACCATCTGCAGACCGCTCACCCAGCGCCAGCTGAACACCGGACTCATACTTTCTTCAGGAGTCTGTATCAACCGAGCTCTGAGGTGTATAAAGTGCAGTGGATTTTACTGACTTCAAACAACTTCAAATACAATCACATAATCACATGACAAATGTCACGGGATAGCAGAATGTCAATCATATTGGGAATGTCTGCCCATGACTCTATAAGTATAAGCTGTGAGGTACTATCTTGTGAGTGAGGATGAACAACACACAATGCCCTTAGTAGACACTAGTTCACTATTTTATTATTACAAGTCAGTTTTATTTTCCATTTAACAAAACTAAACAAATAACAAAACACTATGAAATAATAAAAAGAAAAGGTAACTAAAACAAAACACTATGAGCTATGATGATAAACTAAAAGACTGAAACAAACAAGCAAAAATAACAAATAAAGAAACAAACTACATAAAGCAAACATGGAACACTTATGACAAAAACATAGCAGGTCTGAGGCTAAACAAAACAGATTAACAAGATCCGGACAGAGTAACAGGACACGGTCAAACAAAAACCACGACAGAGAGCAAAGGAGTACATGGGGTATTTATACACAGGAACACACTGGGGACACCTGTGGAGGTAATGAGGGGGCGGAGTTACAAATGAGACACAAGGTAATAACACTAATGACTAGGGCAGGGCTAGGGCGGGGCTAGGGTGGAGAATGGACAATAACAAAACAATGCCATGTGCTCAAAAAAGCACATGGCTGGGAACACAAGATAGGAAAACAGAGGGCAGGAGCACAGAAAACCAAAAGAGGTATATTTTGTATATTTTTCTGTAATCTTTTGTATATATAAATGTATTTTTATTTGTTAAAATATTTTCCTGACCTGTTTCTCTGTGCTGCTGCTGTGCATCGCACATTTCACCATTGTGGGATTAATAAAGGATTATTTTATCTTCTCTTATCTTATCTTAACACTGGCCAATGTGCTCATAGCAAGGCGAGGTGAATTATGGGAGTTGGATGGCCAGATGGATGGCACCCGCTATCAGACCTCAGACGTTCTGCTGCGTTTCTGTTCTGTTAGTTCTCTGAGTTCCGGTTTTGGTTTATTGTTTCGTTTGCTGCTCCGTGTCCTTCCTCCTTTTCTGCAGAGTGACAGATCAATAGTCGAAATAACTGAAATCATTTTTGGTTGCACAGTATTCTGATAGTGAAAAGTTATTTTTAGCAGAACTCTCAACTCCAAGACAGCCCAAAAAGCTGCAATCATCACATCTGAGCCTCGTAACTGTGTACACAAATGTACGTAACTGTTCAAGACAAAGCAGTTTTAAGCTTTAAAGGAGTCCCACATCTGTAAAGCCCGAGAGCTGAGAAGAAACGTGACAAGTTTCTGTGAGGCCGGATCAAAGAATGCCTTTAATTAAAAGCTAAGGAGCATTAATACAATGTAGATACACAACCTGAACCCTGTCGAGCGGCGCACGTACTCAACGCGGGTCGGGAGCTGGAGAACACAAAGGCTCCCCTGGGGCACGGAGTGGTATCGACGTGGCGAGGGATTAAAGGCAGCTTTTATGCATCAAAGCTGGGTTCTGCTGCGAGGGGTACGGTGCAACCACCATGAGTCACCAAATTGTTGGATGAGCACTGTGAGCTCAGATTCAACTGCTGAGTAATTGCTGGATTTGACTGCCTCCTTCTCTGCCTCCTATCTTTACTGGAGCCGCACGTCGTTTATTCCACCAGCCTGTTCTAACCGTCTGAACAAACAAGGCTTTCAACAACAAAGTCAGCCTACATGTCAGTCTAAAGCCATCTCTCCACACATTGACTAAAGTTTGATGTTATTTTATAAAGGTTTGTAGTGAAAGAAGTGTTTGCTGTGACTGTGACTCTCTGAGCAAAAAAAAAAGTAAAAAATAAAGTTTCTTTAAAGTCTAAATAGAAGAAAAAGTTCTATAAGGGCCCGGCCTGGGACCCGGCTACCTGCTAGGCCTCCTCCTATGACTAAAGGAAGGCAAAGACTCTTTGTATTCCCTTTTCATGCTCTATGTTCCTACTTTGGCTTGTTAATTTCAAGCTCCTCAGTTCTCACGCCGGAGAGCTCTCTCTGTACCCCTCGCTGAGCGGCGCACTGGTGTGAGACTAGTGTGTCATTTCTAACCCCAGACTCCCCGCCTGAGGCGGACCTCGGTTTTCAGTTTCAGGAGGAGCTCTCTGAGTCCTCTCAGGATTTTCCACTACTTCTTTAAGTCCTTCTTGGGATTTATTTCCTTTATTGTTTTATTTAAGAAGTAGCTCTCCACTTGGGTGCACTTGTTTTATTAACCACTGTGTTAATGCTGCGCTGTGCTCTCATACAAATGTTTATAACACAAGTTATATGCAATTATAAAATAAAATATGAAATAAAATGTGTTTTCTTTCACTTTAGTTCATCATCTATGGGGCAAGGTGTGCTTTGCACAAGCCTTATTTTTAAAAAAAGCCCTGAATTATGTTTTCTCTAAAATAGACCAATATACAGCAGTATTTTCCTAAAACTGATCAATTTTTAAACTTTAAAACCATTACAAAAACTAAAAAGAGTATAAACTCTTTTCAATACCACTGATTTTGGAAGAACAGTGAATAAAGATATGTCTTAGTACTTTTATCCATATAGAGTATAGAACAGACCTATACAGTATCCAGTCAAATCCTTTTCCATTCATTTTTTCCACTGTGTTCTAGTCGAACGCTCTCTGGCAGCCTCTAGATGCTATTAAAGGTCTAATCCACCTTTTTTTTAATTCATCTTAAACAGTCTAGTCTAGAGCTGTTTTTTTGTATGAAAGGGCTCAGGGATTTCTATTAAAAAACTATAACCAGTCCAGCCCACTAGCAAAAGCTCTAGTTAGAACTGGAGAAACAGTAACATGCCACAGCAATTCATGGAAATATGGTGTTGTTGATACTGGAGAGCAGCACATCACCTCCAGACTCTATAATACAGAATACAGATGTCACACCTAGGGTCAAAGGCGCTCCTTGTCTCTCCCACACTCAGCTCTACCTGCGATCTCAAGTCTCTGTACTACAATACCCAGACTGCACCTCACACTGACATCACTCCCTCAAACAGTAACATGACCCTGCACACGGCACTCGCATAAAGATAATCACCAGAGTATTAAATTCACCTGTTCCCCTCTATAGTATATATACACGTTCACTCCACACACACACATCTCGTTGAGTATTGTCTGGTTTACCACACTTTACGAAGCGCTTTCAATTCCTGTGTTTACTCTGTCCCGTGTCCCGACCTTGTTTTGTTCCTCTACAACCCTAATTTTTGCCTGCCCTGTATCGCCTTGCTTCGTATGACCATTGGACCGTCTCTGTACTTTGTATGTGGTATGTTTAACTCTAACTGCTGTTGTTTACTGTTATTGACTTTTTTTTGCATATATAATATGATAGTATACTAGAATATACTAAACTATATACTATACTCCACTATAGTATACTATAAGATATAGCTGAAAAACAGCCCAAAAATGCAGAGCTTACCAGTTTTTACCCCCAAAAAACATGAAAAAAAACAGTATGTTTTATTTTGAGGCAAATAGCAGGGCGTCTAAGCACCAACCAAAGTCACATACGTAATACTTATACATAAATACATAAAAGAACAACTATAATACTGAATAAATGTATTTAGTGGCACCTTGAAGTGGACTCTGCAGATTATGTGAACTAGATTGACTCAATACAACTTTTGTAATGTTATTTAAACTATATAATATCTGTGTTCTTGAAAACACACTAATTAAAAATCCTCTGCTGTAGCAGCGTTTTACCCTGCTGGAGAAGACCAGCATGTCCCAGCTACAAGGACAAGCAGCAGCAAGGTCAATGTGAGCAATGTGAGAGTTTTTCTGAGGGCGATGCATGCTTAATATCCGCACACTTTAACCACGCTTTTTTTTTTTATCCAAATGCAGTTAGATGTTTAATGTGACTCTCACTTTTAGTATTACACACTGCTTCACTGCTTCTTAATTCTAGAGTGTAATGAGCACAAAGGCCATTATGAACATCAATATGAAAATGAAGCACTCATCTGTGTCGAGTACCTCAGCACAGCCGGAGGGAAACTCCATGCCCTGAACTCAAGAACATGACTGTGCACAAAACTAATTGGCAGTTATCACAGAAGAACTGAACAGAACGAAATATTTTTCAAAATATCTACTACATGTGAAATAGGCAAATCAGCCACTGTATGTAAAAACACCATTGGTGTAGAATAGGGCTGCATGATATTGAGAAAAACTGACATTTCCACAGTTTTATGGAAACATCATCACAAACAGTCTGGGAAATTCCAAGCCGTTTTTTTTTAATACGGTGAACAATCTCTTAAAACCAAAAGCCCTCTCACCCACTGAAAGTACTGAAGAACACTGCAATACCTTCATTACATTCTTCAGAACAAAAATTTCTTCAATCCGTTCTACAGTCTCAACCTCCTCAACTCTACCCATGCAGAATACAAACTCACAGCCTGAAGTCTCCCAGCCCCTCAACTGTTTTTCAGTGGTCTCACAGCAAGAAGTGGAAGGTATTATCAGGAAAATAAGACCATCCACCTGTGCCCTGGATCCCTTCCCTACTTCACTGGTGAAAGGTAACATCTCTGCCATAAGTCCTCTGATCACCACAGAAATAAACCACTCTCTTCAGGCTGGGCATGTTCCAACTCCTCTAAAGGCTGCTACAATCAGACCAATTCTTTTGATTGGTACTCCTAACCAGACTCTATCAACCCCAATAACCAGTATCACATTCTCTGGCCACAACATTCCACTCTCCTCATCAGTTGCCAATCTTGGCGTGAGGTTTGACCCACACCTCACCTTTGAGCCTCATATTAAACACCTGTGCAAGATCTCCTTTCACCACCTCAGAAACATTTCCAAACTTCGCCGTACTCTGATGCAGAAAAACTGGTCCACGCATCTCCTCTAGACCTGACTACTGCAATGCACTTCTCCTTGGGATTCCTGGCAAGAGTCTTCAGAGGCTACAGTATGTTCAGAACAGCGCTGCTCGGATCCTGATGAGAGTGCGAAAATATGAACATATTACACCCATCCTCCGTTCTCGAACCATCAATCTCCTGATCATAGTGGTAGTGCTTTCCATGGTCTACCTTTTTGATATCTGTTACTTACACCAGTACACCAGTGATGACTTTCTTCTTCAGGACATTCCAAATTGTTGTACTGGCTATGGTCTATATTTGAGCTATGACTCTGAATGATTTCTTGTCTCAGCTTCTCAAAGCTTTACAATTGTTTTTTTCTTATCCATAGGAAGCTCTCTGGTTTTCATCTGGTTGTTTACTCCTCTAGCTATAAATACCTAAATGTAACTATAAATACCTTAATCTAAATCTAAACTGAGCAAAGACATTCAGAACAATGTATATTTTGAATAATCAATGGAACATTACACACCTGGGGAACAAAACACACTTGCCAGTCACATGTTTTAATACTTTTGCTCCAAAGAAAAATAGTGGTTTCACTCAAAAGGTGCTATCTTCTAAATCTAGAAATAAACGTTTAAATGTTGATCTTTTAATGTCAAACCTAAGTGTTTACAGTCTACAGAGGAAATTAAGGCATTGTCCTCACTATTCCAACACTTTTGGAGGGGAGAGTATATATGAGCAAAAAATTACATTACTATATAGTGTAGCCCCAGTGTACGATGTGTTTATGGTGATAGTAAGCTGAACTGCATGTCCTTCTTCCCGCTAATCCATCTTTCCACTATAATTAAGTGAATCACCTCTTTTAGTAAGTCATTTCAGGCCACACGGCAGATGCTTTTCCTCCTGCAGGGTAATGATGTAAGGCATAAACTGGAGTTTGGGAGTTCATCCAGCTCTTGGCACAAAGTTACCTGGGTCTTTCACCACTTCCCATGTATCCCTGGAGAAGCCGTGAGTGTACTAGAAAGCTAAAGGTCTCTGGGGAGCTTTTCCCTTTGACTCTGAGAGGGATCGCTGACTTGCTCTTCGATCCGTGCAGTTTAGCTTTTTAAGGATGCCAATAAATCCCTTATTACTCCACACTCTGGGCAGCCTTACACTTTTTTTAGACTGCCTGTTTACAACAAGGAGCTTCTGGAGCCTCTACCCCTCCACTTTCTCCATTTGGACTAATAAACTGCTTTGCGTCATCATGTACTGCTGCAGTTAATGTGATTAATTGGGAAAAAGACCACCAAAAAAGTTCCTCTTTCCCTAACTATAGTTGCTAAGTAAAAAAAATATGTTTAGTATGTGAAGTTTACTTTTCATGGTCTTACATAGGAGATAACAAGGATGGCATCATGCACACTGCCTACAATTACAGTTTGTTAAATGTTAGGGCTGCACATAATTTTTCCATTATATGTTTTATTACGTTTAACTAAATTATTGAATATTATTAAAATAATTTACCAATACTAGTGAAAAAATATATATTTCCCTTAATATTTAAAACATTTTCTTTAATGATCTTCTCTTGAGAAACAATGCAGTTCTAGCACAATTCCCTCTCCAGAAAAAAATCCATGCCTGCTTCCCAAAACACAGACTTTCATACTGTTATGAATGAATAATATAAAATCAATGATGGCTACGAAACAACTTATATCAGGTCCAAGAGTTATTCAGTAATATAATATATTCCTGGAGCTGGGCTCTGAAAGGTCTAGCAGATTAATGTACGGTGCTGTCGCTATGATCAGAGGATTTCTGTTTGAATTAATTTGAAGTCATTCGCCATCAGCAGCTGGAGTCTGAGAGAGCAAAGTTGTGATGTTTGTCAGCAGAGGCGTCTGTAAGCTTAAAGTTGGATGAATTTTTAAAAATATTGGTGGTTGAGTTTAGCATGTATCGGAGGAGGTGTGTTCTGGTCTTCATTTTACGGAGCCTAGTGAGGTATCAGCAGTTTCATTCAGCGATGTAAACATAATTATTTATGTTTACATGTGGATTAAATGACAAAACTAAATCTTACTGTCTTACATATCGTTCCTCTTTGCTTTTCGCTTTTATCTGTTAAAGTCTTAGAACCCAACCTTACACTCTGCGCAAGGTGCGTTGAAATGCTCATTGCTATCTTAAACCCCATGAACAGTCTATTTAGCAAGGTTAGCAAGCTGTGCTGTAGCTTTCATTTACTTCACTCACTGTCACTAAATGTAAAGGAGAAATAAGGAGAATCTTCACTTAAAGCAGAACTCCGGTATAAAATGGACTTTTGGTGTAGTAAAACATGATAAACAGTACTTACCCATGTTAAATAACTTACCTCCATCCTCCCACAGCTTACTAAGATACAGTAATTTTGTGTTTCTTTCCTAGCACTTTGTACAGCGGTCATATCGGGGCATATTTTGCCCCAATAAATCAATTTTTACAACATGATCCAGGCTTAGAGCTGAAGTTAGCATTATGGGATGTAAACAATGTTTTTTTTTTAACTTCTTGTGTAATTTTTAAGTGATTAATGCCTCGATTCAAATGTCAGGGCTCTCCGGATTCTACCAAGGAAGCGCAAAGCTACTTTGAGCCTGAATAACAGTGGAAAAAGCAATTTATCAGGGCAAAATATGCCCTGAAATGGCCGTTGTACAGGGTGCTGCGCAAAAAGCACAAAATTACTGGATTTTAGAAAGCTGTAGGAGAGCGGAGGTGGGCTATTTAACAAAGGTAAGTACTATTTATCATGTTTTACTACACCCTTAGTCAATTTTACAACGGAATTCTCCTTTAAGATTAATCTATTGTGCATTGATGTTGTGGACTTTTTTTTTTAAACTGAAACGAATACTAGTTAATAGATCACAAAGGACAATTTGTAAAAATTGTAAAAGTTAAAAATACAACTACATATAAACATATTTTTATGAATAAACATAAATTGATGTACATTAAATTACATTTTAACTTAATCGTTATTAATAAGTTTCAGTGTTAAGAAGAAGGAAAAATGTCAATAATCTTGATTAATCACAGCAAATGCAAGCACAATGTTATTTTTTAAAATTGATCGACTGCCTTACTTTTTAGAATTAGGATGTTAACCCTCCTATTAAGTTATTATATTTGTCAGAACCAGCAGTGGTGTTACCGGGTCATATTGACCTGTTGCATGTTTAATTATCCAAAAGATATATGAAAAAAATCCTAACAAGCAGTGTGAATATTTTATTACTAACTCCATTGCTAATTATTATCAATATAATTAATATTTAGTGCAATGGTGTTCTCTAACAGGTAATGGTTCATTTAGGATAATTCACTCGTTTTTCATTAAAAAATACATGTTTAACCTTTTTTTAAAGTTTCCCTACCTTATTACTTTTGAAAGACCAACATATAAAACAGTAGTTTTCCATAACACTGAAACATAACATTGCAATTATGTTTTACTTTTAGTTTTAGCAGGGGGTGGTTGCAAATATGTGAGATGAACCATTTTCACATTATATGTTGATTACACTAATTAAGAGAAGCAGAAGAAGTTTCATACCTAAAAAATACTTTTAACTAGTTGTTTTTAATCTTTAAGTCTTTAAATCTTTAACTTCAAGACGGGTCAATTTGACCAGTAACATAACAGGAGGGTTAAAGCACAGAAAGTCTTGTCTGGTGTGATGTGATGTGTTGCACTGGCCACGAAATATATTTAAATATTAATTCAAATCCAGCAGCGCCTGAAAGCGCCAATCACGTGTACCAGAGACTCCAGAACACAATGCTCACCTGACCCCAGGATCCGGTTATCCACTGGGAACAGGGCTGGATATTGCAGGGCTGTATGTTGCTAGGCTTCTGCTCCTCATCGCACCTCTCATCCTCCGGGCAGGTGACCAGCCTCTGCTGCTCTCCGCCTCCACACAGCTCCGAACACTGCGGGCAGAAATGAGATTGTAGCAATGGGAGGCCTGCGTCTACTTTTGATGTCGGCAGGCCGGATCTGAAGGGGAACTCGAGTGCTGCTGCCTCTGAGAGACGGTGGATGACGGAAGACAAAAGGGGAAAACGTGACTGAGACGTCTCACCTGTCCCCAGGAGGAGGAGTACCAGTCCAGGCAGGGATGGGAGTTGCAGGGCAGGCGGATCAGAGGCCTGGGTAAGGCGGCCTGGCAGTGAAAGGGCCGGAGCGGCCTCTGGTCTCGCAGGGCGTAGCACTGGATCTCGCGGAGCTTCACGCCTCCGCCGCAGTTCTTCGAGCACTGTCAACAGAGGACAAAAGCATGCTCTCAAACAGAGAAGACAGTGTGGCAAATCAATGCCCAACGCGCCATGTGTGTCACTCTCAGCTGGCCAGCTCTGATGTTCTCTCAGCTGGGCAGTTGTACTATGTATTATTATGTGATTATGTGATTATCTCTGTAGTACATTTCTTGCAGAGTACATACAATATATGGCACACTGACAGGCTTGTTTTCATGTTCATGCCAGCGGCCATGTGGTCTTTCGAAATCTATTGTGCTACCCTTTCTCCCAACGCTGTGGGTGCTTCTGTTTCTTTTATCTACTCCAGCATTGCATTATGACAATATATGATGAATATATACGATTACACAAGCAAAAAAAAATGATTACATAATGCACTGAAGATCTAGGCAAGAGCATGCACGGAATGCATGAGGTATGACGTCACCGAACTGAACTGATATTGTCTGATATTGTGTGCTCTGTAGACTAGGTCACCTTGGTCCACTGGCCCAGCCTCCATGCAGAGCATGGGCGTAGGTAGCAACGACGAGCTGGAGCCGGCCTCTTCGCCACGTCACACTCAGAGTCGTTGCCCGTGCTGCACTGCACAGACCTCCAAATAGCACCAAGCCCACAGGTGGTGGAGCACTGCACAACAAGAGCACCCATTATCCATCCATACAGTAGGCCAGGAATACATTCACTTCAGTTTCTGAATCAGTTTCTCTGATTTTGCTATTTATAAGTATATATTTGAGTAAAATTAACATTGCTGTTTTATTCCATAAACTACAGACAACATTTCTTCCAAATTCCAAATAAAAATATTGTCATTTAGAGCATTTAAACAGAGCTTTCAGACCTCAAACAATTCAAAGAAAACAAGTTAAATTCATAAAGTTTTAAGAGTTGAAAAATCAATATTCTGTGAAATAACCCTGTTTTTTAATCAGAGTTTTCATACATCCTGGCATGTTCTCCTCCACCAGTCTTACACACTGCTTTTGGATAACTTTATGACACTCCTGGTGCAAAAATTCAAGCAGTTCAGCTTGGTTTGGTGGCTTGTGATTATCCATCTTCCTCTTGATTATATTCCAGAGGTTTTTAATTTGGTAAAATCAAAGAAACTCATCATTTTTAAGTGCACTCTTATTTTTTTGCAGAGCTGTATATATACTAAACTTTCCTGGTGTTGTGCTAAATTCTACCTCAAAGCCAGAATCTGACTCTTTTCAAGTGCATGCAAATTCCACAGCATAATGACTGTAACCGAGTCGCTTGGATTGCTTTTATTTCTGTTTAGAAATAATTCTTAATCTACAGTTACAGTAGATACAAAAATCGCCAGCTTATTCACTGGTTATTTTTCTTTTTCTATTGTTTAATGAGTGATGATAGCCTGCCTCAACTTTCTGTAAGTGGTCCACAAAAGTACAAACCGTCTAAGAGTGTTTTTTTTCACCTAACTTGTTTGTTCTGGACCTTCAGACTCAATTTCAATTTGCTTTGATCCAAAATAGCTGGTCTGGAACAAAGCAGCACAGTCTGGAATAAAAGATCAAAATTTGGTCCGACCAAAGGGGTCTTAACTGAACGCTGGTCCGGTTTGTTTGCCGCATAAACAAACTGTTCTTTCAGACCAATTACAGGAAGTTGAGGCAGGGTATCCTTACCTATTAATCAAAAAGAATAAAAAGCAGAAAAAGAACTTTTGTTGAGCTGAAATCTAACTCCCGTTTTTATGCACGCATGTCAAGCAACAGTATAAGCACAACAGAATATGCGTGAAAATTATATATATATATATATATATATATATATATATATATATATATATATATATATATATGTAATGTAACTGTAGATGAATCTTTATTTATGGACAGAAATTAAAGGAATCCATTGGGGATTCTGTTACACTCTTTCTACTACACGAATTTTGGGCACCTAATGAGGATCTGATTCTGGCAGGACTGTTAACCTGTACAGTCATCTGGCCAAATTGACAAGATTCTTCAACCCAATGAATGTAAAGTACAGAGAAACGCAGCTCATGTGGGTGATGATAAAAGGATGAACAAAATTCTTTAAGCTGCTCACTAAACTGAAGCGTGAAACCAAAATTAACTGGAACAAATGTATTGATTTGGCTTTTAGTTCAGACTTTTAGGTGTAAAAATTACTTAAAAAGAGTTTTACTCTGCAAATCATTCAGATGATTTAGAATGTGGCCCAAAAAAAACTGATTATTTTTTTTTTGCTTCAAACCAAAATGAAAAGTCTACAAGGTCCTCGCCAAACAAGGTACGTATGAAAGCACCCTTTATTTCTTGGAGTTTTTTTGTTGGCAGATTGGTCTGATTTTAAGCCATTTCTTTGCAGAATCTGAAATCCACGATTCCATCATTGAACACAATGAATCCAATTTATTTTGCAACACTGTAAGAAAAAAAAAAGACCCCAAAACAACTTTAGACTCTTAGAGCAGTCTGGTTGGTCTTCTCCTTCACCTTTAAGCTCTTCTCTAATGGAATATACCTCCATTCTCTAAGTCTAAAAGTTTCATGAAGTGTGATACATTTTTGGGGCCTCTGTTTATGTGATTTAAAGCGAAATGAAGCTCTGAAATCCATCAAGGTCACAATAATAGAGTTAGAACAACATAAACTCTGCACTCTTGCCTTATCTCATGAGATGCCTATATTAGAAGCCCATGTTTCTGATATCCAGAGATGATGTATTCATTATTGTTCATCTGCATGTATTTGGGTTTGGGATATATTATCAGAGGAATTCTGTGAAGGAATGGATTACTCACGTCACTCCAGTTTCCGGTGCTCCAGAAGGCGCTGGAGGTTGATGGAAGTGGGGAACACGTGTCTGGCTCAATGGAGCCTGGAGTCTGAGTGCTAGGAACCTGAGATTGGGTTGGTGAGGGGTCAGGGGATGAGGGGTTTCCCACCCACAGCACTGGAGGAACAATGATTTCATTGTTATCAATCTCTGTCCAGTTAACTGAAGGAGCTGCGGTTGCCCACTGTTCAGACCAGGAAGTAACAGCTGGAATAGTGGTGTCAGGGGTATCTGGCATGATGGAGGTTTGAAGCTCTGTTGAGGTCCACAGGGGAGGCTGCAAATCACCATGTGATTCGGCATGAGGTAGGGATTCCGGTCCAGCAGATGAAGTCATGCTACTTCTTTTCTCGGCTGGATTATATGAAGGCGAGGGAGAGGGAGGAGTAGGCGATTCCTGAGAGAATTCATCGAAGGCTTCAGAGTTTTCACCAGTATCTTCATTCTGAATCCCTGGGGAGGTGCTGGGTCGCTCACTTGAACCCATATTCCATTTGAAAAAAGTAGTAGTAGTAGTGGTGGTGGTGATGTCTTCATAAGCATCAAACGGTAAGTCAGTACCAAATGGAGGAGGGGAGTTGGGTTGTTCCTCTTGTGGTTCCTCCTCTACTTGAAGACTTTCCCAATAACTTTCGCCTCCTGGGACATCTTCACCCAACTGCTCATTATCCCCCTCAGGCACCCTAGAATCCTGATCCTTTGGAGTTACAGGCAGGTCAATTGGACTATCAGTCTGAACATCTTCATAGTATTCATTATCTACTTCTTCATTACTACCATATGTATGAGGTTCATGTGTTGTATGAACATTTGGCATTGCTGCACCATTCAATGTAGTACCTACGCCATTGGAAGGCACCTCATCTGTTGGCAATGGGCTCTCCACAGTGCTGTGGTCCTGAGTTTTGAATGCTGGGTTCATCAGGTTTTTGGAGAGTCTGGTGTTGAATGAAGGCCGTGGCCTGGCTGTTGTGACAATTGGCAGGAAGTAGTCCTCAAAAATCCCATCCTCTTCTGAAGCTTTCCCATCTGGCTGGTTGTAATTAGGACTCTGCGGTTTTACGCTGGAAGGGGGGGAAGTAACGGATTGGGAGGTTAGAGGATTAGCACTGGAGGGTGTGAATGAGGTAGCTGAGAAAGGATCTGCTCCTTGCCTGTAAACTGTGGTAGGACTGGGTTTTGGTTGCTGCTGTAAGTGAATTCCTGAGAAATCGGATGCACCATTGCCTGCCTGGTCAAACGATTCGTATGAGAGATCCTCGTGAAACTTTATAAAGTTATAGTCGTAGTAAAAATCATCAACTTGATCGTTGTTCTTTACAGAGTTATCAGAATCTATGTGATTGGAATACGAGAAGTCCTTCTTGGCGATGTTATTAAGGTCATCACCACCGCCACCACTGCTGCCACGTGGCTGTGCCCTAGTTGTCCCAATGGGAAAGTTCTGCAAGTGATTGTCGTCAGGTATTGAGTTTGTCTCGCTGAAAACCTCTTTGCTTGAGGAGCCGCTTCCCGACCACTCCAGGTCTACTACATTCACAGGGCATTCCTGAACGTTGCACGAGAGGTTGGACGCGGGCTTAGCTTGGTGATCGCAGTCCACCCCGGTGTTCCAGCTGCACGTCACTTCCCGCACCTGCACGCCACCTGCGCAGCTCGCAGAGCACTGTGGAGAAATGTTAGAGCCGTTAAAGCCACCAAAAGCAAAATCTCTCTTCATCAAAAGGAATCAATGTGGGAGAGCAATAAACTACACAGAGCGCTGCACTGCAAACTGCAGTCCACAGAGGACAGAAACGTCTCGTTACTGTATATCTCTCAGTATTGATCTGGGACACACTGCTCTCTTTCAAACCGAATGATGAACTGAGACACTGAAAAACAAAATAAGAAGACAACCCTGACGTCACGCTGTCTCTGGGCATTCTGGGACAGAAAGTTGCACTTGTGAAGGATCTTTCTTCCAAGTTTGCCACTCATTAAAACAGCTTTTTGACCCTACTCCCCGGGTTTATATAAGACCACAGGGAGCTCAAAAGCTTGCACCCAAATGTTAATCAGAGCTCTGCGTGTTAAAAAAAAACCTCAGAGAAGGTGAAATAGAGTGTGTTTTGTATGGGTTGTGCATCAAGCTGATCCCTTATAAACTGAAGCTGCAAATTAATTCCATGCTGATAGAATACCAATGATATCGATGATACAACAATGTCACTCTAACTAAACAGAACGTGTCAGGATCACTCAAAACTTTGAAAAAACACCCAAAATCAGGAACGATTTTTATGCCAGGATGAGGTGTAAACATCAGAATATTTCTAAAGCTATGCAAACAACAATGATAGTTATTTTTAAATAATCTATGATGTTCTCAAGCTGTATTTGATCATCTAGTTAAATATGATTTGTAGAAAGTTCTACAATAACATATACTCCCTATAGTACTATTTTACCATATACTTCCTATAATTCCCTATACTGCCCTATTTTATCTTATACTCCATATAATTCCATATAATTCCCTATACTCCCCTCTTTTACCATATACTCCCTATACTTCCCTGTACTCCCCAATACTCCCCCATACTTACTTATACTCCATATACTCCATACACTATCCTATTTTATCATATACTCTCTATATTGCCCTATTTTACCATATACTCCATATACTTCCTTATACTTATTATACTCCATATACTCCCTACACTATCCTATTTTCCCATATTCTCCCTATACTTCCCTATACTCCCCAAGACTCCCCCATACTTACGTATAGTTCATATACTTCCTATAATATTCCATTTTACCATATACTCCCTATATTGGCCTATTTTACCATACACTCCCTATACTATCCTATTTTACCATATACTTCCTATATTGCCCTATACTCAATTATACTTATTCATACTCCATATACTTCTTATACTATCTTATTTTACCATATACTAACTATATTGCCCTAGTTTACCATATACTCCCTATACTTCCCTATACTCCCCTGTACTACCCTATACTTACTTATACTCCATATACTCCCTATACTAGCCTATTTTACCATATACTCCCTATATTGCTCTATTTTCCCATATACTACCCTATACTTTATATACCGTACTAACTTATTCTCCCTATACTAGTCTATTTTACCATATACTCCCTATACTTCCCTATACTTCCTATACTACCTTATACTCCTTATACTCTCCTAAACTCCCTTAACTACCATATACTCCCTATATTGCCTTATACTCCCCTATACTTATTTATACTCCATATACTTCTTATACTATCTTATTTTACCATATACTAACTATATTGCCCTATACTCCCCTATACTTATTTATACTCCATATACTTCTTATACTATCCTATTTTACCATATACTTCCTATATTGCCCTATACTCAACTATACTTATTTATACTCCATATTCTTCTTATACTATCTTATTTTACCATATACTAACTATATTGCCCTAGTTTACCATATACTCCCTATACTTCCCTATACTCCCCTGTACTACCCTATACTTACTTATACTCCATATACTCCCTATATTGCTCTATTTTCCCATATACTACCCTATACTTTATATACTAACTTATACTCCCTATACTAGTCTATTTTACCATATACTCCCTATACTTCCCTATACTTCCTATACTACCTTATACTCCTTATACTCTCCTATACTCCCTTAACTACCTTATACTCCCTATACTACCCTATTTCACAATATACTCCTATATATTCCTATAGTGCCCTATACTACCTACTATTCTATGCTACCGTATAAACTATCTTATACCTTCCTATAAATTCTATTTTACTTTATATTATCTATTCAGCTCTATACTACCCTAAACTACATATCTCACCTCTGACCAGTTGCCTGTGGTCCAGTCAGCAGGGCACGGTATGTGTGCACTACAGCGGGTCAGCGGCTCAGGTCTGGGCAGGTGCTGGCACTCTGAGGGCTGCAGGGCTTCCTGCTCATCCAACCCCAAACTCCGAATACACACTACTGTCCTCTTAGTCAGCCCCCATTCTCCACAGGTCGACGAGCACTTCTGCCACGCCCCTGTCCACCATCTGCAAAACACACATACACACATAAACCATAGATATTCAAAACCAAAAGGAAGTTCTCAGAGGATACTGAAATATTCTAAAATATAAGAAGCAGATAAAGTTCAACACCTGTTCTCTGATTTGTTTCAGTAGTACAGTGGTGACTCAGTGGTTAGAGCACTGGGTTACTTATGCTCAGGTTGCCATATGGATATGGTCAGAGCCTTTTTTTTGTTAATTTTATCTGTATTTGTCCATAAACTTCTAAAGCTTATGGATGCAAAATAAACTGGTACCACTGGAAATCTTGCTCTCAGTGAAGCAAATAGTTCAAGTGAAACGCAACTACTGTTATATGAACACAATGATGAAGAAACTCTGACAGAAAATAAACTTATAATAGTATTTTATGTTTGCTCCACTGACTCTTTCTTATTTCTTGTCCTTTCTTGGATATACCGCTTACTATCCATGCCAATATAAAAGATGCATAGAAGTACACTGACACACAACTCATGTCAGGGGACAGAAAGAGTTACTGCGCCTGTCTTTTGTCTGTTCACATGGACATATCTAGCCAGAAGCTGCCGGTTACAATCATTACCACACACCGTGCTCAACCTTACTCTAACTTGCCTGAGCCTTGCTCTCTCTGGGTGGGTACATGTTGCTCTTTCCCCTCATCACTCTTAGGGTGATGTCGATCAGCACAAAGCTGCATCTGTGAGCTGATGTATCAGAACCAAATCAGCGCGCTGTGACGTTACTCGTTAGTGCTGCATCAACAGCAGTGTGAAAAGAGGAAGAGTCTGGCTTCATATGTGTCATAGGAGGCATGTGCTAGTCGTCACTCTCCTTGTATTGTGGGTGATATACAGCTGATGAGCAGCTGAATAGGTGGGATAACTGGTCTAGCTAAAATTGAGGGGGAAAAAAATAATAAAAAGATAACACTTCACAACTTGTACAGTGTGAGGTGTATTTACATACTGCTCTTCCATGACTTTTGGCACATCAGTATAAATAAGCCTATAACTGCAACTGCTTTAAAAATGAAGGGACTGCAAGTTAGCTTTAGCTCGAATCCCTCTGTACTGTACATGAGTTGTGCGTCATTTTAGGTAACAATTATTTTCTGTATGTTTATCTCCTAAATAAAAAGATGAATGGATGGATGTGTGAATATATACAATTCAAGGAACATATATACTACAGCTTAGAAGGTTTTTTTTTTTGAAGATTTTTGAAGGCCTACTTTTGTTCTCCATATTGTGCTTTCACTACCTTGAACATTTTTCATTTGGTACGTTGGTCACTCTCGCTGTCGGAACTGAGCTCGACAAGGTCAATGTGGAAATGCATTATGTAGCGCGTGGAAGAATCTTATGTAAGATTTTTCAAGGTGAAAAACTACTTTTGGCACTAATCAAAACATTTTACTTCAGCTAAAAGGAACCGAAAAAAAATATATTGATTTTTATTTCATTAATAGATGTTCAGAGGATGGTCGTAGATAGAAGATAATTTACAGCACATTATTACTAGGAATGTGGAGTATTATTCAGTCTTCAGTCCTCTCTGGTTCATGCTGTTCTTGAATGTGCACCCTGGTGCTGTGGGTCAGGTCAGATCCTTCTTTATAAATATTCAGGCTCACATCAGAATTTTATAATTCTTTGCAGAAACTTGTTTGAAACCTTGAAGCTGATATTCAAAGCTAGACTGTAAAGACCTGAGAGAAATGTGGAATGTACGGCTGGGTTGAGGGAACTCACAGGGCTGGACACGGTTCTGCGCGGCAGTGCACTCGCTTGTCATCTGGACGAGTAGCTGGATCACAGTAGTGCTCCTCCACAATCCCAGACATCCTCTCGATACAGTGCACAACCTGCCTCTTAAAACCTAAAACAGAGAGAGAGAGACGGCCGATTATAATAGATCTCGATACAGTGCACAACCTGCCTCTTAAAACCTAAAAGAGAGAGAGAGACGGCCGATTATAATAGATCTCGATACAGTGCCCAACCTGCCTCTTAAAACCTAAAAGAGAGCGAGAGACGGCCGATTATAATAGATCTCGATACAGTGCACAACCTGCCTCTTAAAACCTAAAAGAGAGCGAGAGACGGCCGATTATAATAGATCTCGATACAGTGCACAACCTGCCTCTTAAAACCTAAAAGAGAGCGAGAGACGGCCGATTATAATAGATCTCGATACAGTGCACAACCTGCCTCTTAAAACCTAAAAGAGAGCGAGAGACGGCCGATTATAATAGATCTCGATACAGTGCACAACCTGCCTCTTAAAACCTAAAAGAGAGAGAGAGACGGACAATTATAATAGATCTCGATACAGTGCACAACCTGCCTCTTAAAACCTAAAAGATAGAAAGAGAGACGGCCGATTATAATAGATCTCGATACAGTGCACAACCTGCCTCTTAAAACCTAAAAGAGAGAGAGAGACGGACAATTATAATAGATCTCGATACAGTGCACAACCTGCCTCTTAAAACCTAAAAGATAGAAAGAGAGACGGCCGATTATAATAGATCTCGATACAGTGCACAACCTGCCTCTTAAAACCTAAAAGAGAGCGAGAGACGGCCGATTATAATAGATCTCGATACAGTGCACAACCTGCCTCTTAAAACCTAAAACAGAGAAACGGCCGATTATAATAGATCTCGATACAGTGCACAACCTGCCTCTCAAAACCTAAAAGAGAGAGACGGCCGATTATAATAGATCTCGATACAGTGCACAACCTGCCTCTTAAAACCTAAAAGATAGAAAGAGAGACGGCCGATTATAATAGATCTCGATACAGTGCACAACCTGCCTCTTAAAACCTAAAAGAGAGAGAGAGACGGACAATTATAATAGATCTCGATACAGTGCACAACCTGCCTCTTAAAACCTAAAAGATAGAAAGAGAGACGGCCGATTATAATAGATCTCGATACAGTGCACAACCTGCCTCTTAAAACCTAAAAGAGAGAGAGAGACGGACAATTATAATAGATCTCGATACAGTGCACAACCTGCCTCTTAAAACCTAAAAGATAGAAAGAGAGACGGCCGATTATAATAGATCTCGATACAGTGCACAACCTGCCTCTTAAAACCTAAAAGAGAGCGAGAGACGGCCGATTATAATAGATCTCGATACAGTGCACAACCTGCCTCTTAAAACCTAAAACAGAGAAACGGCCGATTATAATAGATCTCGATACAGTGCACAACCTGCCTCTCAAAACCTAAAAGAGAGAGACGGCCGATTATAATAGATCTCGATACAGTGCACAACCTGCCTCTTAAAACCTAAAAGATAGAAAGAGAGACGGCCGATTATAATAGATCTCGATACAGTGCACAACCTGCCTCTTAAAACCTAAAAGAGAGAAAGAGAGACGGCCGAATATAATAGATCTCGATACAGTGCACAACCTGCCTCTTAAAACCTAAAAGAGAGAAAGAGAGACGGCCGATTATAATAGATCTCGATACAGTGCACAACCTGCCTCTTAAAACCTAAAAGAGAGAGAGAGAGAGAGAGACGGCCGATTATAATAGATCTCGATACAGTGCACAACCTGCCTCTTAAAACCTAAAACAGAGAGAGAGAGACGGCCGATTATAATATATCTCGATACAGTGCACAACCTGCCTCTTAAAACCTAAAAGAGAGAGAGAGAGAGAGACGGCCGGTTATAATAGATCTCGATACAGTGCACAACCTGCCTCTTAAAACCTAAAAGAGAGAGAGAGAAACGGCCGATTATAATAGATCTCGATACAGTGCACAACCTGCCTCTTAAAACCTAAAAGAGAGAGACAGACGGCCGATTATAATAGATCTCGATACAGTGCACAACCTGCCTCTTAAAACCTAAAAGAGAGAGAGAGACGGCCGATTATAATAGATCTCAAAACAGTGCACAACCTGCCTCTTAAAACCTAAAAGAGAGAGACAGACGGCCGATTATAATAGATCTCGATACAGTGCACAACCTGCCTCTTAAAACCTAAAAGAGAGAAAGAGAAACGGCCGATTATAATAGATCTCGATACAGTGCACAACCTGCCTCTTAAAACCTAAAAGAGAGAGACAGACGGCCGATTATAATAGATCTCGATACAGTGCACAACCTGCCTCTTAAAACCTAAAAGATAGAAAGAGAGACGGCCGATTATAATAGATCTCGATACAGTGCACAACCTTCCTCTTAAAACCTAAAAGAGAGAAAGAGAGACGGCCGATTATAATAGATCTCGATACAGTGCACAACCTGCCTCTTAAAATCCAAAAGAGAGAGAGAGATGGCCGATTATAATAGATCTCGATACAGTGCACAACCTGCCTCTTAAAATCCAAAAGAGAGAGAGAGACGGCCGATTATAATAGATCTCGATACAGTGCACAACCTGCCTCTTAAAATCCAAAAGAGAGAGAGAGAGACGGCCGATTATAATAGATCTCGATACAGTGCACAACCTGCCTCTTAAAACCTAAAAGAGAGAGAGAAAGAGAGACGGCCGATTATAATAGATCTCGATACAGTGCACAACCTGCCTCTTAAAACCTAAAAGAGAGCGAGAGACGGCCGATTATAATAGATCTCGATACAGTGCACAACCTGCCTCTTAAAACCTAAAAGAGAGAGACGGCTGATTATAATTTTCAAAAATGCAATCTACATTTTAATGATAATTGTACTAAAGTCATCCAAATGTGAAAAAAAAATATGGAATTATTTAGTAAAAGTGTTATTTTAGATTCTTTAAAGTAGCACATCTTCCTTTATTGGTATTGTCACAGTCATCTTCAAAGGTAGAGGAAGAGTCACCTGGAAAAAAAGTGAATTTCTTGAATTTCTTGTCTCTTAATGTGTTTGAGAGCATCGGTTTTAAAGTTGTGAAGAGGTAGAGTTGGTATACAGTGAATAGCTCTATTTGAGTAATGTTCTAATCTACATTATGGCAAAAAAACTACTCAACTAAGAAAATAAAAAAAGACTATAATAAATAAATGTTATTTAATCTGAACCTTTTCAAGAAGTTTGAAGATATCCTCAAGTGCAGTTGCAAAGATCATCAAATATTACTATGAAACTGGCTCTCATCAGGACCGCCCAGGAAGGGCACAGTATAAGTTTATCAGAGTTACCAGCTTTAGAAATTGCAAGTTTACAGCACCTAAGAGCATCTTCACAGAGTATTTTGGTTTGTTTAACACTTTTAAGATACTTTATGATTCCTCATGTGTTCCTTCATAGTCTGGATGACTTCAGTATTCATTTGCAAAGTAGGAAAAAATGTAGGTGACAGACAGTGGTCCATTTAGAGTTGTGTTTAACCACTGAACACTAGGGGGCAGTGTTCTACTCTGTCATTTGATTCTATTGTTCTTGCATGAAAAGTACAATATTTACTCAGGTTTTATGCATATTATAGTGTGTTTTTCTTAAATGTTGTTAAAATATATTGCAATACATTGATTTGTAAGCTCTGTATCGTGATATGCATCATAATGAAAAGTTCTTGCCTAATGTAGCTCATGGTAAAGTAGCTCCAGTAACAGGCATTAGAGGTGAATGTGAATTAAAGGTGATGGGTGTTTACTGACACGGCTGAGGAGTTTAGCAGGCTAAACTAGGAGCTGGTTGATGAAACCCACCAACCAATTCCTCACTTCAGTCGATTCTCATTACACATTCCCTTCCCAGAAGCCCTCTGTTTGGTCTACAGAGTATTTCCTCCTTCTCCCTCCACCTCCACCCCCCTCCCTCTCTCTCTGAAATCCTTCTCCTCATGTTAATTGCAGTTCAAACTGGCTGCCCTGGGTGTCAAACCCGGTGCCGAAAGATCCAGCGGGGAGGCGTCGCCGTACTGGAGGCGCCCAGAGGCAGCAGGTGTTCCAGGCGGTAGCGACGGAGCAACAGATGGTATGCAACTCACGAGCCCTAATGCCAGTCATCACTGATTGGTGTGATTCTCATCACGGCCGTAGGTGATGGAAGTCAGCAAGCTGGAGAATTAGAACCCCCACAACCTGCTATTACAATTCCAATCCCAAAACTGAACGGCCTTATTGTAGTCTTTATTGTAGCTGCTAATTTACAACAAGTGCTGAGGCTTCTCAGATCCAGCCATTAGCCCATCGACTGCAAATGATTGCTGGCTGAGACACAAAGAACAATGTTTGATTATGTATGACATCATCAGAAACTTCCCAATGGAGATCCGACAACTTTATAGGTACAATTTCATTGTAACCTGAATTTATCAGGCTGTAATGAACTCTAAACTTGAAATAATATACAATAAAATAATTTAGAAAATTTTATGTGTGGCCAGTAGAGGGCATAACACTGCTTCCTACACTGCTTTATGAGTAGTCTTCCTTTTGGGGGGTAGTGTACCCCCTGGTGAGAGACTGCTAAACATCAAATTTGTCAGTGTTAAATCAACACTCTCAGAGCCCTAACAACAGTCTATTTCCACACCTTGCGTCCGCACTGTTAAAATAGTGTCGGAGTTCAGGAATAAGTCTACATTGACGGGCGTGGTGGTCTGGAAGTAAGGTGTTTTCATTTTCGAATTTCTGGCATGTTTCTATTTCGGTGGTGCAAAACACAGGTGCGCCACTGACTGATTAAAACCCTGACAACAGTCAATCATCAGAGTCCATTCCTATAGGTGGTCCTAGCGCACTGTGTACACCCCCCCGCTCGGTAAACACACACACATACACAGACAAGGACACACTGCAAAGCGAAAACCCGACTTTTAACTCAACGATAAACAGAGCAAAGAGCTGCTGGCACACCCTCAGTTTCCTCTGCTGAGACGCACAAAGTGTTGCACTGTTAAGATACCAACACACCAGAGTCAGAAAGCACACTGATTGGTTTATTTCATGTTATGGCCAAAACACAGCCATAATAAATTAAGAGAATTAGGACATGCCTTTTGCGCGACTTGCGCTGCACAAGGCATATTTTTTGAGCCCTCACAAGACACACCGACACGCCCTAAATCCAGCTGCGCCATGCGCTTGAGATTGCTAAAATAGGGACCTTAGTGTTAAACCAGTGTGATTGGGTTAACACAAAAAAAACTGCATTCTACAAGAGAAAAGAAGCAACATTTGTTATTAGTTAGTATAATCTACACTTTCCTCTTTTTTCCACCCTGTCTTCCTTATTTCTATATTTCTATTGTTGGGGTGTAGGGATAAAATGGATAAGTTCAATGCCATCCTTTGTCCCCGTTTCTTGTATCCTTTATTCAAATTAAAAAGCAAATTAAAAAGCCTCCCAATTAAAAGCCTCCCAATGAGTTTTGTTATAGCAATTGTCAATTGTCATCTTGGAATATAAAAAAAAAATCCATTGATGGAATAACCTGGTCTATGTTCAGTATATTCAGGTAGTCAGCTGACCTCATTCTTTTAGCACATACTGTTGCTGAACCTAGACCTGTCCAACAACAAAGAGCTGCCCTCTCTCTCATCAGACCTTGACATGACCTTCTTCCATTGCTTCAGAGTGCATAACTGACTATTTTACTACATCTGTAGTATCTAAGAAAGTATATTGATGAGGTGCATAATATTTAATTCCAGACTGTATAAGTTTCTATCAAATTTAAAAAAAGTCTGAACGGTTACGTATGCAGTGGCATGATCCACAAATAGCTACAAAAACATGAACTTCTAAAGCATATGCAGTGCAAAGTTGCAGCATGATGCAGGAAAGTAGGTCAAACTGATAAGTTCCTTAAAGTCACAAGAATTCCCAGCGTTCTCCAGACACACATCAAGGAAAGGCAAAGGCAAATTTTGTGCAGTGTGACTACAGCAGCAGCCAGCCCCTGCCTACATTTAGATACCACCAATTTGCCATACCACCAAACTCCTCCAGCAGACCAATTTACCTTCAAGCGTAATGTGGGTAAACAGCAGTGGCCAATGGAGAGTTTTAGAGAACTTATGAGCAACATGGAAATTAAAATTCAATCAGCAGAAAGCGCCAAATTAATCAACTACTGACATTTAAACAGCAGCACAACACTGTACCTTCACACTTCAACACAATACAAACTGATTCTCAGACATAAATTCATACAAAACAAACAACACAAACATCTATTTAGAGTTCTCTGTTTAAATAATGCTAAAGAAAAATCTAATTTAACCCATTCAGGCCTACATGACTTAAATGCAAAAGACAAAGGTAGCCTTTCTTTCCTTCAGAACATTCATAAAGTGTCTGTGAGCTGCAGAAAAGAATGTTTTATTGGGTGAACAGGAAACCAACTCCTTCTCCCAAAGGCTGAGGTTGATGTAGGCTGAGATATTGTAATGGCCTGACTCAGCTCCAGACCAGTCCCAGCAAATCACTGCCGTACGCACGTCCAGGTTCTTTGGCTTCAAAGAGGAATTTTAAATGATTTTACATTATTTAATAACTGAGATATAATCTCCATCTAAAGCAGAGAGCTTTTATAATGTGAAACGATACATTCTTAAGAAATATACCTCAGATATCTTAGCAGGGTCTATAGCATAAATACTTATGAGGGTATAAATCACTCAATAGAAAAAAAACTGTTTAAGCTGGAATTTGATGGTCGAGGTGGTTGGAAAGCTGCACATCCCGGCTAAAACATAACTGGTGTTTGCATAATAGCTGGTTAAACTGGTTAAACCCTTTAATATCCTCATTCAAGATAATGTAATATTGTTCATTTTGCAGAGGTGGAAAAAGTACTGAAAGATTGTAGCCACAGACACAGATCCCAGGCTACACAGCTGATTCACACAGCGTTTCTCCCGCTAACCGTAATAAACACTGCTGGGAAAAGTTCAGCTGCGCTGCCATGGAGAACAAAACACTTTTTTTTTTTTAATTTAGACAATTTGTTTTTTCCAACATTTTATTTTTTACTCAGTAATGGAGAGTTTTCCAAAGTAGCGAAGTAAATTACTTGTGTCAAAATGTACTTGAGTAAAAGTAAAATTACCTGTTTTAAAAACTACTTTAAAAATTACAAATTACTCATAAAATCTACTCATTTACAGTAATGTGAGTTAATGTAATTAGTTACTTTCAACCTCTGTCATTTTGTATATATTTTGATTAGTTTTAAATGTGTTAATCTTTTTATTTCTTATTTGAAAGACTCTGGTTTTTATATACACCTCTATCAACTGTCACCCTGTGGTGAAGTCAGAACACTAAACACAAATATAAATTAGTGACAATTAATAAATGTATGCTGTATAAAGTTAGATATTTCTGTTCATTTAAACATCTGAAACTATAATATCCCAAAAATATAATGCTTACTCTTTTTATTCCACCAAAAATAACCAAAATCTGATTATCTGAAAGAAAATGTAGGCTCATTTCTGCTCAGGCTAGTTGATTAGCTTGGTTATACTGATAGAACTGAATTATCTGATAATCATGGTATGGTATTGCTTTAAAAACACTGATTAAATGCACATTTTATTATAAAGATAATTGTTTCAGTTTAATTGGAAGATATGTGGCATATTTTAAATAAAGTCATTGTATGAATTATGGGAAAGTATTTGAGTAGCTGTTTTTAATAATTTTCCATTACTGATGCATTTTTTCTGCATGTCAAACTAATGCAATATTTACTGCCTGTCAAGAAAATGTATTTAAATATTATGACATTATACAACGCTGGCACTTAAAAACAATGAGTTTCTTTGGTTTTACCAAATTAAAAACCTCTGGAATACAATCAAGACGAAGATGGATGATCATCAGAAGTGTCAAAAAGTTATCTAAAAGCAGTGTGTAAGACTGGTGGAGAAGAACATGCCAAGATGCATGAAAACTGTGATTAAAAACCAGGAATAGTCCAGCAAATGTTGCTTTTAAAACTTTATGTATATGAACATGTTTTCTTTGCATTATTTGAGGTCTGAAAGCTCTGCATCTTTTTGGTTATTTTTTAGCCATTTGTCATTTACTGCAAATAAATGTTCTAAATGACAATAGTTTTATTTGGAATTTGGGGGAAATGTTGTCTGTAGTTTATAGAATAAAACAACAATGTCCATTTACTTAAACATATACATATAAATAGCCAAATCAGAGAAACTGATTCAGAAACTGAAGTGATCTTTTAATTTTTCCAGAACTGCATATGTATCATATTTAAAACCCCTATTATTGGGCACTAAGCTAAGTATCAGTATTATATATCAGTATTAAATTCTAAATTCTGTAAAACTGACACCAATATATCTATAATAGAGAAATGTCTTGTGATATATTGAGTATGACAGAATCACAGTATTGTGATATTAAAATTAGTGTGGGTAACGTATAGTAATAATATAGTATCGTGCACAGTGCAAGTGGCAAGTGGTCTACCCATATCACAAGATCTTTGTACTAAATGGATAAAACACAAGCTTGACCTATCCTCCTCATAATTCACATACAGTAACTGATCTCAGGGCTGCGGAAGCATGCTTATACACCAGGTTTGTCCTAAGCTGGTAAGTTCACTTCGCTGCTAATAAGGAATCCCTGATTTATCCAGTAGAAAACTCTAAATTATAGATTACACAAATTAAACATGAAAAATCTAAGGCTAAATATCAAGGGGATATGAATATTAATACAATCCATTTTTAAATATTTCAGATACTGCTATACCCATAACCTCAGGGCATGTTTGCCTTTGGAAGACAGCCCAAGGGGGCGGTGTTAATGGCCTATACACACTTACACGATTGCTCAGAAACATGCCAAGAGGCAGACTCTTGATTTAATCGATCCTCTTCTTAGCTAGATCTCTATTTAACCTTTAAGGATCCAAAACAGTGCTTATTTCTGCTCTTTAATCTGCTTTACACTATTAATAAAGCGTGCAATTATATACATATAACAGCAGTATCTGTCTAGAATTGTCCCTGTGAACAATAAAGGATGAGATCCAGCTTTTTAATTACCATGTTATATATATATATATGTGAAAAAGAAATAAGAGACCACTTAAAAATGTCGATTTTCTTTGATTCAGTGATTAGTATGAAATCTCCAATATTTATAATTAATTATGAAAAGAATAGCATGAGTATGATGAATTCTAGCATGTGAACGTGGGAATAAGGGTTGGGCTTGGATTGAATGTGCAGTAAGTTTTCTTTGGGATGGCTCGAGCTAGACTCGAGCCATCACTAAAAAAAAGTAAGTTCCAGAGGAATATTTTAATGTGACCTTAGTTGGGTTTAAAAATGCATAACTTTCTACACACCCGTTTAAATGATGTAGGGTTCCCTGCATTGGATGTGGACTTGTAGCTTGTCTGTTCTTTTTTTGTTACAGAGTTAAATTGTTTGTTTAATTGTATTTAAAAAAATATGAGTTCCTTTGATTTTACCAAATTGATAACATCTAGAATATAATAAAGAGGAAGATTGATGATCAAAAGCCATCAAATCAAACTGAACTACTTGAATTTTTGCAACAGGAGGGATTTAAAGTTATCCAAAAGCATTGTGTAAGAACATATAGCCCTAAAAAACACTATAGGGTTAAAACACTGATTGAATGCACATTTTATTATAAAGAATGTAAACATTTCAGTTTAATTGAGAGATATGTGGCATATTTTAAATGAAATAATTGTATGAATTATGGGACAGTATTTGAGAAGCAGTTTTTTTAAAAAATCCCTTACTGATGCATTTTTTCTGCATGTCAAACTAATGCAATATTTACTACCTGTCGAGAAAATGTATTTAAAAATAACGACATAATACAACTCTGGAAAACAATAAGAGACCACTTAAAAACAATGCAACTGCAACTATTTATTATTTCAGCCATTTCTCATTTTCTGCAAATAAATGCTCTAAATGACAATATTTTTATTTGGAATTTGGGAGAAATGTTGTCCGTAGTTTACAGTGTACAGACAGGATGGTATCAAATTCAAATCCACACCTTGAATCCAGTTTCCAGTCATGGATGTTGTGATTTCTGAAGATGTGAATCTAGGTCGCTGGTTCAACAGTTCAGTTTGCTACCACTGATTACAAAACCCAGAACCGGAAACTGGATTCAAGTTCCAGATTTAAAGACCAGAAACGAAATAAACCCGAACTCCAGCTGTTTTTAATATGCAGTAAAAATGCTGTAATAGTACCTGTTCCACATGTGGCGCTGCACTCTGTCCAGGCTCCATGCTTCCACTGGAAATCCCAGGCCGGCGTGCCGTTGATGGACTCCGGCAGGATTTCTCTGCTGATAGTGTATTCATACCTCACTCCTGGGTTGGTCTCCTGAAAGAGCAGCTGGAGCACAGAGACAGCAGATTAAAGAGAGCACCAAGTCAAACACACACACACACTCACTAACACACACAGACACAATCTCACACTGAACTAAACAACAAGAACAATGTAAACACGAGCCACATGTGTCAGAGGAGGTCTGGAGAAGATTTGGGTTGAAGGTTGAAAACACAACGAGCACCATGATGCATCTGAGCGGCAAAAGTTCAGAATGCCAGAACTGCCTGCCAGCTGGACCTTTCAGAAGTTTGAAATTACCATTCAAATATTTGGACATCTTTGAACGGTAACACACTAACATCCTGTGGAAGGTTGTTGGACGTTTTGGAAGTAAACAAGACAATGAAAGTTAGGAAGCTATTAAAACAAGTTAATAACTGTTCAGGATTACCAGTAAAAAAACTGATAAAAAAATACAAATGCTTCATAAAAAATTGCATTTAACAATGACTAGCATTATCACTTTAATTTTTTTTTTTGTGCAGTTGTCACACCTGGCGCTGTAAGCGCTTCTGTCTCTCCCACAATCAGCTCTACCTGCAATCTGCAGCCTCCGGACTCCATTGCCCAGGATGCACCTCACACTGAAACTACACTGACTTATGATCACATGACACATCACATGCTTCTACCAGGAAGTCAGTCTCCAGAATACTAGGCCTCATGGCCTATAAAAGGGACTCATTTTGCACCTGTGCTCTGCCGAGTATTGATGGTATTTTTCCTCATACAACGCGTTTCTTTTGCCTATTTTTGTATCTCTTGTTTTTTGACCTTGCTTTGTTCACTGACTCTGATTTTTGCCTGCCCTTTGATATTGCCTGCCTGTGTTTGACCTCTGGACTGTTTTCTACTCTGGTATGTTGTATTCCTTCTTCTGTTGTTCGCCCCTGTTGATATATTTCTGTCTGACTATCCCTTTGTCTGCACCTTTATTTAATAAAGTCACGTTTTATCTGCATCAGCGCGTGTCTGAGTCCTGTCCAACCATAACAGCAGTTCATCACATTAAATGGCCCAATTTTTATATTATTTTATTTTTTGCAATAATTAAAGAAAAGTTTGGCAAAAAAATCAACTGTACACAATTTACAACCCATCTCAGCATAAGTCAATCAACCAGGGCGTATTTGGTGTCTATTTTTTTTTGCTTATTTAAGACTGGTGTAACATAAAACAAAAAAATCATGATCTACTATCTAAACTAATCTACTATAATTTCATCATATAGATAAAATAATTGCGTTTTCACACCTGTAGTTTGTGTCTCTGGTCTGAATCAGTTGATGAGTTTTTTAGCTTGAAGCACGAAATCACTATTTTTACACCATTAACAAGCTGAAAGCAGAATTGCATCAATTCCAGCTGTTGCTGTAAATATTTCCTGTGGTTGGTGTGGTGTGGTGGATAACACCACGCCTGCCAGTGAGCTACCATGTGGGAGACCGTGGTTCAATTCCAGGTCTGGGTTCCAACTATACTGTGCTACACCAATAAGAGTCCTAACACTAAATGGGCCCTCCTCTGTAATAGGAATAATATTGTAAGTGGTTTTGTAATAAGAGCGCCACTATTCATCAGTTGTTATATACCTCAAGGTACTGTGTGTATAAACAGTGTTTTTATTAAACTCTCTTTCAAGCTCTCAGTGCCTCATTTTAAATGTCAGGGCCCTTAGAAATCTACAAATAAAGTGTGCAGCTAATTTGAGCTAGTTATTGGTGTAAAAATAGCCATTTCTTTGAATGTGTAACTCTATGCCCCTATCACTTGCACTGTAAGCCTGTTGGGAGCATCAGCTTAGAGCACTGTATTTGGGAATGCTGGGGGTGATTGGAGGTGGGCTATTCGACAAAAGTTTGTACTCGTTATCATGTTTCACTACAAGCCAAGTCCATTTCACACCGGATTTCTCCTTTAACGATGACGGCACGTACACTATAAGTCTGATTATTTGTCTGAATATTTGTAGACACTTCTACTAATGAATGCATTCAGTTAATTTAAGTTGCACACATTGTCTATAGTTTATCTTATAATTTCCTCTTCAGTCTAGTTGCTGTTGCTGTATTGGTCACGGTGCAGTAGGGAGGAACGCGGAGAGCGGACGCAAAAGCGAGTAATATTCATTTACAACAAAGAAATAAAGAAACAAAGAAACAATAAACCAAAAACATGAACACTGGGTACAAATAGAAACATAAACGCAACCAGAATTGACGTAACAATGTACAAGAACCAACAAAGGAAACATGAAACAAAGACCTATAAATACACACAGGCGAAACAAGAAACACCTGGGGACAGGTAACAAGAGGGGCGGAGCTACCAATGAGCACAGGTGAAAACACTTAAGGCAGAAACATGGGAGGAACACACAGGACCACGTGGGGAGTGACACAGGCATGCAGAAGGAAAGGTAAACAAACACAGGGAGCAACACAGGCACAGAAGGGAAACGACAGGGAACAGGGCAAGGATATGCCAGTATTCAGGTCTATAAAATATTATTATTAAGTTAAAAGTTAATCAAAACTTTTCCAAAAGAACCACAAATTCATTAATGAAACTCTGTGGAAATCAAAATGTTTTCCCCGTGGTGAGCAGTGGGATATACAGAAGTAATCTTGACCGTTCTGTCAGAAAAAATCAAATTAGAAGTTGCGTTTTGAACACGTCTAGTAAACAAACCACTCCAGCCCACTATGAGGCTGAAAGCCCATTAGTAGTCTGACTGCACCTGCGCAGAGACGCCGCTCTAAAGCCCCAGGGATCCCTGAGCACGGCAGGAAGTAACGAGCATCATTACGAGTGCCAGGGTTGCCTGCTCCAGTACACTACGCCGCTCTACCGCCCACATGTGGGGTGGCTTGCCAAGGGGCTGCGGATGCTTCTGTAGGCGGAGCCCCTTTATGTGCGGCTCCCCCTGCCTGTCCTATAGCACTAATGAATCCTGCCAGCACTTTCATGTGGCTGGAGCGCAGCGCCCCAGTTTAAATGAAAGGCCTGTTGTGACACTTTTCTATTTTCTATAATTAATCAAGGGAGGTGCAGTTCAACCCCTTAACCTGCTTCTCACTCCCTCAGCTGCACAACGTATACATTAATATTTCCACTCTTGTGCTTTAGATTTAATATTAATACGATCTTCAAATGAAAAAATACCCTGTAGGTTTATTCTATACAATGAGTTCCATTTAATTTAAAACATTGATGAGATGAATTAAGCGCAAAAACATAGACACAAAGTAAAGCTATGCATTCAATTTCCGGTATTTTTAATATACTATTTTTTAAATTATTTTTACATGTCTGTACTGACCAACATGACCATTGCATCTATAATATTACTAAATAAATGTTAAAATATTTAGGATTAGTATTTTAAAAATGACACAGGTACACCTGTTTATAAAGATTTTACTTACTGAAAATAATAAAACTACACACTAACTTATGTACCTTATGTACTGTACACGCTTCAAATGAAAAATTACAAAGGCAAAGTAACAATTTTTAGCCTTAGGATCAGGCAGCAATGAATAAAAAATAACCTTTTTGAATGTTTTTTTTTTGTTAGACAGGATCCTTGAAGCTCCATCACACCATGCAAAATGATAATAGAGGTAAGAGTTACTCGTTAAATTATACTTTTTAAAAAGTACATTTAAAATAATTTAATTCTGTAGTATAGAATTAGAACTGTAAGTTTGCACAGACAGTTTTATCTCCAGTCCACGGACTACATTGCCCAGAATGCACCACACACTGACATCACTACAGTTCCTAATCACATGACAATGCACCTCCAGGAAGCCAGTCACCTGAATATTGACATCACCTGCTCTAGGTCTACCTTAAGCCACTCACTGTTATTCACTCATTGCTGATTATTGACGGAATCTAGCTTGCCCTCTGATACCGTTTTTGGACTGGGTTTGGTTTCTGGTATGTTATTTCCTTATTGCTGCTGTTTATCGGTGTTGACCTTGCTTGTTCTGACTTTCCATTTATCTTAGGCTTTAATACATTTAATAAAGTATATTTTGATTTGCATCTGCGTGTGTCTGAGATGTCTGTTTCATCATGACAGTTTTAGACAGACACTGCTGGTCACAATTATTACCACCCACTGTACTGCCCACTGTGGGTGGTAATGCCTTATATTATCACTGCCCTATAAAAAAAACTCAATTTTTGTAGATTTTTAGTTTACTACATAATTCGAACAGAAAAGCTGTCCCCTACACTGTGCCAACATTTCTTAATAAATGGACCAAGAAACTCTTCAAAATTACCTGAAATAAACTATTTTTACATTGATTTCCATTGAAATTTTACAAGGTTTTTTCTCTCTCCTGTAAAGTTGCCGTTTTGGAGATAAGTGTTTTTCATTGGACAGCGACAATATGATGTATTCCCTGTTATACTGTGGATCAAGAAATGTAACATGTTCACACAATATAATGTCTCACCCACCACCCGACACACACAATACCTCACAACTTATACAGGTGTGGGTGTTTCCAAATCAACCCCCAAGGCAACACTTTGTTACCAATTTATGTAAATTTATTTCATGACTTAAACCACTCTACTTTTAAATGTATGTTACCACTATGTGTGATTGTCATTCGTATTTAATGTAAAATAGAGGGTTTGTCGAGTACATAATCACTTACTGTCCAGATAAGGAGCTAATTTCCATTTCAAATGCATGCAAGTTTGTTTTTTCTCTTCTTTTCATTTATTAATGAGGTTTTCCTATGATTAATAGTAGGCCTACTGTTCACAGGCGAGCACTGATGATGGTATCTGCCCTGCAACATAATTAATTGATCTGTTTTTATGTATTTTTATCACATCATACATTCCCTGAATGTTTGTCTCTCTGTCAAAAAAAACATCAACAAGAATAAAAAGAAGCAAGAAAGGAAAATATTCCTCATTAAAATGAATTCCTGGGACTGTGAGCATGTGTGAAGTGCTGGGGGTCGGCCTTTGATTAGTCAGACGCTGAAAGATAAAGACAGTTTAATTTCCTCAGTTCAGTGGTTTGTTTTCTTCATGCTGACTGCAACACACGGAAATTCAGCTCTGAAAGCTGAAGGAGATACGACTCATCTGATGCGGTTTCATAATCATATACGCAGGCTTCTCCTCCACACTTCCTCCAGCAGCAGATTATATTTACAGCAGAACTTCAGTATCTGCGAGGCCCGGAGCAGCAGGGGCTCTCCTTTGGAGTGTCAGTGGGTATATCCCTGCTACTGTCAAACCTTTAAAATCAGGCCAACTTAAAATGATAAAAGTAACTGATTACAGAGCACTTTTTAAGTCAACTCAACTGAGTTAAGTCAAAAGTTCTCCCAACTCTATAGCTCAGATGATTGGGCCAGCAGAACAATGCTCTTTTACTGTTACAGTTTTTGTTAATTGCTAAAACACTAAATCCTGTGTTCTGAACCAAATGTTTAGTGACCTGAACCCATTTATTGAAACGGTCACCCTTTTGACAGAACCTGAATAATTTTTCACCTGGTTAGACACAACTTGCAAACATATTTTCACCCACTAAAACACATTTTGCACACTGAAACAAGTGCAACAACAATGTCATTGATTTAAAGTGCATTTTCATGTTGGTCTAATGAAAAATTATGATTTCTAGTTCAAACCTGTTTTTCTCAGTTTGCCTGTAAGCAAATCCATTCCCTATTAAAACAACTTCAAATAAATAAATTAACTCAAATAATATTTTTTTACTTCAATCTTTTTCAGAGATTATGACATCAGATCACTCCTCCTGGAGTTCTTCTTCCCATTGTTTCCCATCACCACTGTTACACGTAAAGTGCGTCATTGTGAAGCCACCATCAAATATAATGGCTAAATGCTTGTATGCAGTGTTGTAGGCTTTAAGAACAAGTTGCTGTTTTTTCTTGAAAGTTTGTCCAGCTTTAATTATTTAATAAGTCATTCTGAGTTATTTTAGCACAATTTATAAAAGTAACTAACAGAATTAAAATTATTTAATTGGTTTAATCAAAGGTAAAACTATACATGGATGTCATAGAAAATAAAATACTTTTCCAGATAAAAAAAAAGTGTAAAATGGGATATTCATTACAAATCATCTTTTTGTTATTTGTTTTAAAGAACTTTCTGGTGTGTGGGTTAAATAATATATTTATTGATTTTAAATCAAAATGTTAGATTTTAAATTAAAGTTGAAAAAAACTAACATGTTTAAGTGCAACAAATTATAAGTATTTTTTTTAGGTTAGTCCAAATTACCTTTTTTTTAGTGCACTGTGATGCACTTGGGTTGCATAATGATAAGCACAGGAAGCAAAAGTGAAACTCAGTGAAAACACGGGTGTCTCAACCTAAACACAGCAACTGAAAAAAAATTATCACATTTGTGGCTGATGATGGTGTGAAGAAACCAGTATGAGCCAGTACAAGGAGCTCTGGTCGTTAAGGTTTTACTATGGACAGAAACCATCAGAGAGGCAAAGTAAGAAGAGGAAGAGGAGGAAGAGGTGTGAGACAAAAAACAATTATTTCAGATGAAATTTGGGCAACTTTTTTAGACCATGTTCTTTTTCCACAGTTTGATAATGAGGGAAGAGGGATTTCGAGTTCAGTTCAACCTGAGCAGATTTACTGTGTTCACCATAGTCTAAAGATTCAGAGAGGAGAACAAGTTTTCATTACGTACATGTTTGCAGCATAACTCTATACAAAGGTGTTTCATTACATGGATTTTCTGATATACTTGTAGGTCTGGTACTATATATACAAGATATATACAGTACAGGCCAAAAGTTTTTTATTTTCATGACTATTAACATTTCAGGGAGAATCTATGGTGTTTTCTATACATAACAAATAATTACCTGGCCTCCACAGTCACCAGACCTGAACCCAATCCAGATGGTTTGGGGTGAGCTGGACCGCAGAGTGAAGGCAAAGGGGCAACAAGTGTTAAACAACTCTGGGAACTCCTTGCTTCAATGGAAAACCATTTCTGGTGACCACCTCTAGAAGCTCATTGAGAGAATGATACCAAGAGTGTGCAAAGCAGTAATCAGAGCAAAGGGTGGCTATTTTGAAGAAACTAGAATATACAATTTTCTTTTTAGTTATTTCACCTTTTTTTTGTTAAGTACATAAAACTCCACATGTGTTCATTCATAGTTTTGATGCCTTCAGTGAGAATCCACAATGTAAATAGTCATAAAAATAAAGAAATGCATTGAAAAAGAGAAGGTGTGTCCAAACGTTTGGCCTGTAGTGTATATATAAAAAATATGATTTATGTTCTGATCGTTGTGTTTTCCTTTTTTCTATGTTCTAATGACTGTTCAGTGCTGTTTTTTATTTTTGCTTGACTCTGGATCTGATCTGACAACATTGTTTGTTTTTGAGCACTGTTTGAATTGTTTTGATGCAGTATTTTGGTTTTGCAGGAAGAGTCAGAGGTTTTGTGAATGTAGTTTGAAAACTGAGTTTTGTGTTTTCAGTTTAGAGACATGGAGGGATGGTTTCACGAAATGTGTCTTGGCAATTGAGAAAAACTGTATTTGAGGATCACTGGCTTGAGTGCCAGATCGTGCTGCAAGACATCAGCAGCCAGAGTCTGAGAGAGCACAGTTGGTCATGCTCTCTTCTCTTCCCCATTACTCTTAGTGTGATGTTGGCCAGCACAGGCATCTGTTAGCTGGTGTATCAGAGCTGGGGATCTGGACCTTTTCACCGATAGCACTTTTTGACTGAACTAAGCTAAGAGTTAACTTTACCTCTGTTGTTTTATGTTGGCCTGACTTTGGTTTGACTTTATGGTTAGACATTACACTATATGTGTACTACATATATACTCCCACACATAGCCTTAGATGACAGTTTTATGCTTTTCAAGAACAATAAAATATAACCATAACTATAGTCATACTCCTAGCAATAAACAGCCACTCACACTGAACCAGAGGCTGAATCACTTTAGAATCCATTTTTCCAGGCCAAGAGAAGTAGCATTTGGCAAAAGCGCTGCAAATTCCCAGCTGACCAGCAACTGGCCAGCTCATATCAAATGACTCAGTAGGACAGGAGATGCAGCTGTCTAATTCTGTAGAAATTCGTAAATCACAGACACCCTGTTACACAATCTTTCAGTGTTACAAAACAAACCCCATTTGCACTAGAGACGACTATATGATATAATTGTCCCAATAAATGAGTCAATGTTAATGAGTATCATCTTTCAAGAGGTTTAGAAGTGGCCTCCAATTGGGCCGCCACAAAATCTCATTTACTTTTTTTTTTCATTGACTTTTTAGACACTGAGCCCTATCTATCTTTACCCACTACCCAACACAAAGTCTTACAGATGCTACATTTGGGTAGTTTACCTCCTGGTGAGAGACTGTTAACTGATAGACATGCCTCTACAACACACTCAAAGACATTTTTTCCAGTTGACAGACTTGAGAGTGGGCACACCATTGGACTAAAAGAAACTGAATGGCTGATTGGAGAAATTGCCTGTCCTCTATGCCATCAGTCAGCTAGCCACTGGTGTCTTCCCTTGCAATGGGGTTGAGTTGTAACTGTATTGCTTTAAGAAACAAATCAAGATTCTATTTGGGATCTGATAATAGTT